>NC_052071.1:36148232-36451357 GCF_015852505.1 Tachyglossus aculeatus
CGCAGAGCACCAGACTAAGCGCTTGATAATGATGGCATTCACTCAATCCTATTTATTGAGCACTTACTGGGTGCAGAGCACTGGACTAAGTGCTTGGGAAGTCCAAGTTGGCAACATAATAGTAATGATGGCATTTATTAAGCACTTACTATGTGCAAAGCACCATTCTAAGCGCTGGGGAGGTTACAAGGTGATCAGGTTGTCCCAGGGGGGACTCACAGTTTTAATCTCCATTTTACAGATGAGGGAACTGAGGCCCAGAGAAGTGAAGTGACTTGCTCATAGTCGCACAGCTGATAACTGGCAGAGTCGGGATTTGAACCCATGACCTCTGACTCCAAATCAATCAATCGTATTTATTGAGCGCTTACTGTGTGCAGAGCACTGTACTAAGCCCTTGGGAAGTACAATCAATCATATTTATTGAGCGCTTACTGTGTGCAGAGCACTGTACTAAGCGCTTGGGAAGTACAAGTTGGCAACGTATAGAGACAGTCCCTACCCAACAGTGGGCTCACAGTCTAGAAGAGCCCGGGCTCTTTCCACTGAGCCACACTGCTTTTCCCCTACCCAACAGTGGGCTCACAGTCTAGAAGCGGGAGACAGGGAACAAAACAAAACATATTAACCAAATAAAATAAAGAGAATAAATATAGACAAATAAAATAAATAGAGTAATAAATACATACAAACATATATACATATATACAGGTGACTTACTATACACTTACTATGTGCCAAGCACTGTTCTAAGCACTGAAGTAGATAAAGGGTAGTTGAGTCGGACGCAGTCCCTGTCCCACGTGGGGTTCCCAGTCTTAATCCCCATTTTTACAGTTGAGGTAACTGAGGCCCAGAACTGAAGCAACTCGCCCAAGGTCACGCAGCAGACATGTGGCGGGGGTTATCATCATCATCAGTAATAATAATAATGGCATTTATTAAGCGCTTACTATGTGCAACGCACTGTTCTAAGCGCTGGGGTGGTTACAAAGTGCTCAGGTTGTCCCACGGGGGGCTCACAGTCTCAATCCCCCTTTTACAGTTGAGGGAACTGAGGCCCAGAGAAGTGAAGTGACTTGCCCAAAGTCACACAGCTGACAATTGGCGGAGCCAGGATTCGAACCCATGACCCCTGACTCCAAAGCCCGGGCGCTTTCCTCTGAGCCATGGTATCAATCAATGATGGCTTGATAATTATAGAGAAGCAGCGTGGCTCAGTGGAAAGAGCCCGGGTTCAAATCCCGGCTCTCTGTCAGCTGTGTGACTTTGGACAAGTTACTTCACTTCTCTGGGCCTCAGTTCCCTCATCTGTCAAGTGGGGATGAAGACTGTGAACAGTGCTAAGCGCTTAGTACAGTGTTCTGCACACAGTAAGTGCTCAATAAATACGATTGAATGAATAACCTGATCACCTTGTATCCTCCCTCCCCAGTGCTTAGAACAGTGCTTGGCACATAGTAAGCGCTTAAGAAATACCATCATTATTATTATTATGGTATTTTGTTAAGCGCTTACTATGTGCCAAGCACTGTTCTAAGCGCTGGGGAGGATCCAAGGTGATCTGGTTGTCCCACGTGGGGCTCACAGTCTTCATCCCCATTTTCCAGATGAGGGAACGGAGGCACGGAGACCACGCCCCCAGGGACAAGACATTCACTCAATCGCATTTATTGAGCGCTTCCTGTGTGCAGAGCACTGGACTAAGCGCTTGATAATGATGACATCATTATCATCATGATGGCATCATTATCATCAGCATCAGTGATGGCTTGATTAATGATAGAGCAGCAGCGTGGCTCAGTGGAAAGAGCCCGGGTTCAAATCCCAGCTCCGCTACCTGTCAGTTGTGTGACTTCGGGCAAGTCACTTCACTTCTCTGGGCCTCAGTGACCTCATCTGGAAAATGGGGATGAAGACTGTGAGCCCCACGTGGGATAACTTGATCACCTTGTATCCTCCCTCCCCAGCGCTTAGAACAGTGCTTGGCACATAGTAAGAGCTTAATAAATGCCATCATTATTATTATTCTCCGGGCCTCAGTGACCTCATCTGTAAAATGAGGATGAAGACTGTGAGCCCCACGTGGGACAACCTGATCACCTTGTAACCTCCCCAGCGCTTAGAACAGTGCTTGGCACATAGTAAGAGCTTAATAAATGCCATCATTATTATTATTATTATTATTATTCTCTGGGCCTCAGTTACCTCATCTGTAAAATGAGGATGAAGACTGTAAGCCCCACGTGGGACAACATGATCACCTTGTAACCTCCCCAGCGTTTAGAACAGTGCTTTGCACATAGTAAGTGCTTAATACATGCCGTTATTATTATTATTATTATTATTCTCACCCCTCAGGGACTGAGACCAAGCTCCCAGATTCAGTCCCACCCCCAGGCCCGTGCCCCTGTCCCCCCTCCACGATGCCCCATCCCCGATGCCCCCAGCCTGCTCGGTGGAGGCGGCCTTGCCAGGCTTTGCCACCCAAGTAATCCCTGCCCCTGCCCCTCCACCCCTCTTTTATGATGGCATTTATTAAGCGCTTACTATGTGCAAAGCACTGTTCTAAACGCTGGGGAAGTTACGAGGTGATCAGGTTGTCCCACGGGGGGCTCCCAGTCTTCATCCCCATTTGACAGACGAGGGAATTGAGGCCCAGAGAAGTGAAGTGACTTGCCCAAAGTCACACAGCCTCGCCCTGCGAATCAGGGGAGCAGGGCACAGAACTGAGGTAACTGAGGCCCAGAGAAGTGAAGTGACTTGCCCAAAGTCACACAGCCTCGCCCTGCAAATCAGGGGAGCAAGGCACAGAACTGGCAAGCGTGGCTCAGTGGAAAGAGCCTGGGCTTTGGAGTCAGAGGTCATGGGTTCAAATCCCGGCTCCACCCCTTGTCAGCTGTGTGACTTTGGGCAAGTTACTTAACTTCTCTGGGCCTCAGTTCCCTCATCTGTCAAATGGTGATGAAGACTGTGAGCCCCACGTGGGACAACCTGATCCCCAGCACTTAGAACAGTGTGTTACACATAATCATCATAATAATAATAATGGTATTTGTTAAGTGCTTACTACGTGCACAGCACTGTTCTAAGCGCTGGGGTGGTTACAAGGTGATGAGGTTGTCCCATGGGGGGCTCACAGTCAATCCTCATTTTACAGATGAGGGAACTGAGGCCCAGAGAAGTGAAGTGACTTGCCCAAAGTCACACAGCCTCGCCCTGCGAATCAGGGGAGCAGGGCACAGAACTGGCAAGCGTGGCTCAGTGGAAAGAGCCCGGGCTTTGGAGTCAGAGGTCAGGGGTTCAAATCCCGGTTCCGCCACTTGTCAGCTGTGTGACTTTGGACAAGTCACTTCACCTCTCCGGGCCTCAGTTCCCTCATCTGTAAAATGGAGATGAAGACTGTGAGCCCCACGTGGGACAACCTGATCACCTTGTAAACTCTCCAGCGCTTAGAACAGTGCATTGCACGTAGTAAGCGCTTAATAAATGCCATTATTATTATTTTTATTATAAGAGGGTCCGGGGGAGGGGGTCACAGCGGGACGGGGGAAGGGCCCAGGCCCGAGGGGTGGGTGGGGGGTCACGCCTGCCATTGATAAGGGATCGGGAGCTGAGCGGGGGCGGTGGGGTTGGGGCCAGACTGGGAGCTCTAATTAAATCTGCCAGGCAGCAGGCCTTTCATCTCTGCCAGCTGGTGCCGCCCAGCAATTACCTGCCCGGGACATGCCGCCTCCCCCCCAGTCTGGTGGGGAAATAATAATAATGATAATAGTAGCATTTAGTAAGCGCTTACTATGTGCAAAGCACTGTTCTAAGCGCTGGGGAGGTTACAAGGTGATCAGGTTGTCCCACGGGGGGCTCACAGTCTTCATCCCTATTTGACAGATGAGGTAACGGAGGTCCAGAGAATAATAATAATAATAATGATGGTATCTGTTAAGCGCTTACTATGTGCAGAGCACTGTTCTAAACGCTGGAGGGATACAAGGTGATCAGGTTGTCCCACGGGGGGCTCACAGTCTTCATCCCCATTTGACAGATGAGGTAACTGAGGTCTAGAGAATAATAATAATGATAATGATGGTATTTGTTAAGTGCTTACTATGTGCAAAGCACTGATCTAAGCACTGGAGGGATGCAAGGTGATCAGGTTGTCCCACGGGCGGCTCACAGTCTTCATCCCTATTTGACAGATGAGGTAACTGAGGTCCAGAGAATAATAATAATAATGATGATGGTATTTGTTAAGCGCTTACTATGTGCAAAGCACTGTTCTAAGCACCAGAGGGATACAAGGTGATCAGGTTGTCCCACGGGGGCGGGCACAGTCTTCATCCCCATTTGACAGATGAGGTAACTGAGGTCCAGAGAATAATAATAATAATGATGGTATTTGTTAAGCGCTTACTATGTGCAGAGCACTGTTCTAAGCGCTGGAGGGATACAAGGTGATCAGGTTGTGGGACACCACGGGGGGCTCACGGTCTTCATCCCCATTTGACAGATGAGGTACCTGAGGTCCAAGAAGTGACTTGCCCAAAGTCACACAGCTGACAAGTTGTGGAGTGGGATTTGAACCCATGACCTCTGACTCCAAACCCTGGGCTCTTTCCACTGAGCCTCGCTGCTTCTCCAAGGGGGAAAGCCGAGAGGCTGGGGGAGCCCAGGGAGGCCTCCAGGAGCCTGGCCCAAGTCCAAGGGCACAGGGAAGGGGGTCTGAAGAATCCGGGCATCGTAGTTTGGCTCTAACCCTCCGTCTCCCCCTTAACTTCCCCTTACCCTGAAAGCAGGGATGGGGTTGGGGAGGACTGGGTCCCCCCAAACTATCACTAACGATGATGATGATGCCATTTATTAAGCGCTTAGTATGTGCAAAGCACTGTTCTAAGCGCTGGGGAGGTTACACAGTGATCAGGTTGTCCCACGGGGGGCTCACAGTCTTCATCCCCATTTTACAGATGAGGGAACTGAAGCACAGAGAAGTTGTGTTAATCTGAACTGGGGGCCCACATCCAATCCTTTGGTCCACGGGGAGATCATCATCATCAATCGTATTTATTGAGCACTTACTGTGTGCAGAGCACTGTACTAAGCGCTTGGGAAGTACAAGTTGGCAACATATACAGTCCCTACCCAATAGTGGGCTCACAGTCTAAAAGGGGGAGACAGAGATCAAAAACAAACATACTAACAAAATAAAATAAATAGAATAGATATGTACAAGTAAATCAACAATCAGCGCTTAGAACAGTGCTTTGCACATAGTAAGCGCTTAATAAATGGCATCATTATTAAACAGACACTAGATCAGAGAAACAGGGAGACAAGGGGGAGGGAAAAGGGCACTGGACTGACAGGCCAGAGAATTAGGGAGGCCAGCCAGACATTCAGGTGGAAGAGAGAAAAAGAAGAAGGGAAATGGAAAGAGAGAAGGAAAATGGCAGAGCTCGTTGTGGGCAGGAAACGGTTCTGTTTACTGTCGTACTCTCCCAAGCGCTTAGTACAGTGCTCGGCAAAAAGTAAGCGTTCAGGAAATACAATTGAATGAATGATTGAACGCATAGGGAAACACTGTGACAGGTGGACAGAGAGGACGAAAAGGATCTCAGAAGCTCTCAGGGCGAGTGGTCTTCTGCCACCTCCGGGTGCTTTTCAGAGAGGTTTTTCAAAATTTATTCACTCAATCGTATTTATTGAGTGCTTACTGTGTGCAGAGCACTGGACTAAGCGCTTGGGAAATACAAGTGTCAAAAGGCCTGAAAGCCAATGTCTTGGGACCCCCCCCGTTTGGCAATATATAAAGGCAGAGTGGGATTGGCTCAGTGGAAAGAGCCCGGGCTTTGGAGTCAGAGGTCATGGGTTCAAATCCCGGCTCCGGCGATTGTCAGCTGTGTGACTTTGGGCAAGTCACAACTTCTCTGGGCCCCGGTTACCTCATCTGCAAAATGGGGATTAAGACTGTGAGCCCCCCGTGGGACAACCTGATCACCTTGTAGCCTCCCCAGCGCTGAGAACAGTGCTTTGCACATGGTAAGTGCTTAATAAATGCCATCATTATGACTATTATGCCAGGGATGCCCAAGGCTGGTTCCCCTAACCTCTGTAACCAGCTGCTCCATCCTGCCTCCTCCCCTCAAGGCCCAACCCCACCACACACGGAGAAAAACAGGCGGTTGGGTGTATCTTTTTTATTGGAAGGAAGAAAGGAGAGGAAGAGGGAGGAGGAGGAAAAGGGGGACAGGAGGAAGGGGTGATTCATCTTTGTTCTTCCTTGGAGTTGTGGGGGGAGGACAATATTGGGAATGGGGAACAGTTGGACAAAATGAAAACACACAAGCACGTCACCATCAGGATCACAGACACAGCAGAAGGGGAGGGAAGGAGGGAGGGAAGGAGAGAGGGAGCGCACACCAGAAGGAGGCAGTTGAGGGGGGGTGACTTTGGCCCCCACCTTCCCAGCCACAAATCCAGAAATTGCATCTTGATGCCTGGGCTGGGTGATTCAGGGCCAGGGAGGGGCCATTGGAGGAGTCGGAGAGGAGAAGAGTAGGGAGCGGGGGAGGAAGGAAGAACTGGAAGGGTGGATAAGGGGGGGGGGGGGGATTCCTCCCTCAGTCCTCTGCCCTGTCTCCTGCCCACCAACCCTCGCCAAAGATTAGTCCCCTCCATCTCCCACCCTTTCCAGAGCCTGACCAGCATCCTTTCCCCAAAGCTCAGAGAGGCTTCCCCAGGTCCAGTGCCCCCTCCTTTGATCTCTCCTCCGCTTTGCCCACTTCCCCTCACCCCACGCTGCATCCCTAGTCTCAATCCGGTTCCCATCCCTTTCTCCGGCCCACTTCTCCACCACTCTAGGCCCCCCTTTTCCTCCATCCTCCAGATCCCCATTTGACTTCCCTTTGCCCACCTCCCCCCCTGCCCCCTGACCTGCCTGGGGCAGGGGATGCCGGTGGGGATTTGGGGGGAGAACGTCTGGGATGCTGCTCCTTCTTAGGAAAAGCTGGGGCTCATTCCTTCCCCTCCCACGGCCTCCTTTCCCCTCCCCACGGGAGATTGGGCTGAGAAGAGAAGGGGAGGGCCAAAGCAAGGCTGGGAGGGGTGAGAGGGGGGAAAGAGGAGATTGGAGAGGGAGTAGGGGTCGGGGAAGTGGGAGAGGGGGCGAGGGGGCCGGCTCCCCCTCCCCGCCGCTGCCAACTTCTAACGTCCTTTCAGCTCCATCATGACTAACACACAGCACCACAGAGTGTCAGGGTGGGGGCGGCAGGTGGGGCGCTCCAGACGGATATATATATTTATATATAATATATATAAACAGCAAAGACAACTACGGCCCTGGGGGCAGGCGCTGGACTGCCTGGGGCACGGAGGGCAGAGACGAGGGGGTGGGCACTGGGGCCAGCATCCTCCTGGGGCCTTGCCCCCCTCCGTGGGGGCCTCCCGCGGCATTAACCTGCAGAAAGAGAGGAGAGGACATTGGGGGTGGGGGGAGATGGGAGGGAACCCAGGGAGGGCTAGGGCAGCTAAAGGCTGGCGATTGAGATGCCCTGCCAGGAGCCTTCCCAGGCCGCGCGTCTTCAGCCTGGCCGGCCAGATTGACCCAAGCAGGGCAATCGGACTTTCAAAGGGGGCCAGAAAGCGAACCCTGATCTCTCTTCCTCAGGACAAGGGTCAGGCATGCAGGGGGAGGCCCTGAGCTGTTGGGACTTGTCCGTGGGTGGTCCCCATGGCCCTAAATGGGGATTCTAGGGATGCCAGGGCCGGCCCAAGCCCGGCCAGGCTTTGACCCGACTCGGTCCTCGGGGTTGGGACCCTTCGGGCCGGCAGGCCGACCCCAGTAGGTTCGTAGCGGGTGGCTGGGGAAAGGGATGCAAGGAATCAGGCCTTGAGGACAGTTGGGGGACTGGGGCAGCTGCCCAGTTTCCCACTGACTAAGATGGTAGCATCTGGCTCAGCAGAGGCAGAAACCCAGCCAGAGAAACAGAAACAGACAGGCGGAAACACAGAGAGAGGTAAGACCCAAACACGACTGCTTTCTCCTTCACCGCGGCACTCAGATCCTCTGCCCATATCTCCAAATCCCTTACCTAGATTCCACAACCCGTCACCTTTTTCTTGTCCATGTCCCGTTTTCCCACCTCTCCCCATTCTTCCTAATTAAAAGGCCCAGCAAACCTGCCCCCTTAGATCCACATCTCCATCCCTAATCTTCAGCCTCCAGAACCGAGTGCTGCTGGGCTTCACCACGGGGCTGCCCCCTTCCTGCTCTCCTCTCCCCGATTCCCCAGCCAACGCCTTTTGTTCCGGGACAGTCTGTCCTCTTGTGACCCTCACATTCGGGCCTCCCCTTCCTGACTTTGACCTGGATGCCAAGGCCCAGGAGTATCAAGGTGCCAAGGCCCAAGAGTGCTAAGGAGCCAAGGCCTAGGAATTTCTTTCCAGGGTGGGGGTGTTTGTGGGAGGCAATTCACAGCAAGTAGGGCAGGGCAGGGCAGGGCAGGGCAGGTGAAGTTAGACTTCTGTGCCCCTTATTCCTGGATGGGATCTGGCCAGAAGCTGGGGATGACATACTGGTAGCTTAGCTTCCAGTTGGCCCCCTAAAAGGCTACAACTCCTTCCACCACAGCATGGGGGGCCAAGTCCCCCTGTCCTTCCCATTTCCCCAGGTGTCTTCTAGGGACTGTGTCAACCTGGCTAACGGCTGGGACTGGGGCTGGAATTTGGCCTGTTGTGCCTCCCCAGTGATAGTGGACCACGTCTAACACTTCTGGGGCCCACTTCTGGGCCAGTCCCTAAGAAGCAAGTCCCTCAGCCCACTCCCCACTTTGCTCTGGACCTTGGCTGCAAGGGAAGTGGACTTCTAATAATCATAATAATAATCTATTAATAACAATAATAATGTTATGCGTTAAGTGCTTACTATGTGCCAGGCACTGCTCTAAGCACTGGGATATGTTCAAGATAGTTGGGTTGGACACAGTCCCTGTCCCACATAGGGCTCACAGCCTTCACCCCCATTTTACAGATGAGGGAACTAAGGCACAGAGAAGTTAAATGACTTGCCCAAGGTCACACAGCAGACAAATGGCAGAGCCGGGATTAGAACTCATGGCCTTCTGATACCCACCTGGCCACGCTGTTAAGTACTTATTAGGTGCCAGGCACTGTTCTAGGGGTTGGGGTGGATACAAGCAAACCAGGTTGGGCACAGTCCCTGTCCCACATGGAGCTCACAGTCTTAATCCCTATTTTACAGATGAGATAACTGAGGCCCAGTGAAGTGTCTTGCCCAAGGTCCCACAGCAGACACGTGGTGGAGCCAGGATTAGAACCCAGATCCTTCTCATGCCCAGGCCCATGCTCTATCCAGTAGGCTACTTCTCACAGCCCTGGAAAAGGGTAGGGGGGCATCTTGCTCTGGCTGGTAGCTCTCCCACCCTCCCTCGCCCTGGATGGCGGGCTGGGTTTAGACACCTCCCCTGCCCCCCACACTACTGGGCATAATTTCTGTCCTCTGCCAGTGAGCCCACCTCCATCCCAGTGGTTCATATATAGTGTGTTTAAATCTCTGTCCTCCTTCCAGGTTTGGGTCCCTTTGCCACCTTTTTCTTTGGGTCTTGGTCTTCCATCCCCCTCTCCTCCTCCTCCCATCCCTTTCCTCTCTGCTTTCCCTCCCCCTCTCTGTCTCTTTCTTCTCTATCAGTTTGTCTCTGGTTCTTTTCTGTTCTCTGTCTCCTCTCTATCCCTGGGTACGCCTCTGTGGCTTTGGTCTTGGGTCTTCGGCTAATAATAATAATAATGATAAAAATAACGGTGGTATCTGTTAGCTCTTATTATGTGTCAAGCATTGTATTAAGCCCTGGGGTAGATACAAGATAATCTGGTTGGACACAGTCCCTGTCCCATAACAGGCTCACAGTCTAAGGGGAAGGGAGAACAGGCACTGAATCCCTATTTTCAGATGAGGAAACTGAGGCACAGAGAGGTTTAGTGACTTGCCCAAGGTCACACAGCAGGGGAGTGGTAGAGCCAGGATTAGAAATCCAGGTACTGTGATTCCCAGGCCTGTGATCTTGCCACTAGGTTCTTGGATGGGATAGGGAATCCCTCTCTCCTTTCTCCTGAAATCCTCACCCTACTGAAAATGAAAAGTTGGCAGCTATAACTCTGAGAGGACGCCCAAGGCTTCGAATAGCCTCCCTGCTCCTGGATTCCATACCCCCCCCCCCTCCTTTCTTACACTGCATCTTGTGGCCCACCTCCTCCAGGAAGCCTTCCCTGATTAATCCCTCCCACCCACTCTCCAACCAGCCAGCACCATCTTTGACCCACCCCAACTGATTCAGGTAATTATCCTATCTATCGACTTAAGTGTGGGCGTTCTTATCTTCATTATTACTGCAAACTCTGTCAGTTCTCTAACTTGCGCGCCAATTTCCTAGGACTGTGTTCTCCCGCCTGTAGAGCCGAATAAATAAGTTTAAAGTCAGAGGCAGATACAGAGACCCAGAGAGTGAGGCAGAAATACCAACACGGATACACCCCCCACCCTACCTCCTTCCCCTCCCCACAGCACCTGTAGATATGTTTGCATAGATTTATTACTCTATTTTACTTGTACATTATTTACTATTCTATTTATTTTGTTAATGATGTGCATCTAGCTTTACTTCTATTTATTCTGATGACTTGACACCTGTCCCCATGTTTTGTTTTGTTGTCTGTCTCCCCCTTCTAGACTGTGAGCCCGTTGTTGGGTAGGGACCGTCTCTATATGTTGCCAACTTGGACTTCCCAAGCGCTTAGTCCAGTGCTCTGCACACAGTCAGTGCTCAATAAATACGATTGAATGAATGAATGAATACACGCATCCAGGGACACCTAATGAAAGAAACACAGATCAATTCACCCAGATACAGTGCAAGTATGAGCACATACACTCAAATCACACACAGGCAGACACACAAACATCCTTTTAGCCCCTCCCTCTCCCACCTCCCCACTGGGTAGGGAGGCACCCATCACTTACCAGCCTACATTTGATTGGAGAAGGAGGTGGGCCCTCCCTGTCCATAGCCCTGCTGGTTGTAGTCGGGTTGCTGCCCATAGCCCTGCTGGCTGTAGTCGGGCTGGTAGCCACCCTGGGGGCCGTACGAGTCCTGCTGGCCATAGCCCCCGGGCCCCTGGCCATAGCCTGACTCCCCATAGGCATCCCCAGGAGCCGGCTGCTTCTCAGGGGCAGCAGGTGGGTACTTCATGAATGGGGCCACCCAGCCCGTCTCCTTGAACACAAACCACAGATTTCCAACCCACAGCACCAGATTCAGAAAGCCAAAAACCTAGAGCAGAAAACCAGAAAGAGAGAGAGAGAGAGAGAGAAGGAGGAGGAGGAGAGTGAAAAGAAAGAGAGGAGAATGATGGTGGGGGACGGGGGAGCGAAAGCAAGAAGAGAAGGGGAAGAGTGGGGATGGGAGACAGAGGACAAAGAGAAGAAGGGAGGAGGGAGAGAGAGAGAGAGAAAGAGAGAGAGAGAGAGAGAGGTTAGACCCACAGCTTCCTCCTGTTTTAGACAGGTGGGAATCAAGTCCTGTTTGGACCAGATAATAATAATAATTATGGCATTTGTTAAGCACTTACTATGTGCCAGGCACTGTACGAAGCGCTGGGGTAGATACAATCAAAGCGGGTTGGACACAGTCCCTGTCCCAGTTGGGGCTCACAGTCTCAATCCCCATTTTACAGATGAGGTAACTGAGGCATGAAGAAGTAGTAGAGCGATTTGCCCAAGGTCACCCAGCAGACAAGTGGAGGAGGTGGGATTAGAACCCATGACTTTCTGACTATCCATTAGGGGCTGACCTGGCCCAGGACCTCTTTCAGCGTGCGCTAGGCCAGAAATGAAATAGGCTGGGATTTCCTTCCGGGCGCCCTGCTGCTGCTCAGAGCTCCTGGAGCAATCGGGTTGTAGGACACTGGACAGCCTAAATAATAATAATAACAATAATAATGGCATTTATTAAGCGCTTACTATGTGCAAAGCACTGTTCTAAGCGCTGGGGAGGTTACAGGGTGATCAGGTTGTCCCATGGGGGTGTTCACAGTCTTAATCCCCATTTAACAGATAAGGGAACTGGGGCACAGAGAAGTGACTTGTCACACAGCTGACAAGTGGCGGAGCCGGGATTTGAACCCACGACCTCTGACTCCAAAGCCCGGTCTCGTTCCACTGAGCCACGCTGCTTCTCCGGCCCAAGATCTACCCACTCTGCTTCACCACACCGAGTCGTCTCTTTCAGAGTTCTCTTAAAAGGTCCCTCCCTCCAGGAGGCATTCCCTGATTAACTGCCTCCTCCCTAGTCAGGCTAGCCCTCTAGAATCACTTTAGCGCTCATGTATTTCTGTTTATTTAAATGCATTCATCTGTGGGGAATTATTGATTTATATCAGTGTCTATATACCCCTCTACTGGCATAGTTGATAGAGCTCGGACCTGGGAATCAGGGGGTCGTGGGTTCTAAACCTGCCTCTGCTACTTGTGTGCTGTGTGAACTTGGACAAGTCACTTCACTTCTCTGTGCCTCTCTCACCTCAACTGTAAAATAGGGATCGAGACTGAGAGCCCCACATGGGACGCATATATATGTTTGTATGTATTTATTACTCTATTTATTTTATTTGTACATATTTATTCTATTTATTTTATTTTGTTAATATGTTTTGTTTTGTTCTCTGTCTCCCCCTTCTAGACTGTGAGCCCGCTGTTGGGTAGGGACCGTCTCTATATGTTGCCAACTTGGACTTCCCAAGCGCTTAGTACAGTGCTCTGCACACAGTAAGCGCTCAATAAATGCGATTGAATGAATGAATGACAGGGACTGTGTCCAATCCGATTTGCTCGTATCCACCCCAGCGCTTACTACAGTGTCTGGTACATAGTTAAGTGCTTAAATACCACAATTATTATTATTAGACTGCAAACCCAATGTGGGCAGGGACCGTGTCTACCGACTCTGTCATACTGTACTCTCCAAAATGTTTATTACAATGCTCTGCACACAGTAAGTGTACAATAATAATAATAATAATAATAATAATAATAATAATAATGTTGGCATTTGTTAAGCGCTGACTATGTGCAAAGCACTGTTCTAAGCACTGGGGGGGGATACAAAGTGATAAATACCAATAAATACCATTGATCAACTGGTCCATTATCTATACCTTTTCTCTCGCAATCAATCAATCAATGGTATTTATTGAGTTCTTACTATGTGCAGAGAACTGTACTAAGTGCTTGGGAGAATACATGTTTCGTACCCACAGTGAACATGGAACTGCTTTCAATTTATATCCTATTCCAGTGGGGGAGAGCAGGAATCACATCGTTTAATTTATTCCCCAAGCACCTAGAGATTTTCCCCCAGTTGGGACTCAGCGTGAACTACTGACCGTGGCCCAGCCAGACCATGGGTCTTCGTCAGATTTGTTCTCCCGAAGACCCCCCCCCAATCCCCAGTCTCCCTCTTTTTTCTCCTCAGCCCCCGGAAGCAGCCTGGCTCACCACAGAGGTATTGAGGCCGGACGTCACGGGATCCATCTTTTCTTTACACTCGTTACCTCGCTGCTGACACACGGGCATCTCCTTGATGATGTTCTCTGGGTCCGTGACCATCTTGACATCAGACAGGCCCTTGGCCCAGGCCGAGGAGCTCACCAGCCACAGGAAGGCGAAGACGGCCGTGACGGTGAAGTCCTGGGGAAGGGGGAAGGGGACAGGGCAGCTCCCGCCCCGTGGCTGCCAAAGAGCCACTGAGGGATGAGGAGTGGCAGCTGAGAAGTGAGCCCAAGACCCAGTGAGTCTGGCCCAACCTCAGGGGGGTTGGTCTAGGCTACTTAACCTCTGACCTTGAGGGTTTTAGTCCCTACTGAGCCCAAATGATCCCGTTGAATGTCTTAGTGGGACGGTCCTAAAAAGGGGGTTTGGGTGGGAGAGGACAATAGAAAGGGGGCCTCCCTCCCTTTTCCTGACCAGCAGGTCCTAAGTCAGCCTCTTTGGGCTCCCTGTCCGGTCTCTCTGGTCCTCTCGGGCCTGTTGGGGGCCCACTGGGGTGACTCACGATCATAGGGCCCTTGTTGTTCTCGCGATATTTGTTCTGGAAGAAGAAGTAGACGACCAGGGCGCCCAGAGAATAGAGGAAGGCGAAGACCGCGACCGTGACGAAGAACTCAGCCGATGAGGAGTAGTCTCCCACCAAAAAGACCTTGGACGTCATCTCATTTTTGCAGGTCGGGGCATCAAAGTACACTTGATGCAGCCTGATTGTGGGGGGAAGGGACAGGGAAATGCTGAGGGTCCCGGGCCTCACTGGCCTACACGGGGGAGGGCGGGGGGAGGCCGTCCCATGGCCTCTGCCCATTCTCTGGCCTAACCGAAATGGACTCCTCGGGGCTGAGTACCACGGGGTGTTGGGTGGCTGGGGGAGAAGCATCTGCCAAGTCCTGTGACTATCGCCTGAACCCATCTCTCTGTATTCATTTTAAGTCAATCCACTCTCTTCTCCTAATTAGGCGCACAATTATTTTGCCTTTGCTCAAGTGCTTCCCTTCGGTATGGTTTTGAAAATCTCCTCAGCTCCCTTCATTGTACTCCTCCGCTGGTCCCCCATCCCCTCCCCACACTCGACAAAGAGCGGGGAAGACGGGCAAGGCTTTGGCCGAGGGATGTGGGGCACAGCAGGGGCCCGGGGAAGGGAGGGAGGAACCCGGGGTTCACGGACAGCCCACCTGAAGGGATAGGCAAACTCCACTGCGATGTTGAGGTCGCTCTCCGATTTGTTGGCGCAGTCCACGCTCAGGCGCAGTTCGCCCGTGTAGCTGCCGCAGGTCGCGAAAGCAAAGATGGCGAAAACCTGGGGGCGGGAGGGGCCGTCGGCTGGAGGCTTCTTCTCACCCCCTCCAGCCCAGGGTGGGAAGGCAGGGGGTCTGCAGAAGTCTCCCCCGCAGCCTTGGGGGTTCCTTGATGGACTGGCCACCACTCTCCCCATCTTCAAAGCCTTTATAAAAGCACATCTCCTCCAAGAGGCCTTCCCTGATTAATCCCTTATTTCCCCTACTCCCCTCCCTTCTGCGTCACTCTTTACCCTTGAAGGACTTGATACTCACCCTAGCCTCACCCTAGCCCACAGCGCTTATGTCCATAATTTATTTTAACGTCGTCCCCCGAGACTGTAAGTTTTTTTCTGGCGGGGAACAGGTCTACCGACTCTGCTGTGTAGAACTCTCTCAAGTGCTTAGTACGGTGGCCTGCATATAGTAAGTGCTCAACAAATACCACTGATTGATCGATTGAGTGCATTCTCCCCATCGTTCCAGGAATTCTAATGTCCCATGGGAACCCCGAGCATCAGAGCGCGTGGGCGCCATGGCCCGGTCACGACAGCGGAGAGGAAAGGCCCCGTCTCCTCACTCCCAACCTGGCCAGAGAGCAGATGGGAGCCTGGATGCCCTACCCCCGGCCTAATCCCCAGAAGAAGGAGGGGCTGCTATCTAGGCCAAACGCTGCCCAGATCAGGGTGGATTACTGAGAGGGGGATGGGGGTAGTGGTATCTTCTAAAGCACTACCCCTTCCCTAGATTCCCTCCTTCCCTCCCTCAGAAGAAATCCCTACTCCTCCCTGCCCCCTTCCTCTTCTCTTCAGGGACACCCTTAGCCACAGGCCCTATTCCCCCCTGCCCCATACGTTTCCCCTTCTCCTGGGACATCACCCTGGAGAAGGAACAGCCTCTGGAAATCTGATGTCGTCCAATCTTCTCTCTCTCCTCTTCCTTGCTCCCTCCCCTATCCCAAGATCATGCCCCTCCTCCCTGGTTCCCAATTACTTAACGGTGGGAGGAGCCTCTTGGCTTCTAAATTCCTCTGCTCTTCCTAGGAGACCCCAAAGGGGATGGAGGAGAAAAGGGAGAGAGAGAAGGACAGGAGGCAGGGGGCTGCAGAGAAGCCTCTTGGCTTCTAAATTCCTCTGCTGTTCCAGGAGACCCCAAAGGGGATGGAGGAGAAAAGGGAGAGAGAAGGACAGGAGGCAGGGGGCTACAGAGAAGCCTCTTGGCTTCTAAATTCCTCTGCTCTTCCAGGACACCCCAAAAGGGATGGAGGAGAAAAGGGAGAGAGAGAAAGAGAGAGAGAGAAGGACAGGAGGCAGTGGGCTGCAGAGAAGCCTCTTGGCTTCTAAATTCCTCTGCTAGTCCAGGAGACCCCAAAGGGGATGGAGGAGAAAAGGGAGAGAAAGATAGAGAGAGAAGGACAGGAGGCAGGGGGCTGCAGAGAAGCCTCTTGGCTTCTAAATTCCTCTGCTCTTCCAGGAGACCCAAAGGGGATGGAGGAGAAAAGGGAGAGAGAGAAAGAGAGAAGGACAGGAGGCAGTGGGCTGCAGAGAAGCCTCTTGGCTTCTAAATTCCTCTGCTCTTCCTAGGAGACCCCAAAGGGGATGGAGGAGAAAAGGGAGAGAGAGAAAGAGAGAAGGACAGGAGGCAGGGGGCTACAGAGAAGCCTCTTGGCTTCTAAATTCCTCTGCTCTTCCAGGACACCCCAAAAGGGATGGAGGAGAAAAGGGAGAGAGAGAAAGAGAGAGAGAGAAGGACAGGAGGCAGTGGGCTGCAGAGAAGCCTCTTGGCTTCTAAATTCCTCTGCTAGTCCAGGAGACCCCAAAGGGGATGGAGGAGAAAAGGGAGAGAAAGATAGAGAGAGAAGGACAGGAGGCAGGGGGCTGCAGAGAAGCCTCTTGGCTTCTAAATTCCTCTGCTCTTCCAGGAGACCCAAAGGGGATGGAGGAGAAAAGGGAGAGAGAGAAAGAGAGAAGGACAGGAGGCAGTGGGCTGCAGAGAAGCCTCTTGGCTTCTAAATTCCTCTGCTCTTCCTAGGAGACCCCAAAGGGGATGGAGGAGAAAAGGGAGAGAGAGAAAGAGAGAAGGACAGGAGGCAGGGGGCTACAGAGAAGCCTCTTGGCTTCTAAATTCCTCTGCTCTTCCAGGACACCCCAAAAGGGATGGAGGAGAAAAGGGAGAGAGAGAAAGAGAGAGAGAGAAGGACAGGAGGCAGTGGGCTGCAGAGAAGCCTCTTGGCTTCTAAATTCCTCTGCTAGTCCAGGAGACCCCAAAGGGGATGGAGGAGAAAAGGGAGAGAAAGATAGAGAGAGAAGGACAGGAGGCAGGGGGCTGCAGAGAAGCCTCTTGGCTTCTAAATTCCTCTGCTCTTCCAGGAGACCCAAAGGGGATGGAGGAGAAAAGGGAGAGAGAGAAAGAGAGAAGGACAGGAGGCAGTGGGCTGCAGAGAAGCCTCTTGGCTTCTAAATTCCTCTGCTCTTCCTAGGAGACCCCAAAGGGGATGGAGGAGAAAAGGGAGAGAGAGAAAGAGAGAAGGACAGGAGGCAGGGGGCTACAGAGAAGCCTCTTGGCTTCTAAATTCCTCTGCTCTTCCAGGACACCCCAAAAGGGATGGAGGAGAAAAGGGAGAGAGAGAAAGAGAGAGAGAGAAGGACAGGAGGCAGTGGGCTGCAGAGAAGCCTCTTGGCTTCTAAATTCCTCTGCTAGTCCAGGAGACCCCAAAGGGGATGGAGGAGAAAAGGGAGAGAAAGATAGAGAGAGAAGGACAGGAGGCAGGGGGCTGCAGAGAAGCCTCTTGGCTTCTAAATTCCTCTGCTCTTCCAGGAGACCCAAAGGGGATGGAGGAGAAAAGGGAGAGAGAGAAAGAGAGAAGGACAGGAGGCAGTGGGCTGCAGAGAAGCCTCTTGGCTTCTAAATTCCTCTGCTCTTCCTAGGAGACCCCAAAGGGGATGGAGGAGAAAAGGGAGAGAGAGAAAGAGAGAAGGACAGGAGGCAGGGGGCTGCAGAGAGGCCTGTGCCCTTAGGAGGGACAGACAGTCGCATCGGAGATTTTCCCTCTTGACGTCACAGCAGAGGAAACGCCCCCCGTGACGTTGCAATTAGAGACCCTCCCCAGCATCAGACATCACACCGACTCGCTCCCCCTCCTCGCCGACGTCAGAGTGGAGGCTCCTCTCCCAGGCCCTTGGCCCAGCAGCTGGGTTTTTCTTCCCACCACGTTGTAACAGCCGTCCCCCCCACCTCCCCTCCACGTCACCCGGTCAAGTGACGTCAAAACCGGACTTTTTCTTCCCTCTTTCCCGGTGACATCACGGCAGGCCCGCTCTCCCTAACCAGAGGCGTCGAGGCTCCAAGGCCTCGTCTCCATGACGTCGTTTGGATGACTCTCCTCACCCGGGGCTCCTTTGCCACCCTCCCACCCCCTTTCCCACTCCCTCTCGAGTGCCATCCCTTAACCCCAACCCGGGGGGACTCTCTTTTCCCCAATCTGGGATGACTCACCCATTCCAGCACCTTCACGAAGCCCAGGGGCTCCTTCACCACCCGGAATTGCCCCCCGGCCACCAGCTGTGGGGAGAGAGAGAGAGAGAGGAGGGCGGGATAGAGACAGAGAAAGGGTGGACCAGTGAGAGGGGGAAATTGAGGAGGAGAGAGAACGAGGTGGCAGAGACAGGGAGAGAGCGTTTAGGGAGGGAAGAGGGAGGTTAAAGAGGGTCCTGGAAGGAGGGAGAGGAAGGATGGAAGGAGAGAGGGCGGATTAGAAGGGAATGATGAGAAGGGAAGATGGAGGGGGGTTAGGGTGAGATGGCCTGGTGAGAACGGGGAGCGTACATGTCGGGGAAAGGGCTGGGGGGCGGAGTCTCTGGTCACCCCGCCAGTCTGTCGGCTGGCTCTCGGGCCAGTGCCAGCTGTGGAGGGGGACGAAGGCAATTGAGGGTCCTGGGTTAGGATCCCCGAGCCGTTTCCAGCCCTAAGGTTGGGGCCAATTCCGGGCCCGCGCCTCACGCTCTCCCCTTCCTTTCCCCAGTCTTCGTGTGTCCTTTTAGAGGATATTTCTGGGGTTCGGGCGGTTCCTGGAGGGAAATATTCCTGCTCCTCCAATCCCTAATGACACGACCCTCGGCATTCCTTTGCCTCCCCGCAACCGGGACCGCTCCCCCCCTTTCCTGCACCAATGACCCTCTCTATTCCCAGACCTTCCCTTCCCAACCCCTGCCATCAGGTACCCCTCTTCCCTTCCCACTCTCCTCTCTGTTTCCAAGCGCATCCGCAGAGCCACCTCCCCTAGCCCCCAACCTGGTCCCCCCCCAGTTTTCCCCTGCTTCTCCCTCCCCATCCTATCCTCCTGGATTTTTCCCCCTTCCCCTGCCCTCTATCCCTTCAGGCTCCCCCAGTGGGTTTACCCCTCTCCTTCCCCTCTGATCCCCGCTTCCCACATTCTCCTTCCTCGACCTCCCCCCCTTTTTCTCGCTCTTACCCCCCGTCGCCCAGTGCCCCCCGCCCCCTCCTCCCGAATGCCCCCGAGATTTCTCCTCCCCCTTCATCTTGCCCTCTCTACCCAGGGGGAGGGTGGAACTGGGCACATATTTACTATTCTATTTATTTTATTTTGCTAATATGCTTCGTTGTCTATCTCCCCCTTCTAGACAGTGAGCCCGCTGTTGGGTAGGGACGTCTATGTGGCCAACCTGGGCTTCCCCAGCGCTTAGTCCAGTGCTCTGCACACAGGCAGCGCTCAATAAATACGATTGAATGAATGAACGAAATGATGAGCATCTCCCGCCCCCTCCACCGTGTTAGGGGTCCAGCCCCCTCCCCACCCCTTAACCTCCCTGATTCATTCATTCAATCGTATTTATCAATTATAAATAATGATGGCATTTCTGTGCAAAGCGCTTGGGAGGCGCAGGTTGGCAACGTGTAGAGACGGTCCCTCCCCAACAGCGGGCTTATCTTGTTTTGTTAATATGTTTTATTTTGTCGGCTGTCTCCCCCTTCTAGACTGCGAGCCCGCTGTTGGGTAGGGCCCGGCTCTCGATGTTGCCAACTTGGACTTCCCAAGCGCTTAGTCTGCACACAGTAGGCGCTCAATAAATAGGACTGAATGAATGCATAAGCGCTGGGGAGGTTGTCGAGCGCTGACTGTGCGCAGAGCACTGGCCTAAGCGCTTGGGAAGTTGGCAATATCAGGAGACGGTCCCTACCCAACAGCGGGCTTACAGTCTAGAAGACGGATCCCCTCCCGCCCCCTGGCAGCGGGCACTGCAGGGTTGTTGTTTTTTTTCTTCTTTTTCCTGCAGCAGCAGCAGCATCATCAGCATCATCTGTCCTGGATGCATTTTGAGGTCGGTGCGATGCCCTCCGCCTGTGCCAGTGCCCAATGGCCCAGTCGAGCCCCGATGCCTCCCCCTTCTAGACTGGGAGCCCACTGTTGGGTAGGGACCGTCTCTAGATGTTGCCAACTTGGACTTCCCAAGCGCTTAGTACAGTGCTCTGCACACAGTAAGCTCTCCATCAATATGATTGATTGATGGATGGATGGATGGATGCCCGGGGTGGGCAGCTGTCCGCGGTGCTGAGCCGCCTCCTACCTGGTTGACCGTTTCCATGGCGCCCGGTGCCTGCGACCAGCAGGACCAGTAGGACCAGCAAGCAGGACCAGTAAGCAGGACCAGTAAGCAGCAGCAGCAGCAGCAGCAGCGCGGAGGGCGGGTGGGTCGCTGACGGGAACAGCGGCGGGGCGGTGCAGCGCAGGGGGCGGAGCCGGGCACAGCCGCCCCGACGTCATCCTACGTCATCCTACGTCATCGCCCGGGCAAGCGAGGCCGCTCCGGGCGCCATGTTGTGGTCGGGCACGGCCGGAGAGCCTGCAAATGGAGGCGCTTTCCTTCTCTCCCTCACGCCTACTTATTGAGTCTCACTCACTCTCACTCAGTCGTACTTATTGAGCGCCTACCGGCTGCAGAGCACTGGACTGGAGGCGCTTCCCTTCACTCACTCTCCCTCAGTCCTGTTTATTGAGTCTCACTCTCACTTATTGAGTCTCACTCTCATTTATTGAGTCTCACTCTCAGTCGTACTTATTGAGCACCTACCGGGTGCAGAGCACTGGACTGGAGGCGCTTCCCTTCACTCACTCACTCTCTCTCAGTCCTGTTTATTGAGTCTCACTCACTCTCACTCAGTCGTACTTATTGAGCGCCTACCGGCTGCAGAGCACTGGACTGGAGGCGCTTCCCTTCACTCACTCTCCCTCAGTCCTGTTTATTGAGTCTCACTCTCACTTATTGAGTCTCACTCTCATTTATTGAGTCTCACTCTCAGTCGTACTTATTGAGCACCTACCGGGTGCAGAGCACTGGACTGGAGGCGCTTCCCTTCACTCACTCACTCTCTCTCAGTCCTGTTTATTGAGTCTCACTCACTCTCACTCAGTCGTACTTATTGAGCGCCTACCGGCTGCAGAGCACTGGACTGGAGGCGCTTCCCTTCACTCACTCTCCCTCAGTCCTATTTATTGAGTCTCACTCACACTTATTGAGTCTCACTCTCATTTATTGAGTCTCACTCTCAGTCGTACTTATTGAGCACCTACCGGGTGCAGAGCACTGGACTGGAGGCGCTTCCCTTCACTCACTCACTCTCCCTCAGTCCTGTTTATTGAGTCTCACTCACTCTCACTCAGTCGTACTTATTGAGCGCCTACCGGCTGCAGAGCACTGGACTGGAGGCGCTTCCCTTCACTCACTCTCCCTCAGTCCTGTTTATTGAGTCTCACTCTCACTTATTGAGTCTCACTCTCATTTATTGAGTCTCACTCTCAGTCGTACTTATTGAGCACCTACCGGGTGCAGAGCACTGGACTGGAGGCACTTCCCTTCACTCACTCACTCTCTCTCAGTCCTGTTTATTGAGTCTCACTCACTCTCACTCAGTCGTACTTATTGAGCGCCTACCGGCTGCAGAGCACTGGACTGGAGGCGCTTCCCTTCACTCACTCTCCCTCAGTCCTGTTTATTGAGTCTCACTCTCACTTATTGAGTCTCACTCTCATTTATTGAGTCTCACTCTCAGTCGTACTTATTGAGCACCTACCGGGTGCAGAGCACTGGACTGGAGGCGCTTCCCTTCACTCACTCACTCTCTCTCAGTCCTGTTTATTGAGTCTCACTCACTCTCACTCAGTCGTACTTATTGAGCGCCTACCGGCTGCAGAGCACTGGACTGGAGGCGCTTCCCTTCACTCACTCTCCCTCAGTCCTGTTTATTGAGTCTCACTCTCACTTATTGAGTCTCACTCTCATTTATTGAGTCTCACTCTCAGTCGTACTTATTGAGCACCTACCGGGTGCAGAGCACTGGACTGGAGGCGCTTCCCTTCACTCACTCACTCTCTCTGTCCTGTTTATTGAGTCTCACTCACTCTCACTCAGTCGTACTTATTGAGCGCCTACCGGCTGCAGAGCACTGGACTGGAGGCGCTTCCCTTCACTCACTCTCCCTCAGTCCTATTTATTGAGTCTCACTCACACTTATTGAGTCTCACTCTCATTTATTGAGTCTCACTCTCAGTCGTACTTATTGAGCACCTACCGGGTGCAGAGCACTGGACTGGAGGCGCTTCCCTTCACTCACTCACTCTCTCTCAGTCCTGTTTATTGAGTCTCACTCACTCTCACTCAGTCGTACTTATTGAGCGCCTACCGGCTGCAGAGCACTGGACTGGAGGCGCTTCCCTTCACTCACTCTCCCTCAGTCCTGTTTATTGAGTCTCACTCTCACTTATTGAGTCTCACTCTCATTTATTGAGTCTCACTCTCAGTCGTACTTATTGAGCACCTACCGGGTGCAGAGCACTGGACTGGAGGCGCTTCCCTTCACTCACTCACTCTCCCTCAGTCCTGTTTATTGAGTCTCACTCACTCTCACTCAGTCGTACTTATTGAGCGCCTACCGGCTGCAGAGCACTGGACTGGAGGCGCTTCCCTTCACTCACTCTCCCTCAGTCCTGTTTATTGAGTCTCACTCTCACTTATTGAGTCTCAGTCTCATTTATTGAGTCTCACTCTCAGTCGTACTTATTGAGCACCTACCGGGTGCAGAGCACTGAACTGGAGGCGCTTCCCTTCACTCACTCACTCTCCCTCAGTCCTGTTTATTGAGTCTCACTCACTCGCACTTAATCGTACTTATTGAGCACCTACCGGGTGCAGAGCACTGGACTGGAGGCGCTTCCCTTCTCTCACTCTCCCTCAGTCCTATTTATTGAGTCCCACTCTCACTTATTGAGTCTCACTCACTCTCACTCAGTCATACTTATTGAGCGCTTACCGGATGCAGAGCACTGGACTGGAGGCGCTTCCCTTCTCTCACTCACTCTCCCTCTGTCCTATTTATTGAGTCTCACTCACTCTCACTCAATCATACTTATTGATTACCTATTGGGTGCAGAGCACTGGACTGGAGGCGCTTCCCTTCTCTCACTCACTCTCCCTCAGTCCTATTTATTGAGTCTCACTCACTCTCACTCAATCATACTTATTGAGCGCCTACCGGGTGCAGAGCACTGGACTGGAGGCGCTTCCCTTCTCTCCCTCACTCTCCCTCAGTCCTGTTTATTGAGTCTCACTCACTCTCACTCAATCGTACTTATTGAGGGCCTACCGGGTGCAGAGCACTAGACTGGAGGCGCTTCTCTTCACTCATTCACTTGCTCTCCCTCATTCCTATTTATTGAGTCTCACTCACTCTCACTTATTGAGTCTCACTCACTCTCACTCAGTCATACTTATTGAGCACCTACTGGGTGCAGAGCACTGGACTGGAGGCACTTCCCTTCACTTCCTCACTCCCTCACTCTCCCTCAGTCCTATTTATTGAGTCTCACTCACTCTCACTCAATCGTACTTATTGAGCGCCTACCGGGTGCAGAGCACTGGACTGGAGGCGCTTCCCTTCTCTCACTCACTCACTCTCCCTCAGTCCTATTTATTGAGTCTCACTCTCACTTATTGAGTCTCACTCACTCTCACTCAGTCGTACTTATTGAGCGCCTACCGGGTGCAGAGCACTGGACTGGAAGCACTTCCCTTCATTCACGCACTCACTCACTCTCCCTCAGTCCTATTTATTGAGTCTCACTCACTCTCACTTATTGAGTCTCATTCACTCTCACTCAGTTGTACTTATTGAGAACCGATTGGGTGCAGAGCCCTGGACTGGAGGTGCTTCCCTTCACTCACTCTCTCTCAGTCCTATTTATTGAATCTCACTCACTCTCACTCAATCACACTTATTGAGTGCTTACCGGGTGCAGAGCACTGGACTGGAGGCGCTTCACTCACTCAGTCCTATTTATTGAGTCTCACTCTCACTCAATCATACTTATTGAGCGCTTACCGGGTGCAGAGCACTGGACTGGAGGCGTTTCCCTTCAGTCACTCACTCCCTCATTCTCCCTCAGTCCTATTTATTGAGTCTCACTCACTCTCACTTATTGAGTCTCACTCACTCTCACTCAATCATACTTATTGAGCGCTTACCGGGTGCAGAGCACTGGACCGGAAAACAGGCCAGGCCCGTGAGAGTTTCTGAGGCGAGGGGGTCCCTTCAAATGAGGTGGGGAAGAGACACCTATTTAGGCTTAGAACAGTGCTTGGCACATAGTAATAATAATAATAATGTTGGTGTTAAGCGCTTACTATGTGCCAAGCACTGTTCGAAGCACTCGGGGGGTTACAAGGTGATCAGGTTGTCCCACGGGGGGCTCGCAGTCTCAATCCCCATTTTACAGATGAGGGAACTGAGGCGCAGAGAAGTTAAAGGGACTTTCCCAAAGTCACGCAGCTGACAGCTGGCAGAGCCGGAGAGTGAGCACTTACTATGTGCCAAGTGCTCAGTGCTCTGCACACAGTAAGCGCTCAATAAATCCGATCGATTGACTGATTGCTCTGCACACAGTAGGCACTCAATAAATACGATTGAATGAATGAATGAATGCTAAGCACTGTTCCCGGTCCCCTGCTCCCTGTGCTTAGGCTTCATGCTCCCCATCCCTGGGCCTCACGCTCCCTATATGTTTGTACATGTTTATTACCCTATTTATTTATTTATTTATTTATTTATTTATTTATTTATTTATTTATTTATTTATTTTACTCGTACCTAGCTATTCTATTTATTTTATTTTGTTAGTATGTCTGGTTTTGTTCTCTGTCTCCCCCTTTTAGACTGTGAGCCCACTGTTGGGTAGGGACTGTCTCTATGTGTTGCCATCTTGTACTTCCCAAGCGCTTAGTACAGTGCTCTGCATATAGTAAGCGCTCAATAAATACGATTGATGATGATGATTTCCCCAGGCCTGGTGTTATCCGTTTTTGGGCCCCTACCCCCCAGCTTTCGGGCCCCCTGCCCTCAGGCCCATATTTCCCGACCCCATGAACCAGCAGCAGGGAACGGGTGCCGTATTTCTCCTGCACTTCTCCAAGTTCAGTGTGTTATCAATTAATCAATCAATCAATCGTATTTATTGAGCGCTTACTGTGTGCAGAGCACTGTACTAAGCGCTTGGGAAGTCCAAGTTGGCAACATAGAGAGACGGTTCCTACCCAACAGTGGGCCCATCCTTAGTTGGCACTCACTCAACCAGTCCATCACTGGCATTCATCGAGGGCTTACTGTAGGGAGAGCTCTATGTTGAGCACCCAGGACAGTACAAGAGAAA
This sequence comes from Tachyglossus aculeatus, assembly GCF_015852505.1. Classification (NCBI taxonomy): domain Eukaryota; kingdom Metazoa; phylum Chordata; class Mammalia; order Monotremata; family Tachyglossidae; genus Tachyglossus; species Tachyglossus aculeatus. Next base: position 36,173,833 of record NC_052071.1, read on the forward strand.
CAGCATGGCTCAGTGGAAAGAGCCCGGGCTTTGGAGTCAGAGGTCATGGGTTCGAATCCCGGCTCCGCCACACATCTGCTGTGTGACCTTGGGCAAGTCACTTAACTTCTCGGAGCCTTGGTTACCTCATCTGTCAAATGGGGATGATGACTGTGAGCCCCACGCAGGACAACCTGATCACCTTGTATCCCCCCAGCGCTTAGAACAGTGCTTTGCACATAGCAAGCGCTTAACAAATGCCATTATAACTTAACTTCTCTGTGCCTCAGTTACCTCATCTGTAAAATAGGGATTAAAACTGTGAGCCCCCCCCCCCCCAGGGAAAACCTGATCACCTTGTAACCTCCCCAGCGCTTAGAACAGTGCTTTGCACATAGTAAGCGCTTAACAAATACCATCATTAATAGAACCGGAAGACCTGATCCCTGCCCTCGAGGAGCTTACAATCTAGGTGGGGAGACAGACATTAAAATAAATTACAAGTAGGGGAAGTAACAGAGCTTACGGATATGGACATAAATGCTGCGGGGTGGGGTGTCAACGCTTAGGGGATATAATAATAATAATAATGGCATTTATTAAGCGCTTACTATGTGCAAAGCACTGTTCTATGCACTGGGGAGGTTACAAGGTGATCAGGTTGTCCCACGGGAGGCTCACAGTCTTAATCCCCATTTTCCAGATGAGGTCACTGAGGCCCAGAGAAGCGAAGTGACTTGCCCAAAGTCACGCAGCTGACAATTGGCGGAGCCGGGATTTGAACCCATGACCTCTGACTCCAAAGTCCGGGGTCTTTCCACTGAGCCACGCTGCTTATGGGCTTAAATACTTAAATACATGGTTGTTGCAGAAGGAAGGGAGAGTAGGGTGGGGAGTTGAGAGGTGAAGTCACAGGCGATGAAGAAGGGAGGGAGAGTAGGATGGGGAGATGAGAGGTCAGCCATCAGAGCCTTCTGGGAGGAGATGGGATTTCAGTAGGGCTTTGAAGGTGGAAAGAGTGCGGCTCTGTTGGTTATAATAATAATAATAATAATAATAACAACAACAATAATGGCATTTGTTAAGCGCTTACTATGTGCAAAGCACTGTTCTAAGCGCTGGGGAGGATACAAGGTGATCAGGCTGTCCCACGTGGGGCTCACAGTCTTCATCCCCATTTTACAGATGTGGTAACAGGCTCAGAGAAGTGAAGTGACTTGCCCAAGGTCACACAGCAGACATGTGGCAGAGCTGGGGTTCGAACCCATGTCCTCTGACTCCAAAGCCCGGGCTCTTTCCACTGAGCCACGGATATGAAGGGGAGGGAGTTCCAGGAGGAGGAAGGGTTTGAGTAATAATAATAATAATAATAATGGCATTTGTTAAGCGCTTACTATGTACAAAGCACTGTTCTAAGCGCTGGGGGGGATACAATGTGATCAAGTTGTCCCCTGTGGGGCTCACAGTCTTAATCCCCATTTTTACAGGTGAGGTAACTGAGGCTCAGAGAAGTTAAGTGACTTGCCCAAGGTCACACAGCAGAATTGTGGTGGAGCCGGGATTCGAACCCATGACCTCTGACTCCAAAGCCCAGGCTCTTTCCACTGAGCCACGGGGCTGTAGTGGACAGAGACGAGAGAGAGGTGCAGTAAGAAGATTGGTGTTAGAGAATCAATCAATCAATCATAGTTATTAAGCGCTTATTGTGTGCAGAGCACTGTACTAAGCGCTTGGGATGTACAAGTTGGCAACATATAGAGACGGTCCCTACCCAACAGTGGGCTCACAGGCTAGAAGGGGGAGACAGAGACCAAAACAAAACATATTAACAAAATAAAATAAATAGAAGAGATATGTACAAGTAAAATAAATAAATAGAGTAATAAATACGTACAAACATATATACATATATACAGGTGCTGTGAGGAAGGGAAGGAGGTAAGGTGGAGAGGGGGAGAGAAGGGAAGTGGTGGCCTGGGCTGGAGTTTGAAACCAATGAGGGTAGGTAGGAATGCCTGAATGCCAACGTTCAGGAGTTTCTTTTTCACGAGGAGTTGGATGGGGAACCATTGGAGGTTTTCGAGGAGTCGTTAATACAGTGCTCTGCAATCAATCAATCGTATTTATTGAGCACTTACTGTGTGCAGAGCACTGTACTAAGCACTTGGGAAGCACAAGCTGGCAACATATAGAGACAGTCCCTACCCAACAGTGGGCTCACAGTCTAAAAGGGGGAGACAGAGAACAAAACCAAACATACTAACAAAATAAAATAAATAGAATAGATATGTACAAGTAAAATAAATAGAGTAATAAACATGTACAAACATATATACATATCATCATCATCAATCGTATTTATTGAGCGCTTACTATGTGCAGAGCACTGTACTAAGCGCTTGGGAAGTACAAATTGGCAACATATAGAGACAGTCCCTACCCAACAGTGGGCTCACAGTCTAAAAGGGGAAGACAGAGAACAAAACCAAACATACTAACAAAATAAAATAAATAGAATAGATATGTACAAGTAAAATAAATAAATAAATAGAGTAGTAAATACGTACAAACATATATACATATATACAGGTGCTGTGGGGAAGGGAAGGAGGTAAGATGAGGGGGATGGAGAGGGGGACGAGGGGGAGAGGAAGGAAGGGGCTCAGTCTGGGAAGGCCTCCTGGAGGAGGTGAGCTCTCAGTAGGGCCTTGAAGGGAAGCGCTTACTCCGCACACAATAAGCGCTCAATAAATACGATTGAATGAATGTGTGCAGAATGATTTTTTTTAAAGAAAAAATGTTCTGGGCAGCAGAGTGAAGTATGGACTGGAGAGGAGGGTGACAGGAAGCAGGGAGGTCAGCAAGGAGGCTGATGCAGCAGTCAAGGCAGGAGATGATTAGCCTGTGGTGGCAGTTTGGATGGAGAAGAAGGGGCAAGATTTTACAGAGGCTGTGAAGGTAGAACCAATAGACTAAATACAATTACTACTACTTCTATTCATACAGTTACTATTACTACTAGACCGTAAGCTTGTTGTGAGCAGGGAAAGGTACCTACCAACTCTGTCGAACTCTCCCAAGTGCTTAGTTCAGTGCTCTGTGTGCAGTAAGTGCTCAATAAATACCACTGGTAGATCGATTGATCACTACTATTACAATATTCAGTGAGCAGTACAATGCTCAATTCTCTATTTAGAATTTGGCTGAGTAAATGATTCAACTCCTGGTTGGGAGGTCAGTGTCCTTTTATCATCAATCATATTTATTGAGCGCTTACTATGTGCAGAGCACTGTACTAAGCGCTTGGGAAGTACAAATTGGCAACATAGACTGTAAGCCCACTGTTGGGTAGGGACTGTCTTTATATGTTGCCAACTTGTACTTCCCAAGCGCTTAGCACAGTGCTCTGCACACAGTAAGCGCTCAATAAATACGACTGATTGATTGATTGATTGATTGTAAGGTGAGTTGCACGAATGATTGTTTCTTGCCTTTTTATTTCCGTACTAACATCGAACTAAAGTGCTTGTAAAGTGCCAAGTACTGTACTAAGCCCTGGGAAGAATTCACAGTCATTCATCCTGCCATCATCAGCCCCCGGAAGGGTCTGATAATTTCTGAGGGAAACAAATAGGAAATCAGAAATGGCAGTAAAAAATAACAGTTCACTTGAGCAACTCAAGCTTTTCACTTTTCCATTCTAACAGTTTCGACGTCCCCCAGCGTTTTAGCTGTTGGCACGGGAGGTGGGATGACGGGGTCGGTTTGGACCCTCTACCCTTCGTAGCGGACGTTTCCGCTCCCGCTTCTGCTCTCCGGAGGATCGGAAGGTGGGAAGTGAGAAGTGAGTTCTGGCCTTGGGGTGCGGAGGGGTGGGATGCTGCTGGGGCTCTTGGTGGAGGAAGTAGGAGGATTCCAGGACATGGCAAGGGGCAAATTGGGGTCTGAGCCCACCCTAGAGAACCAAGCCAGGCCTTGGGGGTCCTTTGTGGCAGCAACGGGGAGCCAAATTCAGGGGAACTGAGTCAGTTGACAGTGCTGGGTCAACTGGAAACCACTTGGAGCCACAGACCGTTCTGTAACCCTCAACCCAGAGCTCTGAATCACAGCAAACTCTGGGAATGGCGTGACCCGGTGAAAAGAGCAGGGGTCTGGGATTCAAAGGACCTGGCTCCTAATCCTGTCACTTGCCTGCTGGGTGACCTGGGGCAAGTCATTTAACTTCCAGGACCTCAGAAGGTCCTAGGAAGGACCTAGGAATCTCAGGAGGCTCCTGGGTCCTTTAAGTATCCCGTTTTTCCATCATCTTTCACGCTTGCCAGTGCTGGGAGGAGGTGATGGGGTGAGGATAAAGAACCCCGCCCCGGATCCAAGAAAATCTTGCTCCATCCATTTCCCTCTCTGTTCTCCTTCCCTGTCAGACTTTGAGCCCCGAGTTTGGACAGGGACTGTGCCCGACATGGCTACTTCGTAGCAACCCCGGTGTCAGTCAGTCAACTGTATTTATTGAACACTAGCTGTGTGGAGAACACTGTACTAAGCACTTGGGAGAGTACAATATAACAATATGGCAGACACATTCCCTGCCCACAACAAGTTTATCATCATCATCATCATCATCATCAATCGTATTTATTGAGCGCTAACTGTGTGCAGAGCACTGTACTAAGCACTTGGGAAGTACAAGTTGGCAACATATAGAGACAGTCCCTACCCAACAGTGGGCTCACAGTCTAGAAGGGGGAGACAGAGAACAAAACCAAACATACTAACAAAATAAAATAAATAGAATAGTTTACAGTCAGTGCTCACTATGATGCTTGACATATAACAGTGTTCAGCAAATGCCACAATTATTTTTATTGCTAGGAGGAGGACAGTCCTGGGGGCCATGAGGATGGCAGTCAATCGTATTTATTGAGCACTAGCTGTGTGGAGAACACTGTACTAAGCACTTGGGAGAGTACAATATAACAATATGGCAGACACATTCCCTGTCCACAACAAGTTTACAGTCAGTGCTCACTACAGTGCTTGACATATAACAGTGTTCAGCAAATGCCACAGTTATTTTTATTGCTAGGAGAAGGACAGTCCTGGGTGCCATGAGGATGGGAGGCCTGAGGCGGTCCATTGACCGCAGTTGTCTGGGCGTCTACGTTCCCTAGAGGTCAGGGGATAGGCAGGGGATGGGCAGACCACTTACTCTAAAAAGATACTGTGAGCAGCTCCAATAGCCTGGGTGCTCAGATTTGGAGCCTGTGCAGTGAAATCGAGATGATTCCCGATGTGGACACTGTAGTGTCAGGATCGCTAGGAATCTCAGGAGGCTCCTGGATCCTTAAGTAACCCAGTTTTCCATCATCTTTCACGCTTGCCAATGCTGGGAGGAGGTGATGGGGTGAGGATAAAAAACCTCACCCCGGATCCAAGAAAATCTTACTCCATCCAGGGCAGGGATCATGTGTACCAACCCTGTTGTTCTCTTCCAGGCGCCTAGCACAATGCTCTGCACAACAGCAAGCGCTCAATAAATTCCACTGATTGACAAAGACCACTACTCCCCCTGGGTTGGGTCATCACATAGGCCAAGCTTCCAAGCCAATCAATCAACGGTTCCCTCTGAGACCATTTGGGCATCTTTTCTGGCCCAGGGTTAGGCGGTTAGAAAGGTGTGGAAGTATCTTCTGAGTTGCCCCGCTAGTGGCCCACTAGCCCTGTCCCCTCCTCCTCCTCCCCTTAGTGACATCATCAATCCCTCATAGCCCTGGTTTAACAAGTTCTTCCCCCCGGAAGTCTGGGATAAGTAAGCCCTACTAGATTGCAAACTCCTTTGGGGCAGGAATGGTGTCTACTTACTCTATCGATCTCTTCCAGGTGCTCTGCCCGCAGTTAATACTCAATAAAGACCATCGATTGATTGACTGATTGGAAGTCCCGCTCCACTGGGAAGCTTGGCATTGTGATCATTTACTCAGTTTGCTGGAGATTTCTGGGTTCTGGCTCTGGGCCCCCAGGATACTGGGTGAGGGTCTCTCGTTGTGGGTGGGGAAAGGGAAAGCAGGGAGACACTCTTCCCCGTAGCTCATTGGGTCTGTGACCTGTGCCCGCCTCTCCTCCTCTGCCTCTTTCTATGTTTCTCTCTCTCTCTCTCCCTCTTGCTCCCTTCATACATCCATCTCTTCCCATATGCCTGTCGCTTTATCTCAGCCTGTCCCCGGCCCCCACGCTGTCCTGCTTTCCTGCTTTTTTTAGCCGCTTTGCATCCCAGACGCTGCATAACTAAGGCTTCTCACAGGTGCAGGTGCTGGAACTGGCCTGGTTTCTTGGCTGCAAACTGTCCTCCCATCCCGAGGGGGGAGACCGGCTCAGGGGAGGGGGAAGCTGTGGAGGCCCCCCGGCATTCTTCACGGAGGCGGGATATTCTTCCCGCCAACCCCCTCCCCAGCCCCTCCATCCCAGAATCTCCTCCCTCAGCTAGGAGAGAGGATGCCGGCCTCCAGGGCCCAAGCCCAGAGACAAAAACGCTGGAGTCCCGGGTTCCCATAGCGTTGACCGGGCCATCAGCCCGTTGGCCCCCACCCAAGCCTGGGCTCAAGGGGTGGTGACGCAGGCCATCTCATCCCCCAGGTCCTCCTCCTCTTCCTCCTCCTCGCGGGAGCAGCAGGACTCCTGGTCACTGTAGAGGGGCCCGCGAGCAGAGAGCCCGAGCAGGTCACTGGCTGCGCTCTCCATTTCATCCATGGTCAGGTGCCAGGCGTCCGCTATCTCCCGCTTGGCAAAGGCCACAAACTTGGGATCTCTGGCATAGAGACCCAGCCCCTCCGAGATCAGCACCTGGGGAAGGAGACAAGGGGCTGAAGGCGGCGGAGGGCCGGAAGGCCAGGCCCAGGAGGAACAGTCAGGGGTGTGGGGCCCCGGATGGACAGAGCGGCTTCCATGTCTGCCTCGTAACCCCTCTCGGCCCCCCAGGCGTGTCTCTCCAGGGCAGCTCTTGACACCTGGTGGGTCTGCCGGCCCCTCCGCCCACCACCCCTCCAGCCCCTGCTTCCAGCAGGGCCTTCCCAGACTCACAGCCTCCACCAGGCTATCGGCGCTGCCCCTCTTGCCACGGGAGCCGGACGGTCTCTGGGTGGGCACACGGAGCTGGGTGTAGGCGCGATAGGGTCCCTCGGGTTCCTCCTGGTACCAGCTGTCCCGGCTCCGGAGAGGGAGGCTGCCCCCTGCGCCCCTTTCCCAGCCACTTCCTCTGGCCTCTTCCACCAGGATCAGGGGGGCGTAGAGCAGACGGCTACGTGGCACAGGGTTGGCCCACGACTGGGATGAAGTCCCGGAGCTCTGGGGATGGGGAAGGAGGGCAAGGGGGCTGAGGGTCAATTGAAGGCCCAGGCCTTACTCATTCTCCCATTATTTTGTGACATCGTGTTGTGCTCCTCTTTTCCTTCCTCACCATACTTCGATTTGTACCTGTATATATGTTTGTACATATTTATTACTCTATTTATTTATTTATTTTACTTGTACATATCTATTCTATTTATTTTATTTTGTTAGTATGTTTGGTTTTGTTCTCTGTCTCCCCCTTTCAGACTGTGAGCCCACTGTTGGGTAGGGACTGTCTCTATATGTTGCCAACTTGTACTTCCCAAGAGCTTAGTACAGTGCTCTGCACACAGTAAGCGCTCAATAAATACGATTGATTGATTGATTGATTGATTTGTACCTGTCCGTCTCCCCTGTTTGCGAGCTCCATTTCCTCTTTTTTCGCTCCTTTCTGTGTCACCCAGACCCACGGCACTTATGTACCTATCCATAATATATTCATCTGTATTAATGTCTGTCTCCCACCTTAGACTGTAAGCTTGTTGAGGGCTGGGAGTGTGAAGTCTTTGTACAGTGCCCTGAACACAGTAAGTGCATAATAAATAGGATAGATTGGCAGGGATTGTGTCTTTTTATTTCTGCTGTACTTTCCCGAGCCCTTAGCACATGGTTTGCACACAGTAGGGGCTCTACAAATAGAGCCGACTGGCACACGCAAACCAGACGGGGTTTTCAAGCGACAGGATATGGGGTTCAGTCCGCATGGACTAGCAAGAAGAAAGGAAGAGGGGAAAGGTGAAGGGGAGGAGATGCAAACTCTAAGCTCTAGGCTGTAAGCTAGTTATGGGCAGGGAACGTCTCCACTAATTCTGTTGTGTTGAACTTTCCCAAGTGCTTAGTACAGTGCTCTGCACATAGTAAGCACTCAAAAAATATCATTGATTGTTTGATTGATCGAGAGGAGAAAAAGGTCAGATCTCTCTGATTGAAAGTAACAATTCCTCCAGCTGGGAGGGGCCTCTGCCTTCACTTTGTCCATCCCCTCCCTCCAGGAAGGATGGTCACTCCCCCTTCCCCCCCTCCTGCCCTTAGTAAAACGGGGGTCTTCTGCTCTGACAACTTCAGGGATGGACACCTGAGCCCCCTTCTTCCTCTCCCCCTCCTCCCCCTCTCCACCCCCCAGACTTACCTCCTTCCCTTCCCCACAGCACCTGTATATATGTATATATGTTTGTATGGATTTATTACTCTATTTATTTATTTAACTTGTACATATCTATTCTATTTATTTTATTTTGTTAATATGTTTTGTTCTCTGTCTCCCCCTTCTAGACTGTGAGCCCACTGTTGGGTAGGGACCGTCTCTATATGTTGCCAACTTGTACTTCCCAAATGCTTAGTACAGTGCTCTGCACACAGTAAGTGCTCAATAAATATGATTGATTGATTGATTGACACTGCACAGCCCTTAGTGGCTACTCAGAACCCTGATAGGAAGTTCTGCCATATGTCTAGAGCCTCAAGCTATTCTGGAAGCTTCTCGTAGGCAGTGTCTACCAGCTCTGTTGTATCATATTCTCTTAGGGGCTTGGTACAGAGCACGGGCTTTGGAGTCAGAGGTCATGGGTTCTAATCCCGGCTCTGCCACATGTCTTCTGTATGGCCTTGAGCAAGTCACTTCACTTCTCTGAGCCTCAGTTACCTCCTCTGTAAAATGGGGATTAAGACTGTGAGCCCCACGTGAGACAACTTGATCACCTTGTATCCCCCCCCAGCGCTTAGAACAGTGCTCTGCTCATAGTAAGCGCTTAACAAATGCCATTATTATTATTATTATTATTCTCTGGGCCTCAGTTACCTCATCTGTATAATGGGGACTGAGGCTGTGAGCCCATGTGAGACAGGGACTGTGTCCAACCCAATCCCAGCGCTTAGTACAGTGCTTGGCACATATAAGTGCTTAACGATTGCCACAATTATTATTATGTAAGTGCTTAACGTGTAATGTTATCATTAGTATTATTATAGTGCTCTGCACTCAGTAAATGTTCAATAAAGACCATTGATGGATTAACTGATAAACTCTCTCCTGCTGCAGTTGAGGCCCTTTATTCTTGTTCATGGGGAGGGGAAGGAGCTCTCCATGCTGGCCTCCATGAGTTACCCAGAAACCCGCAGCTGCTGCTCTGCCATTTCTCCTTGGTCCTCTCTTTTCTACTTTCACCCAGTCCTGTCTTCGAGTCTCTCCATAAGTCACCGAGGAAGTCACCGAGACAGGGCAGAGAGGCATCAAGGCCAATCCTGGGGCTTGTCAGTTCACATTTGAATAAGGTAGGGGCAGATTCGAGGGGGGGGAAGAGGATTCAGAGGGAAGAACCAGTCCTCTTGAGGCCTTCAAGGTTAGGTATTCATTCAATCATTCATTCAATTGAGCGCTTACTGTGTGCAGAGCACTGTACTAAGTGCTTGGGAAGTACAAGTTGGCAACATATAGAGACGGTCCCTACCTAACAGTGGGCTCACAGTCTAGGTATCCCTCCTCTTACCCCTGGAAAGTCGTCCCTTGGACCGCCCCATCCCCTCGCCTCCCCATCCCGGCCTTTGCCCGCCTCTTTGCTCACCTGTGTCCGGCTGCGCCCCAGAGGCAGGTTCTGATGGTAGGTGCCTGGGATGGGCATGTCCTCACAGCTGCCCTGCCGCGGCAGGCACTGGATGGTGAAGCTTGGCTTCCGGCCTGGGGGATTTGGCCGATCCGGGTGGGGAGGGAGGAGGAGGGGAGGCAGCTGCATCACCCTCCCTTCCCCACCCAACACAGTGGGTACACTCTCCCTTCCCAGGACAGGGAAGACTGAGGCACGAGCAAGCGGCCTTCTGCAGCGGACTGGTGGCGGAGATGCCGACATCGCTTGCACCCTTTCATGACTGGTGTAATTCTCATGGACACACATTCACACACACACACACACATGTGGGTGCACGCTCAGTCTCTCGCTCAACTTCTGGGCCTTTGAAGCACTGCCACCCCTTCTCCACCCACCCCGTTCCTTACCCGCAGGAGTTGGGGGCAGCAGGCGACGGCGTTGGGGCCGGTGACCGTCCAACCTCCCGGCGGCCCGGCTCTGGGAGATGCGGCGGAAGGGCTGGGAGAGGGGCAGGGACCTCCCAGACGAGTCTCCACGCTGGTTTGGGCTTGGCTCTCCCAGCCTGCCATGAGGGTTGGATAGCGGGCAGAGAATGTACAGGGAACTAGCGGCCCGGGCCCGTCCAGTGAGAGATGCACAGACCTGCCTCCTTCCAGCCCAGAGTGATCTCCTGACCCTTGGACTCAAGGAGATTGGGGCTAACTAACTTTACAGCTACCTCGGCCCGACTAAGACAGAACAGTTGAAGTTTCCTGGATGGTTAAGCCGTTTTGTTGGCCTTCTCTAGGTCCTTCAGCTGTAGTGGTTTGCAAACTCTCAACGGAGGAAATGATCACTGAGAAAACCAAATCACTCGTCACTTGAAAGCCAGCTCTGCCCTCCAGGGAATAAGGAAACACGAGTCTCCCTCCTGCAGAATACTCGGTTACCTAAGGATTGAGTCGTTGCTAATCACTGAGCTGTGGCTCAATTTTTCCTTTGATAAATAGGTCATTTTCAGCTCCGCTTCAACCCTTTGAAATCAGCGTTTTCCACTAGATGGCAAATCTCACTATTTGTGAGTCACTCTTGGGTGGCAGAGTTGGGAAACCGGGCTGGGTGGGGTTAAGAATCCAGTCCGCCTGGATTCTAGTTTCCTCGGGGCTGGGCCTGGAAAGTGGGATCAGGGAGGGGAGGTGAGTGGGCGAGGCTGGGGAAGTGTGCCTGCATCAAGAGTAGCGGGAGTAGTATCTATCAAGCAGTTATTGTGCGCAGAGCACTGGAAAAAAATACCCAGGTCAGAGTTAAACACAACTGCTGACCCTTCAGGAGCTCACCATCTAAAAAGTGGGTCTCTCAGTGTCTTTTTCTCGCTCCTTTGGTGTTGGTGGGGTCCGCCTGTGCCCCCAGCTAGCCCCGTACCTGTCTTGGGCCTTGGGAGTCCGTGCTACGTCCTCACGGCTGCCACCACTCTGTTCCACCCTGGTCTCCATCTCCGGGCCCTCTGGAGTGGCTGGTTCCTCCGGGAGGGTCGGGGGGAAGCAGACGACCTCCGAACTCCTGAGGAAAAAGGAGGAGGAGGGTGAGGAGAAGGGGGAAGGGGCTCCCGGGGAATTAAGTCGGATAAAGGAAGGGACAAAACCTGCTGTTTGTCCCTGTCCACCTGCCCATCTCCAAGTTCATCCCGTTTCTACCCCTACTGCACCCCTTGGGTCTGAGCCTATGGAGGTTTGAGATTCTGACATCACTGAAAGGACTCAGAACCAATGGCTAATTAAAGCGGGAAGCGGAGCTTGGTGAGAAAGCTGAGGGGTTTAGCTTAACAGAGAAGCTGCACATCTCCACATCCCTTCTGGGGTTGGTTGGGAGTCCAACATCAAAGAGGGACCAAGACTGGTTGGAAGATTTGGCGAAAATTAAGTGTATAAAGGTGAGAAAATTGGGAGACTCATGACCATCTCATTGTACCTTGATCTCATCTATCTCACCACCGACCTCTAAAATTCTGCCTCTGGCCTGGGACACCTTCCCTCCTCAGATCGGACAGACAAGTACTCTCTCCCCCTTCAAAGCCTTACTGAAGGCACATCTCCTCCAAGAGGCCTTTCTGACTAAGCCCTCCTTTCCTCTTCTCCCACTCCCTTCTGCATCGCCCTGACTTGCTGTCTTTATTCATCCCCCGTTCCCAGCCCCGCAGCACTTACATACAGATCTGTAATTGATTTATTTATACGAATGTCTGTCTCCCCTACTAAACTGCAAGCTCATTGTGGGCAGGGAATGTGTCCGTTTATTGTTTCACTGTACTCTCCCAAGTGCTTAGTACAGTACTCTGAACACAGTAAGTGCTCAATTAATATAACTGATTGACTGACTGATTCTGCCAAAGGGATTCTCTCTCCTTGCAGTGAAAAACTCTGGGCAATGTGGGAGCAGGAAGGGAAGGGGACCACTTATGCTCCTGAACTACTGTTGCCCCGACAGATGGCTGCCGACTCCCTTCAATGCTCCTGGAGGGCAGCTGTCTGAGTTCTGCTCCCAGGAGGGCCAGGAGTCCCTGGGGGGTAAGACCAGGTCCACAGTCTTCCCCAGAGCATTGGGAAGGGGGAAGCAACAGATGGTTTGTCTGACAGGGGGGAATGGGGTGGAGTTTTGAGCTGAAACTCCTGCCCCTCAAACCCCCAATGCCTTTCCTGCATTGAGGAACAGATCCCAGAACCTCCCCTCCCCTCTCATCTAGGGACACCCCTCCGTTGAAGACCCCAGACATGCTGTTACTTTAGAATTGGAAGAATTATTTGATGGAGAAGCAATCTCGTTTGGGGCCTTTAGGATCACACAGGCCATAACCGGATAAATCACTCTCAGTTTAAAGTGCCACAGTGATGCTGTCTATTGGCGGCTCCAGAGTCTCCTAAAAATCGTATCGAATCTGATTGTCCTCCTACTGGACAAATGGCCTAAAATCAAATGCCAAAAGTCCAAATGGGAGTTTGGTGTCACGGACAACCTCAGCTACTGAAGGCTTCACTAGGGAGAGTAGGAGGTTTAGGGTTCAGTTGGGGTCAGGGCTTGGTGCCGGTGACCTGTGTTCAATCTATCAATCAGTGGTATTAATTGAGCGTTTACTGTGTGCAGGGTGCTCTTGAAGGTTGGGCTGCAGGTGACTGAACATTATAGGAGATGGAGTAATTTGAGGATTGAACTTTAGCTCTGCAGTTTCTGACGGTTCGATTTTCAGTTCCCTCTGCACAGTTTCTAACCTCAGCTGGGCCAAAGCAAGGCCTTTCCTCCTTATGTCCCCCCACAGGGCTCCCTCTCCCCCTCTCTCCACCCCCCCCATCCACAGCCCTACCTTCTCCACATACCTGAGGGATTGAGGCCCAAGCTGTGACTCCATGAGCTGGCTGGGGCCGGGGCCGCCTTCCTTCACCTCCTCCTCACTGGGGCCCTGAGGGCTGTGAGGCTGACTGGTGCCCGGGGAACTCAGGGAGCCTGGGAGGCCAACTGTTGAGGGCTCATTGTCCCCAGTGTTTAGGGACAGAGAGGTCACTGAGGTCCAGCGGGAAGGTGTCTGGGGGCTGTCTGGAGTCTGTGGGGGAGAGGAGTATGAGCCAGAGCAGGGTGCCAAAGGGACTTCTGGTTAGGCAGGGCCTGTGGAGGTTGGGGTCGTGCGGAGGAATCCTCGAGGGATGGGTCTCTCAGATGGGGGGCATCTGTGGGTAAGAAGGATTTCTGCGGGGCAGGTCTGACCCTCGGGAGGAAGCGCCGTGGAGCTGAGGGAGCTCTCTGTGGGGAAGGGGTCTCCGGGTTGAGATCTTGTCTTTGGCTGTGAGGTGGGGAGGCCTCTCTGGTATACCAAGGATGGATTTCTCAGAGGAGGATTCTGAAGGTGGGTTTACTGGTGAATGGGATATCTGGGGGACATTGCTTGCTGCGGGGAGGGGGCGGACTCTAGAAGCAGGAGTTTGGGGGCAGCGTCTCTCGGTCTATGTATTCTTACCAGGTAGGTTTCAGGCTTCTGACCCTCAGCCTCCCCTCCCTTTAGATCACAGGACAGGGTCTGCCGCATCTCAGGGCCCAGGTCCTGCAGGCTCTTCAGTCCAGCCTGGGGGGCGAGGGCAAAGGTCAGAAATCACCCTGCCTTCCACACGGGCTCCATGCCCCTCGCCCCCCAGTCCCCTCCTCGTATTTTCACAGATGTCAACTCCCCCGGGGGTAGGAACCATTGCTCCTTGGGTTTTCCGGCATAGAGGCCAAACCTTTGGACCCACAGCCTCCCTCCTCCTGGGTCTCCAACAGACCCAGAGAGTCCAAGCAGGGCCAAAAAGAGCTAAGAGTTTCCAAACACCAGCTCTTAGAAAGCTGCTCCCGTGGCCCCCCACATCCCACCACCCCCTTAGAGTCCCTCATTCGAAATGAACAGTTGAAAAGAGAAATTTCCTTCCTCCCCCAGGGTGTCCTGGCCAGCCCCACTCCCCACAACCTGCAGGGCGGAGGAACTGCTGGGCGAGGCCTTGGAGCCCAGAAGACCTCTTTCCTTCCGCCGCCTGAACTTGCGGAAATAGTCCTGGATCAGGAAGGTGGCGTAGAATTTCCCCACGGTGACCTCCTCCTCTGGGGAGAGAGGGCAGAGGTCAAGGAATGCTGCCCCTCCTCCCCTCCTAGGGTTCCCATCCCGGGGTGGGGGGGGCGACTGGATCTTCAGAGAGTCTCAGGGAGACCCTGGTAATCCCATTTGGGATCCTGGGCAGACCCTGGTGGGGATCTGACCTTCGGTTGTGGGTATGACCTCATCCAGGAGCCTTGGTTTGGTGCGTTTCCAGATCTTTTTGATGACGATGCGCAGCTCCTGATTGGCCAGATCCAGATTCCCTGGAGTTGGTGGAGCCGGGCAGGGGCCGAGGGAAGCCAGGCCCGGACATGTGAGTGGAGAGGTCCCTTCATCCCCCTGCTCCCTTCACTGTCCTCCTCTTCCCCCAGTCAACTGAATTTCCTCCTGCCTTCCTCCTTCCCCCGCAGGCTCCCAACTTCCACCGCTTTCCACTGTCCCTCACCCTCGGTCTTGATCCGCAGCGAGGTCCTCACCAGGGCGAAGAGCGTGGCGTTGAATGTGACTGTCCCATCTGCGTTGAGGGGCATGTTCATGGCCACGAGCCTCTGGGGGACACAGGGACGGAGCTGAAATGGGGACGCAGGGGGAGGGGCCGGCCGGACTGTGCACCTGACTGCCTTTCTTCTCCCCAAACAACCAAGAAGAGAGGTGAGGTTGCCCCAACCCCCGGATGCCTCCTTCTCCCCCGGAGCCTCCCAGGCTCCACCCCGCAGGGCCCAGCAACCCCTCTAATGGAAATAGAGCCCACTGGAGTTCTGGAAGAAGAGGCTTGAACTTGGGGAGGGGCACAGGAGATGTGGGGACAAGTGGAGGCCAACCTTGCAGGCTACCCGATGAGGACAGAGCTTGCCAAACCCCAGAGGAGGCTGGATCCGACGCAACAGAGTCACCACATCCAAGTGTTTGATGCGGCCTCTATGGAGAGAAATGCCAGCATTCCCCTGGCTCTCCCACCCCTTCCACCTGGATTTCCACATCCCCACTGTCCTCCCTGATGCCTGCTTCTTCTCCCCTTTGCTTCCCGTCCTGGCTCCCCACTCCTCCCTCTTCGCTGCCTCCCTATTTGGGGCCCCTGACCTCGCTGCTCTCCTACTACAACCCAGCCGGCACACTTCACTCCTCTGGTAATAATAATAATAATACTGTTGGTATTTGTTAAGTGCTTACTATGTGCCAAGCACTGTTCTAAGCGCTGGGGTAGATACAAGGTAATCAGATTGTCCCACGTGGGGCTCACAGTCTTCATCCCCATTTTACAGATGAGGGAACTGAGGCCCAGTGAAGTTAAGTGACTTGCCCAAAGTCACATAGCTGATAAGCAGGGGAGCCGGGATTCAAACCCATGACCTCCGACTCCCAAGCCCATGCTCTTGTCACTAAGCCATGCTGCTTCCCTGTTTCCCTCAGGTGCCAACCTACTCTCTGTATCTTGATCTTTCCTATCTCGCTGCCAACCTCTCGCCCACATCCTGTCTTGGGCCTTGAACACCCTCCATCTTCATAACCAACAGACAATTCTCCCCACCGTCAAAGCCTTATTGAAGGCATAGCTCCTCCATGAGGCTTTCCCTCACAAAGCCCTCATTTCCTCTTCTCTCATTTCCTTTCGCTCACCCAACTTGCTCCCTTTATTCAACCCCTACCCCAGCCCCACGGCACCTTTGTACATATGAACCCACTGTTGGGTAGGGTCCATCTCTATATGTTGCCAACTTGCACTTCCCAAGTGCTTAGTACAGTGCTCTGCACACAGTAAGCTCAATAAATACGATTGAATGAATGAATGAATGAATGAACATGCCCAGAATTAATTTACTTACCGTAAAGTCTGTCTCCTCATCTAGACCATAAACTCACTGTGGGCAGGGGACATGTCTACCAACTCTGTTTTACAGAGCACACGGTAATCACTCAATAAATGCGATTGATTGGCTGACTGATTGATCAAGGAGAAAGAGAGAGTACTGTGGGTCAGACCAGCTGGGCTGGGCCTAGGGGCTGAATTTAAGGGTCCCCAGTGGCTTTCGGGGGCAGACGGGAGAAGGCCTAGTCTCCTACTTGGCAGCCGGGTCATATTCGGACCAGATCCTTTTGAATTCGTCCAGGTGATGGGGCCCGAGGATGGACCAGTCGCGAGTCAGGTAATCGAAGTTGTCCATAATGACAGCCACAAAGAGGTTGATAATCTGGGCGGCAGAAACAGGAAGGGTGGGGTCCGATGCAGGGGTCAGTCAGATTGAGGAGGAATGTGGGGGCTCGTGATCGGCTGGCGTGGAGAGATGGAGCTCTGGGGTTTGCGTAGTGGGTCTCAGAGAGCTGCAGGCATGGAGAGGGTCAGGGGAGGCCAGTGGAGTGAGGGACCTGGAGAAGTGGGGGGCTTGGGGATCAAGGGGAAGTTGGGGTGAGGGTCGAGGGGAGGGGGTGTTCAGAGCTCACCAGAAAGGCACAGAGCATGAAGAAACTGATGAAATAGACGATTGCGAAGTTGCTGCCGCAGGTGAACTCCTCTCCAGGACCAAAGTCGGATTCAGGGTCACAGCGTTTACCCGGCAGGCTGGCCAGCATAATCTCTTGCCACGCCTCCCCAGTGGCACACCTGGGCAGGAGCCGGGCAGGACGAGCCAATTAGGGAAGGGGGAAAGTCAACCCATGAAGGGGCGGTGGAGCCCAGGCAGAGCTAGCAGGTTCACCCCGTGAACGGATGGGTCAGCCCAAGGAGGGACAGGTTGCCCAGCCCAGGGCATCAGTTGCCCTGAGGATAGGGGTGTGGGCAGAACTTGCAATCCAGGCAGGAGCTGGGGCTATCTCAAGTACAATTGGTTGATTGGTGATTTTTTCTTTTATGGACCGTGTTAAATGCTTACTGTGTGCCAGGCACTGTACTATAGAAGCAGCGTGGCTCAGTGGAAAAAGCCTGGGCTTTGGAGTCAGGCGTCATGCGTTCATTCATTCATTCATTTAATCGTATTTATTGAGCACTTACTATGTGCAGAGCACTCGAATCCCGGCTCTGCCACTTGTCAGCTGTGTGACTTTAGGCGAGTCACTTAACTTCTCTGTGTCTCAGTTCCCTCATCTGTAAAATGGGGATGAAGACTATGAGCTTCCCGTGGGACAACCTGATCTCCTTGTAACCTCCCCAGCGCTTAGAGCAGTGCTTTGCACATAGTAAGTGCTTAATAAATGCCATTATTATTATTATTAACAAATGCCATCATTATTTATTGTGGTACCTGGGGAGCCTTTTTTCTGGATACCTACTTGGGGTAGGTTATCAGTGCTTAATAAATGCCATTATTATTATTATTATTATTATTACTAAGCACTGGAGTAGATACAAGCTTATCAGGTTGGACTCAGTCCCTGTCCCACAAGGGGCTCACAGTCTTAATCCCCATTTTCCAGATGAGGGAACTGAGGTGCAGAGAAGTGAAGTGACTTGTCCAAGGTCACACAGCCGATACGGGGCAGAGTGGGGATTAGAACCCTGTCCTTCTTACTCCTAGGCCCGTGCTCTATCCTCTAGGCCATGCTGCTTCTTAGGGGTTGGGGTTGGACCAGGATCCTGACGGGGGCAGAGGCAGTTTGGGCAGGAACGTAACCATTAGTGGGAGCGGATGGGGTGGGGGGAAACCAGTCCAAGCAGGAGAGGGGCAGGGAGAGAAGGCTGGCTGGGCTCAGTGGCTAGTACACTTCTGTCTGACCAGAGAGGCTGCAGAAGGCCAGCAAGGACTAGGGAAGGGCTACAGAGAGCCAGGGAGGACTTTGGTGGACTGGGAAAGGCACAGGAGGGCCGCAGAGAGCCAGGAAGGGCCAGGAAAGACTGGGGAGGGCTGGGAAAGGCCAGAGAGGGCCGCAGAGGGCCAGCAAGGGCCAGAGAGGGCCACGATACCTGAAGAGCAGGAGTACGGCTTGGGGGAAGGTCTGGAAGTTGTTGTTGCGATTGATCTGGGTCCCGTCCTGCATCGCCACCTTCCCAAAGGTCTAGGGGAACAGGGAGAGGGTGGTCACAGCACTTACCTCTGAGCCCCTGAGCCCCTGGCAGTCCCATCCTCACCCCTTGCCTGACTCCCCTCAATTCTGATTGTGTTTCTCAATCTGCTTGCAGATTTCCTCCAGGACTCCAGGGCACAAGACCCCCTATTATATGGATTTGAACAAATCCAGCTGCTTCAGGTATTCTGAAGCCATTTCTCGGACTCTTCCCATTCTAGCTTGGCTTTCTGGTCTCCAGGTCAGGTGGACCACCCGCTGGTTACTGGGGAAATTATGCTCTGTATCTGAGTTGCCAATTTGTACTTCCCAAGCACTTAGTACAGTGCTCTGCACACAGTAAGCGCTCAATAAATACGATTGATGATGGGTTTGGGGCAGTCCTGCCCGGTACCCCAGGGGATTAGGAAGCTGACTGCCAACTTAGGACCAACGATTCATGCTGCTGACTTGGTGTATGAGATGGTTGTCCTGTGTGTGCCCCCGCCCCCATATTTCGTGTGGGCCAGCAATGCAAAACGCAGCTCACCTGCATGCCGATGACAGCGTAAATGAAGAATATCATAGCTATGAGGAGCGCCACATACGGCAGAGCCTGGGGTTGGGCCGGACAGGGAAAGACAGAGAGGGAGAGAGGTAGAGAAACAATCAGAGCTCTGAAGGGAGAGGTGGAGCCAGAAGACCCAGCGTGCTCAAGCAGAGCAGTGCAGGAAGAGATTGAGACTTCCAGAAGAAAGAGGGTGTGTGTGTGTTTGTATGTGAGAGAGAGAGAGAGAGACAGAGACAGAGAGAGAGAGAGTGTGCTTGTGGTGGGGGATCATTCTACCTGGAAGGACTTGATAAATGTCCAGAGCAACGTGCGTATGCCTTCACCCTTGCTGAGCAGTTTCACCAAGCGCATGACACGGAAGAGGCGGAAGAAAGTGATGGAGATGCGAGAGCTGTCCTCCGAGCTCTGTGGGGGGCAACCGGGGAGCCCGTCAGACCAAGCCCCTGTCATCCACCCCACCACATCCGTGTCCAGCTCCACCCTTTTGATGCCCATTCCCGACAGGGGAGGGGACGTGGGGAGGAAGGGAGGGACACTAAGGCTAAGGAGTAGCTTCAGCTTTCTCCTCCCTGCTTTGACCTAGTTTAGGGTAAGGAGCAGGCAGAAGGGAAAAAGGGGGAAGTTGAGAACTTGGATGGTACCTCCCCCAAGTGTCCTCCATTCTACGGTCAGATGGGAGGATGATAGAGTGGGCGTCGGTGGAGGCAGCGGAAGAAATGATGGAACGCCAGGATGGTGGAGGAGATGATGTGGACCACAGAGGGGGTTGGTAGAGGGAGAGATGAGAGAGATGATGAGGTGCAGTGGAAGGTGGGGGGGCTAGGGTGAGATTGGATTTGGAGGCCACGTGAAAATAGTTTCAAGGAACAGCAAAAGGCTGACACCACCTGGGAGGCATAGAGCACCTTGGGTAATGGGGACCATCCCCAAGGAAGAAGCGGTGTTGACCCTCGCTCATCAGGACCCCTGGTCAGAGAACAAGGGGGAAGCAAAGGGGTCTGGCTGATGCCACGGGATCTGGGGAGGGAGGAGAACTGGGTGTCCAGGAAGGGTCCATCCGGGTCTCTGGGAAGGGAAGGAGGCCTGGACCCCAACTAAGAATGGGCAGACTCTAGAGGGTGGGTGTCCTCAAGGATACCCCATGTTCCTCACATTGACTTCGGTTACAGCAATGTCCACCAGGCTGCCCACGACAATCAGTGCATCAAACGTGTTCCAGGCATCACAGAAGTAGTGCTGTGGTAGGGGAAGAAATGGGGGGCAGGGGAAGAGGGGTGAATTGGGGGATGGGGAGAGGGAGGGAGGGAGATGGGGGAAAGAGGCAAGCTGCCCGATGAATATTGGGGGACAATGGAACTTGGGCAGGGGACGGACTTCATTTTTAGGGGAGGCTCCTGATGGATGGAGGGGCCCGTGTCTGCCCAGGGTCCCAATCTCAAGCCCACCGACTTCTTCCTCAGGGTCTGGACAGACTCCTCACCGGGAAGGTGGGCCCGGCCAGCCGGGCAGGCGCACCTTGGGCTTGAAGGCGATGATCTTGAGTAACATCTCCACGGTGAAGAGCCCGGTGAAGACCATATTCAGGATATCCATGGCATAGTTGAAAGGGGCAGTCTGCTCATAGTGCTGAGGAAGGGCAGGAAGCAGGGGAGGGGAGGAACAGTGGGGGATTCAGGCATCTCGTTGGCTGCTCAGTCAGGACACGGAAACATCAGCCGGTGGCTAGAGCCATAGGAGGACCGGGAGAGGGAACAGGGGAGGTGGGGGGAGCTTGGGGGTAGGGGTGGAGAGGACTGGGTCAGGGAATAATGGTGGGGGAAGAGTTGGTACTTGGTTTGGGGCTGACCTGCATGGAAAGGGCAACAGTGTTGAGAAGGATCAGCACAAACATAATGTATTCAAAGGCAGTCGAGTTGACGGCGGCCCAGACGCGGTGCTGGGTTGGGTTCTTGGGGATGTAGCGGTGAAGTGGTTGAGCCTTGAGAGCATATTCCACACACTGGCGCTGGAGGGATGGGGCAGAGCCAGGGGTCAGGGGCTGGGGGAGCCCGGAGGAGGGGTGGCTGATCCCCCTGGGGCACCTCGGCAGTTGGGGATAGAGAGGGGAGAGAGGTCAGATGGATCAGGCGAGGGGGTCGGGGTGGGGGGTCCCGGCGAAGGGAAGGTCACGCGGGGACACCTGGTTCTTATCCAGCTCGCAGTTCCTGTACTCCTGCTCTCCCTGGGCCCGGAAGGTGATGATGACGAAGCCGACGAAGATGTTCATCATGAAGAAGGCGATGATGATGATGTAGACGATGAAAAAGACGGAGATCTCCACACGGTAGTTGTAGATGGGACCCTGGTCCTCTGCGTGGGCATCAATGGCCTTATACAGCAGACTGCGGGGAAGGAGGTGAGGGCAGGGAGGTCCGCGTCTGCTCCCCGGCCCCCTGGAAGGCGCTCCACCTGGAGCCTTCTTCCCTCCAGTCCTTCTCTCTGGTCGACCTGTCCTTCCTCCAGCCCCCGGCACATGCCCTCTTCCATAGGCTGCTCCCCCCAGACCCACTCACGCGGGCCAGCCCTCAAAGGTGGAGACAGTGAAGAGCGCCATCATGCCCGCCAGCACGTTGTCAAAGTTGAAGTCGCTGTTGTGCCATACTCGCTCCCTCACCATGGGGTGGGTCACGTCTCCATCCTGGTACACGATGAACGTGCCTCTGTGGGGACAGGAGGCTCGGGGCCGGGGAAGGCACAGAGGGCCCTCGGCTGGGCCCTTCACTTCTCCAGGGTGGACCCCCAGGGGTCCGGAGTTGCCGAGGGGAAGGGCAGGGGGAGCAGGAGGGGCTGCTTGTTGGGGGGGTCTGATGGTTAGTGATGGGAACACTGGAATGGGAGGCTAAATCAGATGTTTGGAGCTGGGGGAGTTGGCTGGGGTCATAATAATAATAATAATAGCATTTATTAAGCACTCACTATATGCAAAGCACTGTTCTAAGCGCTGGGGAGGTTACAAGGTGATCAAGTTGTCCCACGGGGGGCTCACAGTCTTAATCCCCATTTTACAAATGAGGGAACTGAGGCGCAGAGAAGTTAAGTGACTGGCCCAAAGTCACACAGCTGACAAGTGGCGGAGCAGGGATTTGAAGCCATGACCTCTGACTCCAAAGCCCATGCTCTTGCCACTGAGCCACGCTGCTTCTCCATCTGCGCTATGGAAAGATTCTTTGGGTGGAGAGGGTCCATGGGGGAGTCTCAAGGAGGATCTGGGGGAGAGAGATCTTGGGGGTCTCTGTGGAAAGTGAGGACCCCGGGGGAGGTCTCTGGGCTCACTTACTTGCACTCCCCAGGATTGTGCTTGGCCTCGTCGGTGCAACTATAAAACTTCCCCTGCACAAGAAGGTGAGCTGGGGTCAGTCCTGGGGACTCTCACTCTCCCTGCTCCTTCCCCACTCCTTCCTTCCCCTTGGAGCCCCTTAGAGCCCCGTCCCCCTGCTCTCTTCATCGGGGCTCTTTTCCCCTCAAGACCCCCTCCCTGGAACCCCAATTCCCTAACCTTTCCATCCCTACCCACCCTAACACCATGGTCCCCCAAATCCCCACCCCTCTGGGCCCCTCTCACCTTGAAGAGCTGCACCCCGATGCAGGCGAACATGAACTGCAGCAGCGTGGTGACGATCATAATGTTCCCGATGGTCCGGATGGCCACGAACACGCATTGCACCACGTGCTGAGGACACAACATGGGACACAACAACCCGTCTCGTTACAGACCAAGGACCCCGGGATCCAGGGCATGGGAAGGAGACAAAGAAGCGGGATCTGGAACTCAGATCTGAGACAGTCCCAGGGAGGGGCCCAGATGAAGAAGGACTCGGAGAGAAGACGCGCACTCGGAAAGGGCCCCAGGAAGGGAGTGAGGACCATCCCTCTCTTCGTTTCTTCCCTGCCGCTCCAACCCAGGGAGGTACCTTGAGACCCTTGGCCCGATTGATGGCTCTCAGGGGCCTCAGGACTCGCAACACCCGCAGGATCTTCACCACCGAAATGGCACTGGAGCTAATAATAATAATAATAATAATGATAGCAGCATCTGTTACGGGCTTAACTGTGTGCCAAGCCCTTGGCTAAGTGCTGCTGCGGATACAAGACGATCAGGTTGGACTCTGTCCTTGCCCCGCAAAGGGGCTCACAGACCAAGTGGGAGGGAGAACAGGAATTTCATTCCTATTTTACAGATGAGGAAACTGAGGCACTGCAGAGAAGTTCAGTGACTTTCCCAAGATCACAGCAGGCAAATGGTGGAGCTGAAACGAGGTTGGTGCTTCAGAACTGCGGCTGGCGGCGGCTCACTCCTCTGGGGACGTTTTTGGGTCACTGAGTGGAGGGTTTGGGGAGTTACTGATGTATGCCTTTCAAGGGCCACTGACAGGAAGGCTTGGAGATTATTAATAATGAATTATTAAGAATAATAGTTATAACAGAAATAATGATAATGGTATTTGCTAAGTGCTTACTACGTGCCAAAGTCTGAATTAACCACTGTAGTAGATACAAGATGATCATCAAGACAAGCAGCATGGCTCAGTGCAAAGAGCACGGGCTTTGGAGTCAGAGGTCATAGGTTTAAATCCTGGCTCCGCCAACTGTTAGCTGTGTGAATTTGGGCAAGTCACTTCATTTCTCTGGGCCTCAGTTACCTCATCTGTAAAATGGGGATTAAGACTGTGAGCCCCCCGTGGGACAACCCGATCACCTTGTAACCTCCCCAGCGCTCAGAACAGTGATTTGCACATAGTAAGCGCTTAGTAAATGCCATCGTTATTATTATTATCAAGTGGGACACAGTTTCAGTACCACATGGGGCTCAGAGTCTGAGGGGTTGGAGGATCTCTGAATGGAGTCATTGAGTCTGGAGGTCACCGATATGGATTTAGGGTCCGGGAGGCATTGTGAGAGTTTGGGGGTCACATTTATGGGGTTAGGCATGGCGGGGGGGATTGGGATGGCTGAGGATTTCAGGGGGGCGGGGGTCACTGACTGGATGCCGAAGGAGATGAGGGAGACACTGACGACCAGCAAGTCCAGCAGGTTGAACCAGTTGCGACAGAAGGAGCCTTTGTGGAGGAAAGCACCGAAGGCCGTCATCTGGAGGGGTGAACAAGTTGTCCCTCAGGATGCTCCGGTACCCGTCAGGCTCTCTGCCCGGGGGGATTCTGCCCACCTGCCTCCATACACACAATGTTCTTCACATGGGACACTCTCCTTCCCCCATGAGACCTCTAGCTCCAGCCCCAGGGCCCTGTTGGAGTTCCACCCCCAAGAACTGGGAAAAGTAGAGTTGGGGAGGGAATGGGAGGCAAGGAAGCGACAAGGGCTGGAGCCACTGAGAGTGGAAGCAGTACTAGTAATAGTAGCAGTGATAGTAGTAATAATAATAATAATAATAATGATATTCATTAAGGGCTTAATCTGAGCCAAGCACTATACTAAGTTCTGGGGTGATAACAAGCAAATTGGGTTGGACACAGTATCTGTCCCATGTGGGACTCACAATCTCAATCCCCATTTTACGGATGAGGTAACTGAGACATGGAGAAGGAAAATAATGATGGTATTTGTAATGATGGTATTTGTTAAGCGCTTACTATGTGCAAAGCACTGTTCTAAGTGCTGGGGAGGTTACAAGGTGATTGGTTTGTCCCATGGGGGGCTCACAGTCTTAATCCCCATTTTACAGATGGGGGAACTGAGGCCCAGAGAAGTGAAGTGACTTGCCCAAAGTCACACAGCTGACAGTTGGCAGAGCCGGGATTTGAACCCATGAGCGCTGACTCCAAAGTCCGGGCTCTTTCCACTGAGCAACGCTGCTTCTCAATGACTGGCCCAAGGTCACACAGCAGACATGTGGCGGAGTCAGAATTAGAACCCATGACCTTCTGACTCTCAGGTCGTGCTCTAACCACTAGACCAACTAGTACTAGTGGTAGTAGCTACAGTCGTGTTTATTGAACACCCACCGGATGCAATGGACTGTTCTAAATGCTTGGGAAAGTCCGACCGAGAAATGATGCGTTCGGTGCCCTGAGAGGATACGCTGAATAGGGGAGGTAGCGCAACATTTGGGGATGTATTTAGGGATGCGGTGCTTAGGGTCAGGTCAGGATCGAAATCGATTCATTGATTCATCATCAATCGTATTTATTGAGCGCTTACTGTGTGCAGAGCACTGTACTAAGCGCTTGGGAAGTACAAATTGGCAACATATAAAGACAGTCCCTACCCAACAGTGGGCTCACAGTCTAAAAGATTGTGGTGGGATTTGGACTTAGGATCAAGATCAGCGTCAGAGTGGGAATGGTTATGGGCCAGGGGCACAGGGGAACTGGAGCCAGGGGGGAGGTCGGGTGTTACTGGGGTCGGGGCTTGGGAGAGGGAGGTAAAAACTGAGGTGAGGTGAGAATCAGTTGGCCCTCATTACCTTAAGCAGGATCTCCACAGTGAAGATGGTGGTGAAACCGTAGTCAAAGTAGCCCAAGATCTGCGGGGGAGAAGAAACAGCCCCCAGGGGAAGAGACAGTGTGGGGAGGGTGACTGAGAGACTCTAGCTTCTCCTCTCCCAAGCAAATCCAATGATCCCACAACCCCACAGTCTCTTCTTTCCTCAGCCTCTGCCCCTGTCTCTTTCTTTTTCTCCGGGCCTCCCCAATCTCTCTTTCCCATTCCTCTTATCCAAGTATTTCTTAAGGCCGATCGTCTGTCTGTCTCTAGCTTCCAGTGGAAAGTCTCAGGTCTCTCCGTGTCTTTTGGAGTTTCTCCTCGGGGCTCCTGGACTGGTCCTCACGTGGTTCCGGAAGGAGTGAGCCCGGATGGGGTCCTCGGCGGCCAGAGAGACGCTGCTGAGGATGATGAAGACGAGGATGAGGTTGGTGAAGACATGGTGGTGGATCAGCGCGTGGCAGCCGACCCGTAATCTGGAGAAAAACATTGGGGTGCCTGTCGCCCTCCTCTTCACCGACTAAAGCCCCCCCGCCCCCGCCATTTTTCGTCCCTCAACTCCCTTTCCTAACCAGGGTTACCCCATTTATGAGAAGCAGCGTGGCTCAATGGAAAGAACCCGGGCTTGGGAGTCAGAGGTCACGGGTTCAAATCCCAGCTCCGCCAATTGTCAGCTGTGTGACCTTGGGCAAGTCACTTAGTTTCTCTGTGCCTCAACTGTAAAATGGGGATTAAGACTGTGAATCCCACGCGGGACAATCTGATCACCTTGTATCCTCCCCAGCGCTTAAAACAGTGCTTTGCACATAGTAAGCGCTTAACAAATGACATTATTATTATTATTATTTAGAGAAGCAGCGTGGCTCAGTGGAAAGAGCCCGGGCTTGGAGTCAGAGGTCATGGGTTCAAATCCCAGCTCCGCCACTTGTCAGCTGTGTGACTTTGGGCAAGTCACTTAACTTCCCTGGGCCTGTTATCTCATCTGTAAAATGAAGATGAAGATTATGAGCCCCACATGGGACAACCTGATGACCTTGTAGCCCCCCCAGCGCTTAGAACAGTGCTTTGCACATAGTAAGCGCTTAATAAATGCCATCATCATCATCATTTCATCTATCTCTCGAGACTGTAGCTTCATTATGGGAAGGGAACGTATCTGCTAATTCTGTTGTGCTGTGCTTTCCCAAGTGCTTAGTACAGTGCTCTGCACATAGTAAGCACTCAATAAATACCACTGATTGATTGATCTGACCCACTCTCAACCCCTTCCTCTTCTCCACTCAGCCTCTTCTTCCAGTCTTGTCATCATCAATCGTATTTATTGAGCGCTTACTGTGTGCAGAACACCGTACTAAGCGCTTGGGAAGTACACGTTGGCAACATATAGAGACAGTCCCTACCCAACAGTGGGCTCACAGTGTAGAAGGGGGAGACAGAGAACAAAACCAAACATATTAACAAAATAAAATAAATAGAATAGAAATGTACAGGTAAAATGAATAAATAAATAGAGTAGTAAATATGTACAAACATATATACATATGCCTGCTTCCTGCTTCTCTAGTTACGTTGGATCTGTAGGATTCCAACTTTTGATCGAAGACCCCGGGACACCCCCCCTTCCTCGCCCCTCAGGACTTCCTTTCCCCCTTGCATCTCCGTGCCCTCTCTTTGGGCACTCACGGGTTGGTCTGGCTGAGGCAGAAGAAGGAGCTGCCCTCGGGAATGGGTACCACCTTCTCTTTGGGCACCACCTCTTGAAGTTTTTCCAGCTGAGACTCGGCCAAGCTCTCCGTCTCACTGTCCTCCTCTTCTCCTGCAAGTAGGAGGGAAGCGTAGCGGGGCTCAGGGTCCCCAGATCCACACCCAGGAGGATTATGGTGAGTCTCCGGAGACCGGGTGATTACCCCTGGCATCTGAACAGGTGCCACCTGGGGAAGCAGCATCGTCTAGTGGAAAGAGCCCTGGTCTGGGCATCAGAGGACCTGGCTTCTTATCCCGGCTCTGCCCCACATCAGCTGTGTGACCTCGGACAAGTCACTTCACTTCTCTGCGCCTCAGTTACCTCATCTGTAAAATAGGGATTAAGACTGTGAGCCCCACGTGGGACGGGGACTGTGTTCACGCTGATTACCTTGTAATAATAATAATAATAACGATGGTATTTGTTAAGCGCTTACCATGTGCCAAGCACTGTTCTAAGCGCTGGGGAGGTTACAAGGTGATCAGGCTGTCCCACGGGGGGCTCACAGTTTTAATCCCCATTTTCCAGTTGAGGTAACTGAGGCCCAGAGAATAATAATAATAATAATGATGGTATTTGTTAAGCACTTACTATGTGCCAAGCACTGTTCTAAGCGCTGGGGAGGTTACAAGGTGGTCAGGCTGTCCCACAGGGGGCTCAGAGTTTTAATCCCCATTTTCCAGTTGAGGTAACTGAGGCCCAGAGAATAATAATAATAATAATAATGGTATTTGTTAAGCGCTTACTAAGTGCCAAGCACTGTTCTAAGCGCTGGGGAGGTTACAAGGTGATCAGGCTGTCCCACGGGGGGCTCAGAGTTTTAATCCCCATTTTCCAGTTGAGGTAACTGAGGCCCAGAGAAGTGAAGTGACTTGCCCAAAGTCACACAGCTGACAGTTGGTGGAGCCGGGATTTGAACCCATGACCTCTGACTCCAAAGCCCGGGCTCTTTCCACTGAGCCACGCTGCTTCGACCTCTGTGCTTAGAACAGTGCTTGGCACATAGTAAGTGCTTAATAAATACTACTGTTATCATTACCATTATTCTTAGAGCTCGTGGCTCAATGGAAAGAGCCCGGGCTTTGGAGTCAGAGGTCGTGGGTTCAAATCCCGGCTCTGCCAATTGTCAGCTGTGTGACTTTGGGCAAGTCACTTAACTTCTCTGTGCCTCAGTTACCTCATCTGTAAAATGGGGATTAAGTCTGTGAGCCCCACGTGGGACAACCTTATCACTTTGTAACCTCCCCAGCACTTAGAACAGTGCTTTGCCCATAGTAAGTGCTTAATAAATGCCATCATCATTATTATTATTATTAGCTCATGTATAAATATCCACTCAGCTTACTTATTTAGACTGCACTAGTTGTAATTATTTTCATGTTTCTAGCCTGTGAGCCCACTGTTGGGTAGGGACCGTCTCTATATGTTGCCAACTTGTACTTCCCAAGCGTTTAGTACAGTGTTCTGCACACAGTAAGCGCTCAATAAATACGATCGAATGAATGAATGAATGTTTGTCTCCCCCCATGTGAATCATCATCAATCGTATTTATTGAGCGCTTACTGTGTGCAGAGCACTGTACTAAGCGCTTGGGAAGTACAAATTGGCAACATATAGAGACAGTCCCTACCCAACAGTGGGCTCACAGTCTAAAATGTGAATGTTAGCTCCTTGTGGATGGGGGATGCAACACTTTGTTATTCTGTACTTCCCAAGTGTCTACTAGTGTACCACACCAAGAAGGAGCTCAATCGTTGTTGTGGCTGTTACTACTATTACTACCTCTTCTACTACTAGTACTTCAGCGCTTCGAACAGTGCTTTGCATATAGTAAATGCTTAATAAATGCCATTATTATTATTATTGCATACCCCTCCCTCCTGTAATACTGCCCCACTGACCTCCTTCATCACTCCTCTCTCCCTCCTCCTCTTCCTCCTCCTTCTCCTCCTCCTCCTCCTCATTGCCACAGGATACCTGCTCACGGGACACTGGAGTCATTTCGATCATCAGGGTTGTCTGTCAGACGTTCAGGGGGATGGAGGTCTTAGGATGGGGGAACTCGTGACTCACCGAAACCCCATGATCCTGGGTCGGCTCCCCTTTCGTGCTCCTCTCCTCCATTCTCTTTTTGTCCCTGTGGGTGACGGGGGAGGGTGGGGGTGGGGGTGGGGGGCAAATAATCTAGAAACCAGGTCACCTGGCTCCCTTAGGAGGGGATCAGGAGCTGTGGGGATAGGTGGGATCAGGGCTGGGGGAAATTCCAGGGAATCAGGAGATATAGGAGGAGGGGAGGGGACAGGGCAGAGTCCCAAATCTCACTTGTTCTTGCCCTTGGAGGTGTTGATGTTGTCTCCAGCTGCCAGGTTGTCCACAGCGATGGCCAAGAAGACGTTCAGCAGGATGTCTGATACGGCGGCTCAGGCAGGGAGTGGATAATAATAATAATGATGGTTTTTGTTAAGCGCTTACTATGTGCAAAGCACTGTGCTAAGCGCTGGGGAGGATATAAGGTGATCAGATTGTCCCAAGGGGGGCTCACAGTTTTAATCTCCATTTTACAGATGAGGTAACTGAGGCCCAGAGAAGTGAAGTGACTTGCCCAAAGTCACACAGCTGACAGCTGGCAGAGCTGGGATTTGAACCCATGACCTCTGACTCCAAAGCCCGGGCTGTTTCCACTGAGCCACGCTGCTTCTCCTTCTCACCACCCCCAAGAGTCCCCGGGACTCACCCCCACTCTCACGAGCCTCTGGCAGGTGGCTATAGACCTATCCTAAGGTGGACAGCAAGGAGGAATGCTTACATTCATTCAATCATATTTATTGAGCACTTACTGTGTGCAGAGCACTGTACTAAGCGCTTGGGAAGTCCAAGTTGGCAACATATAGAGACGGTCCCTACCCACCAGTGGGCTCACAGTCTAGAAGACTGTAAACTCCTCATCTAGATTTAAGCACATGGTACGTAGGGAACGTGCTTGCCATCTCTGTTGTGTTGTACTCTCCCAAGGGTTAATTGTAGTGCTCTGCACATAGTAAGTGCTCAATAACTTTTCTGTGCCTCAGTCATCTCATCTGTACAATGGGGATTGAGACTGTGAGCCCTATGTGGGATAGGGACTGTGACAGGGACTGTGAGAAGCGGCATGGCCTAGTGGATAGGCCTCGGAGTCAGAAGGACTAGCGTTGTAATCCCAGCTCCTCCACCTGTGGGCAAGTCATTTCACTTCTCTGGGCCTCAGTTATCTCATCTGTACAACGGGGATTAATTAGAGAAGCAGTTTGGCCCAGTGGAAGGAGCAAGGGCTTGGGAGTCAAAGGTCAAGGGTTCGAATCCCAGCTCCGCCACTTGTCTGCTGTGTGACCTTGGGCAAGCCACTTAACTTCTCTGTGCCTCGGTTACCTCATCTGTAAAATGGAGATGAAGACTGTGAGTCCCACGTGGGACAACCTGATCACCTTGTATCCCCCCAGTGCTTAGAACAGTGCTTGGCACATAGTAAGTGCTTAACAAATGCCATTATTATTATTTATTATTATTGTGAATCCAATGTGGGACAGGGACTGTGTCCAACCTGATTAGCTTTTATTCATTCATTCAATCATATTTATTGAGCGCTTACTGTGTGCAGAGCACTGTACCAAGCGCTTGGGAAGTACAAGTTGGCAACATATAGAGACGGTCCCTACCCAACAGCGGGCTCACAGTCTCACAGCTCACTATCAACCCTAGTGCTTAGTACAGTGCCTGGCACTTAATAAGTGCATACTATACTATTCTATTTATTTGATTTCATTAATATGTTTTGTTTTGTTGTCTGTCTCCCCCTTCTAGACTGCGAGCCTGCTGTTGGGTAGGGACCATCTCCATATGTTGCCAACTTGTACTTCCCAAGTGCTTAGTAAGTGCTCTGCACACAGTAAGCGCTCAATAAATATGATTGAATGAATGAACAAATGCTATTTAAAAAAACTATAAAGAAAAATACCATTGATTAATTGACTGATTGAAACTCTAGATGTCAGTGGGTTGGCGGGCGGGGAGGGAGAGAGGAGCAAAGAACCACCTCCCTGACCTGCCCCAGTTTCTTCAGACCTCTATTCCTGCTTTCCCTCCCAGAGCTGGGCCCGTAGGATACAGTTTCCACAGATGAAGAGGATGATGAAGTAAACACAGACCAGCATGCCAGGGAAGAAGGGTCCCCCGTAAGCCATGATCCCATCATACATCACAGAATTCCAGTCCTCTCCGGTCAAAATCTAGGCAGCATAGGGAGGGGAGAAGAAGGAGGGAGAAAGGAGAGAAAGGGGAGGGAGAGAAGACATCTTCTTATGCTTTCCCTAAGCTATTCAGGGAGGCTATTCATGGGCATTTTGAAGAAAATAGGCCTCTGTCTGCCTGTATGGCTTATTAACCGCCAGATGATTCCTCCCTGATGGCTCTAGGACTTTAGGACTAGTCTATAAGCTCCTTGAGGACGGGAATTGTGTCAACCAACTCTGTTGTATCATCCTCTCCCAAGTGCTTAGTACAGTGCTCTGCACACAGGAAGTGCTCAATAAATACCATCGATTGATTGATTCTCCTTTTCTTTCTATAGCTCCAGAGCTCCTCTATAGCTCCAGGGCTAAGCTCAGGCAGGGATGGTCAGAGAGTGGCGTCTCTGGCAGGGCAGAGAGAGGGGTGGGGATGGGGGATAAGGTTGGGATGATCTGTGGAGTTTGGGTTTAGGGTCTGGGACGGCCAAGGGGCAGGCTAGTGAGGCAGGGCCTGAGGCTAGGGCAGGTGGAGCGATCTTGGGCCTGGTAAGGGGGTTCGGGGAGAGGCGATGCCCTGGCCAGGGGTGGGGCTGAGCTGAGGGAGAAGGGGTCCGGCTCCCTCCTTGGCCTCGGGGGAAGAGTCACCTGGAAAACTGTGAGCAGGGCTTGGGGGAAGGTGTCAAAGGTGCTGCGCTTAGTCTGGGTCTCGTCAAAGTTGAACTTGCCCCCGAAGAGCTGCATGCCGAGCAGGGAGAAGATGATGATGAAGAGGAAAAGAAGCAGCAGCAGAGAGGCGATGGACTTCATTGAGTTCAGCAGCGATGCCACCAGGTTACTGAGGGATGCCCAGTGCCTGGAGAAGCCCCGAGGAATTGTCAGCTCCTCAATCTTGCCTTCCTCTGCCTCTTCTCCTCCCCTCCATCCCTCCAGACCCAATCATCCCCCTATACATCATGAAATGGTTCCCCACCTATCCTTTCCTGTCCCTGCTTCCCCAGCTCCATCCCACCCATCCCTTCCCATCCCTGTTTCCCCAATCCTTGCTAAGCCTGCTGTCCCTGGCTTCTGCCTCCTGGCTCCCCAGCCTCCTGGCCCCAAGGCCTCTCAGCCCCCCAGCCTCCTGGCCCCACTGTCAGTCAGTCAATCATATTTACTGAGCGCTTACTGTGTGCAGAACACTGTACTAAAAGCTTGGGAGAGTACAGTATAATGATAAGCAGATACATTCTCTGCCCACAACGAGTTTACAGGCCAGAGGATAGCTTCCTAGCTTCCTATCCCGGCTTGGGAGTCAGAGGACCAGAGTTCTAATCTCAGATATGCCTCAAATCTGCTATGTGACCTTCGGCAAGTCGCTTTACTTCTATGTCCCTCAGTTACCTCATCTGGAAAACAGGGATTAAGACTGCGAGCCCCACGTCGGACAACCTGATCACCTTGTATCCTCCCCAGCGCTTAGAACAGTGCTTTGCACATAGTAAGCGCTTAACAAATGCCATTATTATTATTATTATTATTATTGGCCCCCAGTCTCTTGGCCCCCTGGCCCCAAAGCCCCCCACAGCATCCCAGTCCCCCTGAGTCACCCGGCTCAGACCTAGTGACCTTGAAGATGCGGAGCAGGCGGACACAGCGCAACACGGAGATGCCCAGAGGCTGCATTACATCCAGTTCTACCATTACGGTCTCTAAGATGCCCCCACACACCACGAAACAGTCGAAACGGTTGAAAAAGGAGATGCCATAGGCCTGGGGGCCCAGGCTGTACAGCTTCAGCAGCATTTCCAGGGTGAACAGCGACAGCAGCACCTTGTTGGCATAGGCTAGAGGGGGATGGCCCACTGGGCCCGGTGCCCCTCCCCTGTCTCCCAGCCCTTCCCAACCCACCTTAGTCTCCCCAGCCCCCCACCTAGCTCCCTTGGATCCCCTTTTCCCCCACTTCCTTAGCCGTTCTCTCCTGCCCTCCGCCAAACACACCTCCAAACCGGCCATCCCGAGAGGCTGTGGGCAGCGAGGAGGGCCCCAGGGGGCTGGAAAGGAAACGGGAAGGGGCCAGGGAGTGGGGGCGGGCACCTTGGATCTGGGTGAGCCAAGGGGGCTGGTTGTGGTGCTCTGAGGCAATGGTCAGCGTGTTGAGGAAAACCAGGAGCAGCACCATCCAGTAGAAGGAAGCGGATTTGACAGCCAGCCGGCACTTTCTGCGCAGGAGACGGTTGGATCGGCGGAGCCAGCGGCTGCCAAGGGACGAGCAGAAAGGGGATGGGGCATCTACTTTTCACTTCCCCCTAGGGCCTCTCTCTTAGCTCTAAGCCCTCTGCTTGCACTGTTTCTGGGGGGCAGACAGGGTCTCCGCTGTGTCCTAGGGAGGCCTGGAAGATATGGGGACACCGAGGGCACAGGGTTCGGAGGGCACAGAAAGAACTCGGGGGACGCATGGGAACGGTCACTCACCAGACTTTAGTCTTTGCGATCTTCACGCTGTAAAGGAGGACGAGGAGCTGAGAGGGCTCAGCCTGCCCTGGGGAGAGCTGACTGGAGTGCGGGGAGTGTCTCTGCTCATGTACCCGCTCCCCATCTTGGCAGACGACTCCGCTTTCCCCCGACCCTATTCGGTTTAGCACAGCTCCTCGAGGTCCCGTCCCAGGAGGTCAGAGGTGAGGTGTCAGAGGTTCACCCCCCCCACCACACCCCATCCTCCGTTCCCTCTCATTCATTCAATCATATTTTTTGAGCGCTTACTGTGTGCAGAGCACTGTACTAAGCGCTCTCCTGCCCCCAGACTCACATGCAGGTGGCACAGCAGCCTGTGGCCTCCTCCCCGGTGTTCTCTGTGGTCACTGATGCTGTCTCACTGGCCGGGAGGCTCGCTGAAGGGAGAGATTGCATCCTCTCTTGCTCTACTCCCACTTCCTCTGATTTAGCTGTGGCTTGGTCCCTCCTTGGGCTAGTGGGAGGAAGGGTCTTTCTCTCCTCTCAGGAAAATTGGCAGCTGGTTTCTCTTCACCTCATCATCTCTGGATCTCTGGCCTACCAAATTCACCCCATCCGCCCCGGCCTCCTGTATGTCCCTAACTCTCCCTGCTTCCTGTCCTTCCCTGTCTGCTTTCCCAAGCCCTCCCTGTCCAAAGCTCAAACAGCCTTCCAGGACTGAGATGCTTGCAAATTTCCATTCTGGATTGGTGGACGTCCCGATGGCCTGGACATGGGGGAAGCACCTGCCTAATTGTCCCTTCAGCCCCAGGGCTGGGGGAGCATGGAACAAAGAAAGAGGAGGATGGCTCTGATCCTACTGCTTGTGGACGCTTTCATGTCCACCTCTACTGTTGGCGTGGCAACTCCTTGGGGCTGGGAAAGCATGTTGTGATTATCTGTTACTCTCCCAAGTGCTTAGTACAAGTCTGAGGGTCCAGGGGAAAGAGCACTGCTGCTGAGTCTCTCTGTGCCTCAGTTCCCTCATCTGTAAAATGGGGATTTAGACTGTGAGCCCCATATGGGACAGGGACGCTGTCCAACCTGAGAAAAGCAGCATGGCTTAGTGGATAGAACACAGGCTTGGGAGTCAGAAGGATATGGGTTCTAATCCTGGCTCCGCCACATGTCTGCTATGTGACCCTGGGCAAGTCACTTAACTTCTCTGTGATAAATTCTCTCATCTGTAAAATGTAGAGAAGCAGCTATAGAGAAGCAGCGTGGCTCAGTGGAAAGAGCACAGGCTTTGGAGTCAGAGGTCAGGGGTTCAAATCCCAACTCCGCCAGTTGTCAGCTGGGTGACTTTGGGCAAATCACTTAACTTCTCTGTGCCTCAGTTACCTCATCTGTAAAATGGGGATGAAGACTGTGAGCCCCCCGCAATGGGACAACCTGATCACCTTGTAACCTCCCCAGCGCTTAGAGCAGTGCTTTGCACATAATAAGCGCTTAATAAATGCCATAAAACAATGGGGATTAAGAATGTGAGCCCCAGTTGGGACAGGGACTGAGTTCAATCTTATTAGCTTATATCTACCTCAGCATTTAGAACAGTGCTTGGCACACAGCAAACGCTTAACAAATACCACAATTATTGTTATTATTATTACTATTATTATTAAAGCAGGACCTCGGTTCTAGCCCTCGTCCTCCCTGCAGTGGGTTTACCTGAGTGAGGGCTGCCCACAGACTTTACATTGTGTGGCACTCTCCCCCTCCCGCACCACGCCCCAGAAGGAACACTACTGCTGTGCCTCAGTTACCTCATCTGTAAAATGGGGATGAAGACTGTGAGCTCCCCGTGGGACAACCTGATCACCTTGTAACCTCCCCAGCGCTTAGAGCAGTGCTTTGCACATAATAAGCGCTTAATAAATGCCATAAAAATTGCTGGGACCAGAGTGGGACTGGGCCACCCAAGCCATAATCACTAGAATCAATCCCTCTGCCCAGGCTCCAAGGTTCCTGACCACAGAGGGAAACTCCATCAGTCCATTCAGGGATGCTCACTGCCCACAGGCCCTACTTTAAGGCAGTAAGGGACGTTCTAGGACCCTCCAACGCGCTTCCACCTCTCCCCTTCCTCTTTCCCAAGGCGTGTGTGTTTGTGTTTGGGGGGGAGGGCATGTGTGGTGGGGGTCTTTCGTACCACGGCTGCTGGTGGAATGAGTGGAATGACTGAACCAGTGTAAGCGGCTCCGCTTCTTGTCCGTCAGGTCGGCCAGAGTCACACCTGGAAAGGTAGATCAAGAAGGGAGGAGCCAGGACAGAGGATAGGGAGGCTGTGGGGTGGGGGACAATTGGGGATGCTCGGGTTAACCCAGCCTGCCTTCTTCATCTCCCAGCTGCCTCCCGGGAGGCCTTCATCCTTCTCCTCGCACTAGCATTTTCCCTCCTTGGCCCAGAAGGGAACATAGCGACTCCAGAGGGCTGAGAAGCTGGGTTCTGGGTTAGGGAGCCTGGCTGAGGGTGGGAGGGGGTGAATGGAATTTGGGGGCTCTGGGAAGTGAAGTCAGGGGTGAAGATAAGGGAGCATCCAGGTGGAAAGCCATCATCATCATCGTGATCATCATCATCATCAATGCTTAGAGTCAGGAGGGCCAGGAAGCAGGACATTGGTATGTGAGCAGTGTGTAGAGGGTGGGGAGTGAGACAAGATTTGTAAGCTCATTTCGGGCAGGGAACGTGTCTAGCAATTCTATCATATTGTACTCTCCCTAGTGCATAGTAGTGTTCTGCCCATAGTAAGCACTCAATAAATACCACCGACAACAATGATGATAAGATTTTTCAGGGCAATGGGCGAGACCACTGTGGCCTGGGGGTGAGGGGAACCCAGAAACAGGGTGGCCTAGTGGAAAGAACAAAGGCCTGGAGATCAGGGAACCTGGGTTCTAACCTTAGCTCTGTCACTTAGCTGTTGGGTGACCTCAAGCAAAGTCACTTAGCTCCTCTGTGCCTCCGTCTTCTCATCTGTAAAATGGGGATTTGATTTCCTGTTCTCCCTCCCTTTTAGACTGTGAGCCCCCATGTGGGACAGGGACTCAGGTCTCCGGCCTGATGAACTTGTATCTACCCAGAGTTTAGCACAGTGCTAAGCCCATAGTAAGATCTTGTCAAAGATTGCTATGATGATAATAATAATGGTATTTGTTAAGAGCTCAATTTACTAAGCACTGGGGTGGATACAAGCAAATTGAGTTGGACATAGTCCCTTTTCCATGTGGGGCTCACAGTCTCACCCATAGTAAGATCCTGTCAAAGATCGCTATGATGATAATAATAATGATATTTGTTAAGAGCTCACTGTACTAAGCACTGGGGTGGATACAAGCGGATTGAGTTGGACATAGTCCCTTTTCCATGTGAGGCTCACAGTCTCAATCCCCATTTTGCAGGTGAGGTAACTGAGGCCCAGAGAAGTGAAGTGATTTGCCCAAGGTCACACAGTAGAGAAGTGGTGGAGCTGGGATTAGAACCCATGACCTTCGGACTCTCAGGTCTGTGCTCCTTCTATTATGCCATATTGCTTCATGATGACAGTGATGATGATGATGATGACAGTTGGGGGGTGGGGGGCTGTGGCCTTACGGTGGTGATGTCTCTCCTTGGCCACCTCCTCCTCCCGCCGGTCATCCTCAGGCTCCAGGTCCTCGGCCTGAGTAATCCAGTCCAGGTAGCCCCGCAGGTCCTCCTCCATCTGCTGTTTCTCCCGCAGCTTCTGGAAGTCTCCCCGGGCTTTGGCCTTCTCTCGCTCCTTGGAGAACTCCCTGAGGGAGGAGTCAGATTCAGGCCTAAAAATCCCCCACTTCTCCTGTCTACTTGGAATCTTTCCTCTCTCCCCCGGGACTCCATTTCCTCTTCCCGCTTCTCTCTCGGGCCTTGGGGCTGTATCCTTCCATGAGCCCTTTAGACTTGGCTCATGAGGACTCTGTCTTCACCCCTGATTTTTACTGTTGCTCTGGTTGGGGCCCTCTGCCACCACCGTCACAACCTTCCACAGCGGGGCCCAGGCCTGGCCTCCGATAGTGTCCAGAGTCATGGGATACGTGAAAGAGTCTGATCTCCGACCTCCAGCCCAGGGGAATCCACTTCTCCAAAGGGTCAGAACATTTTGCCTTCTCTTCTGGCTCTCCATTGGGCCACCTCTTTCCTCCTGGCCATCCGTCTAGTTTGGCTTCAGGAACACACTGATCGAATGGGCTCTCTGTTCCGTCCCCAGATCACCAGGGTCAGAATTTCCTAGGGGAAATTCCCAGGGACCCTCAGGGAAACACACAAGCCTCCGAAGCCAAACTTCCTCCTCTGTCCTGCCTCTCTGTCTTGCTTCTAGTGACGTCTCACAGGGCTTTATTAATCCCCAGAAGCTGTCCCCTGGGAAGCCAGCCTCAGGAATCTCTGCCTGGTACTATGGGTGGTGGGAGGTCACTTGTCCCTTTGGAGCCGGGGTCAATCCCAAGTCAATATGTATGTCACCCTCCAACACAGGGCATCCCCAGGGCCGAGTCTGTGGCTGAACCTGCAGGAGTGTGTTTCCATCACCTCTTTCCTTGTGTCTCCCAGAGCAGCACAGCCCCCGATTCCAGATCAAGCCAGGCCCTCTGTTGCTCTTACCCGCTCAGCACTCCCAGCACCAGGTTGAGGACGAAGAAGGAGCCAAAGATGACAAGGCTGACGAAGTAAATCCAGGGCAGTTCATGGCCCATCGCATCCTGCATCTGTCAGGGAATGGGCACCTGTCAGAGGGGCCCCGGGGGCCCACTAGACTCAAAGCCCCTTCCCAGCTGCCCAGACCGTAAGCTTATCATAAGCAGGGAATGTGTCTGCTAATTCTGTTGTATTGTACTCTACCAAGCACTTAGTACAGTGCTCTACACATAGTAAGTGCTCAGTAAATATGACTGATTGATTAATTGACTGGAATAACAATAATAATAATTGTGGTATTTATTAAACACTTACTATGTTCCAGGCACTGTTCAAAGCACTGGGGTAGATACAAGATGATGGGGTTGGACACAGTCTTTGTCCCACATAGGGCTCACAGTCTTAATCCCCATTTTACAGATGAGGGATCTGAGAAGTGACTTGCCCCGGATTAGAACCCAGATCCTTCTGACTTCCAGCCCCATGTTCTATCCACTAGGCCATCCTCACAGGATCAAGATAATGGATCTTACTCAATCGAACTCCCCCAAACACTTAGTACAGTGCTGTGCACACAGTAGGTGCTCAATAGATACTACTAGTCGATTGGATGATTGCCATTGCCTGCCCAGAGTCACTGGGAATGGGCGCTGCTAGGGTGCCAGGGTGAGAAGGCTGCCCACACTGGACTGGCACAACTGGGGCCTTCATAATAATAATAATAATAATGATGGCATTTGTTAAGTGCTTACTATGTGCAAAGCGTTGGGGGGCATACAAGGTGATCAAGTTGTCCCCTGTGGGGCTCACAGTCTTAATACCCATTTTACAGATGATTGAACTGAGGTTCAGAGAAGTGAAATGACTTGCCCAAAGTCACACAGCTGACTATTAGCAGAGCCAGGATTTGAACCCATGGCCTCTGAGTCCAAAGCCCATCCTCTTTCCACTGAGCCATGATGTTTCTCTTATTCATCCAAGGGAACATCAAAGGGAGGGTTAAGAGGATCCCATGGGCAGTGCCCAGGGGTGCGGGATGCAGGATGGGCAGAGATTGGGGAAATCTGGGGGTGTCGTGAGCAGGACCTGGGCAGGATGGCAGGATTCTATTTATTCTGACGGTTTTGACCCCTGTCCACATGTTTGGTTTTGTTGTCTGTCTCCCCCCTTCTAGGCCGTGAGCCTGTCGTATATATATTTGTACAGATTTATTACTCTATTTGACTTGTACATATTTACTATGTTTTATTAATGATGTGCCTAGGGATGTAATTCTATTTATTCTGACGGTTTTGACACCTGTCTACGTTTGGTTTTGTTGTCCGTCTCCCCCTTCTAGATAGGAGGCCTTCCCAGACTGAGCCCCCTTTTTCCTCTCCTCCTCTCCATCCCCCCCGCCCTACCTCCTTCCCCTCCCCACAGCACCTGTATATATGATTGTACAGATTTATTACTCTATTTTACTTGTACATATTTATTATTCTATTTATTTTGTTAATGATGTGCATTTAGCTTTAATTCTATCTGGTCTGACGACTTGACACCTGTCCACATGTTTTGTTTTGTTGTCTGTCTCCCCCTTCTAGACTGTGAGCCCGCTGTGGGGTAGGGACTGTCTCTATATGTTGCCAACTTGTCCTTCCCAAGCGCTTAGTACAGTGCTCTGCACACAGTAAGTGCTCAGTAAATACGATTGAATGAATGAATGAATGAGGCTGGCTTAGGCAGGGCCCAGGAGGGAAGGCTGTAGGCGGGTGTAGGCACCATCCAGTTACCCAGACCTACCCAGTAGAGCACATCCGTCCAGCCCTCCATGGTGATGCACTGAAACACAGTGAGCATAGCGAAGAAGAAGTTGTCGAAGTTGGTGATGCCCTCGTTGGGTCCGGCCCAGCGCCCCCGGCACTCGGTGTTGTTGGTTGTGCACTGGCGGCCGTGTCCGGAGAAGGCACACGGGGAGGGGTCCTCCTCTGCCTCTAGCTCTGAGGGGGAGGGAGAAGGAAAAATGGAGGGGAGAGAGGAAGGGATCCGAGTAGCTGGGGCCGAAGACCTCAGTCTCTGCGGCCCTGGTCCATGTGGCCATCCCTCCCAGGATTTTGAGCTGACCCAAGCTTGGTTTGGGGTTAGAATATTTGATCCGACTGCACGCGGTCCTCCCCGGCCCCAGGTCCGGTCCAGCAGGCTCCCTGCCCAACTCCTGAGCACCTCATCGTGGCTCCCCGAGCCCCTTTTTCAATAAGTAGGGAGGGGAGGGCGGGTGCAGAATTGCCTTTTCCTCCTGCCCGACTCCTCCTCAGGGAGGAGTGTTTGCCAAGCCATCCCGGTTGCCTTGCTGCAGTTTCCCACTCTATAGGACTCCTGGGATGGGAGAAGGGAGGGTTGGAAGGACAGCTCTGTTCATTGGGCAAAGTGGGCAGCCAGGGCCCACCCGCCGTTTGACACTCACCCCCACACCTGCCACTACTGCGCCGCTGCCCGGGGCAGCAGAGGATGCTGGGGTGTGGGAGAGGCAATTCTGTGCCCTCCCTCCCCTCCCTACTTATTGAAAAAGGGGCTCGGGGAGCCACGGTGAGGTGCTCAGAGCGGGGAAGGCGGAGGAGATCCTGAAATGTCACCAGCCTTCAGTCCCAGCCTGCACTCCGAGAGGGTGATGACTCTCACTACTTCAGACTTCACCCACGGCCCCCCCTTGGAGCCTTAATGTGGTCCTAGGTTGGGGGCACAAGGCCGGCCTGAACTCTAAATTTTAAGGGCTGGTTCTGGATGCTGACCCAAGCCCGGGCAAGATCTACTGGACAGGCTAGGGCTCCTGGGAGGAGGTGGTCCCTCCGGGAGGGAGCACCTGGGACCCCGCTGAGCCCAGGCCCGGAGGCTGGTACCGGAGCCGACGTAGAAGCAGGTCTTGTGCATGCGGCCGAGGAAGAGCTCGAGGCCGATGATGGCGTAGATGATGATGACAAAGAGCACGAGGAGTGCGATGTGCAGCAGAGGCACCATGGCCTTCATGATGGAGTTCAGCACGATGTGCAGGCCTGGGAGGGGGGCAGGGCCGCGTGGGGGGAGTGGTTAGTCACCTGCACGATCCCAGAGATCCTGGGAGAGGAAATCATCCTCACCCACCTCCAGGAACATGTCCTTTCCTCACCCAAGCATTAACCCTCCCACCCTCAGGTGCTCCCTGAGCTGCTCCAGTGGGGGACCCAATGCCAGGTGTTGTGAGCGTGACCTGGACATCACTGCTGCCCTTGAGAGAGGGCTGCCCATCAAAGGCAGAGAGGGGCAGGTCCTCCCTGCTCTCAGCTGGCCCCAGCTTGGTAGTCCCTTAGGGCTCCCTACACACGCCACACAATTCTGAAATGTGCCAACCTCCACCCTCAGGGCCTGGGGTGAATTCCCACCCTATCACTTGGGCCGGTCCATAGCCTCTGAGAGGTGGTCAATGGGGAGCAAGACCCGCCCTTTGGCTTTGGACCCGGGCTGCCCTCAGATCCCTTGTATCCTCCCCAGTGCTTAGAACAGTGCTTTGCGCATAGTAAACAAATCCCAACAACATTATTATTTTTATCCTGCCCACCTCCAGCCCCCAGTCTCAGGCCTTAGGAACTCACTGGGCACTCCGGAGACGAGGCGCAACGGACGCAGGACCCGGAACGCCCTCAGCGCCTTGACGTCGAAGCCCCCGGGTTTCCCACTAGGGTGGTGGGCGTCCCCTGACTTGCTGGGGGCCTGCTCCAGGAGCACGCTGAACAGCCTGCCAAGTTGGGGGATGGGGTGAGATCGGTGAGGGGGACTGGGTCTGGGAAACTGAGGCTCCAAAGCAGGCAATAAAAGAAATCCCCAGGGGCTGAATTGGGAGCTGGGGAGAAAGGGTTACCCATCCCTCTCTGCATTAAGCAGAAACTCCTAACTATTGGATTTAAGGCACTCGATCACCTCTCTCCTATCTACCTATCCTTGCTTTTCTCCTGTCTTATCCCAACTCACACTCTTCCTTCCTGTCAAACTAATCTACTCACTGAGCCCCATTCTTCTTTCTCCCACTGCTGACCTCTTGTCCACCTCCTTGGAACTTCCTCCTTCTTCAAATCTGAGGCACCACTGCTCTCCCCAT
Organism: Tachyglossus aculeatus; assembly: GCF_015852505.1. Taxonomy (NCBI): domain Eukaryota; kingdom Metazoa; phylum Chordata; class Mammalia; order Monotremata; family Tachyglossidae; genus Tachyglossus; species Tachyglossus aculeatus. The sequence goes on from NC_052071.1 coordinate 36,216,625, forward strand.
ATTCATAGCCTCCGGAAATCACATCTCTTCCAGGAGGGCCTTCCTAGTTAATTCCCAGGTCTTCCGCAGATAATCTCCCCCCAACTGCCGCTCCGGCACTTCTATAAGCACTCAAAAAATATGATTGACTGATCGATCAATTGATCACCTGTGTACTCACAACTAACACCTTCCTGTACTACTTATGCCCATATCTTAAATATTCAATAGTATTTATTGAGCGCTTACTGTGTGCAGAGCACTGTACTACTCTTCTGTACTGTAGAAGAGTACATTACAACACACTGTACAGTGTACAGTACACTGTACTATTTCTAAATACTTAAGAAGTAACTTGTGTACAGACCCTCTTTCCCTTTCTACTCCTCTCTGTAAATTATTTCTGTGTCTTTCTCTCCTACTGATTGTAAACTTCTTTACAGGGTTCATATGACACCTTCCTGTACCACTTAAGCCCATATCTTAAATACTTAAGAAGTAACTTGTGTACAGAGAAGCAGCGTGGCTCAGTGGAAAGAGCCCAGGCCTTGGAGTCAGAGGTCATGGGTTCGAATTCCGGCTCCACCACATGTCTGCTGTGTAACCTTGGGCAAGTCACTTAACGTCTCTGAGCCTCAATTCCCTCATCTGTCAAATGGGGATGAAGACTGTGAGCCCCACGTGGGGACAACCTGCTCACCTTGTATCCCCCCCAGCGCTTAGAACAGTGCTTTGCACATAGTAAGCGCTTAACAAATGCCATCATCGTCATCATTACAGACCCTCTTTCCCTTTCTACTCCTCTCTGTAAATTATTTCAGTGTCATTCTCTCCTGCTGATATTGTAAACTCCTTTACAGGGTTCACATCTACCAACTCTACAACACTTCCAAGAACTTAGTATGGTGCTCTGCCCACATTAGGTGCTCAGGAAATTCTTCTTAGGGGGCTCCCACACCTGGGAATCAGGGATCAGGGTTTCAGGAAAGCAAACGAGCTGGAAGTCTCAGGTCTGGGTTTGGTAGGGGGAGATCTGGGGTTGAAGTCCAAGGAGAAGGGTTCAACGATGTGATGGGCTTGGGGATCAGGGTTGAGGCCGAAGCGTGGGGCTTCCAGAACCGGGGCCCCGGGGTGCTCACCCGACCACGACGATGACGAAGTCCAGTAGGTTCCACCCGTTACGGATGTAGGCGCTGGGATGCAGCACTAGCCCATAGGCTACGATCTTCAGGCAAGTCTCCACCGTGAAGATGATGAGGAACACGTATTCCACTTGCTCCTACAGGCCAGGGAGACTGCTCAAGGAGGGAACCCCTCAGAGGCTTCAATAACTTGGCCTCTTCTCCCCCAGATTCTGAGGGATGCCCCTCTCCGTCCACCCCAGTTTATAAGCTTCCGTGTAGGGCCTCTTGTCCCTGGAATTGGGACTGAGAATGAATGAGGACCAGCCCCGGGGGCTCCCGGAGTCCAGAGGTGGGGCCGGACCCGAAGGCGAGTGGAGGCTGAGCGGGGGCTGAGCAGAGGGGGGGAGGTTCCGAGTGTGGGATTTGCACACTGAGCAGATGAGGGACTAAAATTAGCACTAATGAGCTGGCTCAAGAGGAGTCAGAGCAGGAGAAGGGTGAATGTGTGTGTTTGTTGGGGGGGGGGGGCATTGCCAGGATTCGGGGGGTGGATAATGGGGGGAATGCTCTCACCAGATTGTGATTGACCACGTTGGAGTCATCCTCAGGGAAGGGGATGTAGACGCCCAGGGCCACACAGTTGGCAAAGATTGTCACGAGGATGAGAATGTCAAAGGGTCTTCGAGTCGGGGAGAGGGTGGGGAGTTAAGGCCTCAAGCCAGAGCAGTCAGGCCACCCCTGATGTGACCCCCTCCCCCCAAGAATCCAGCCCAGGGCCCCCAGCGCCCCCCTTCCCAGATCCCAGCTCCCAACCCAAAGCTCCCGGACACCTGGGTTGTTCTCGCTCCTCCTCCCAGCCTCCGCTCCCACTCCAAAATCCACACATTCCCGAACTGCCCGTCCTCCCCTCTGCTCCCCTGAACCCCGGTCTGGATACTTCCACTCTACAATGCTGATGCAGGAGCGCCTCAGGGGATTGTTGAGGCTCAGGCAGAAGAGGGCCCTTGGCGAGCGCTGGGTCCCCCCTGCTCCCGGGCTCTTGTGCTTGCTGTGCTGGAGCCTCCGACGGGGGGTGTCTGAGCCGGGGGGGTCCGGACCACCCGCTCTGGGCTCCAGGGAGAGGCCCCACTCGGGTCCCGGGCTCAGTCTGTTAACTGGCTGAACTGGGCCTTCCTCTGGGGCCTCATGGAAGCCCTCTGCAGCAGGGAGACACGCACCACATCAGGGCTACCCGAGCGTCAGGGAGCCTTTTGGGGGTGGTGAGACACGGGGCAGCACGGGGGTGGGCAGGCGTGTCAGTGCCAACCCACCTCTCCTCTCCACATCTTAATTTCACCCCACGGGCAATTGGGGAGCGGGCCTGGGGTCGAGAGTACTTTGGGGTCGGCAAGCAGGGGAAGGATGGGGTTGGGATGAAGGCTGGAAAGACTGGGAAGGGACATAGTGGCAGAGCTCAGGAAACCCCCAGGGGCCTCCGCTCCTTCTCACCTTTCCCGTTTTTGGATTCCGACATCCTCCGGCAAGGGGGTCAGCTCCCTAGGCGTGCATCCTTTAGTGGAGGGGAGGGGATGCAGGTTCGCCTCTCCCTGGTGGTCTCTTGGATCCAGCCCCAGGGTAGGCCTGGGAGAGCCACCCCCACAGATGTCTGCTCTCCGGCCTCTCTGCTTGGCTCTCCCCTCTCACCCCCCTCTCCCTGTCCTCTACAGCTTGGGGATTAAGGCCGATGGGCTCCTGGCAGGGGGCGGAGAAAGCTGACTGAAGCCAAGAGGCTCAGGGATGGATGTTTCGGCTGTCCAGGATGGCTGGGCCTGGCCTGGGAGGGAAGATCCAGGCCGGGGAGATATTCCTAGCTTCTGGAAGCTCTTTGCCTCCTTACGGCCGGGGAGCTGCTCCGATCCTGGGCGTTCCTTGGGTTGGTTGGGGACAAATCGGTTTTGGGAGCTCTCTGGGGAGATTAACGCTTATCGACTGCAGACCTGGGGAATCCAGGCTGGCTCTGGAAGAACCTTTGTCTGATGGACTTTGGAGGGGAGGGTCAACTCTCCAAAAACAGTGATCTGAAACCTAAACAATCAGTGGTATTTACTGAGCGCTTACTAAATGCAGAGCTTGGGAGAGTACAATACAGTAGAGTTGTACTATTGTACAGCCTATTGTACAAAGCTGTACAATAGCCTTGTATTTTATCCTTACCCACGAGGAACTTATAGTCTAGAGGGAGAGACAGACAAACTAGAGAGAGGGAAAATGGAAGGGTGTAAAAATACAGATTTACATGTTGTGGTGCTGGTGGATGGGGTGAACGTCAAGTGCTTAAAGGGTACAGCTTGCCCCCTTCTACCTCATCTCTCTGGCTTTGTACCACAACCGAGCCTACGCACATTCATTCATTCAATCGTATTTATTGAGCGCTTACTGTGCGCAGAGCACTGTACTAAGCACTTGGGAAGTACAAGTCGGCAACATATAGAGACAATCCCTACCCAACTATGGGCTCACAGTCTAGAAGGGGGAGACAGACAACAAAACAGGTAGACAGGTGTCAATTCCATCAAAATAAATAGAATTATAGCTAGATACACATCATTAATAAAATAGAGTAATAATTATGTACAAATATATGCAAGTGCTGTGGGGAGGGGAAGGGGGTAAGGTATAGGGAGGAGGAGCTGAGGAAATAATAATGATGGCATTTATTAAGCGCTTACTACATGCAAAGCACTGTTCTAAGCGCTGGGGAGGTTACAAGGTGATCAAGTTGTCCCCCGGGGGGCTCCCAGTCTTAATCAATCAAACAACCATATTTATTGAGCGCTTACTGTGTGCAGAGCACTGTACTAAGCGCTTGGGAAGTACAAGTTGGCAACATATAGAGACGGTCCCTACCCAACAGTGGGCTCATAGTCTAAAAGGGGGAGACAGTGTGGCCCAGTGGAAAGAGCCCAGGTTTGGGAGTCAGAGGTCACGGGTTCCAATCCATCACTTCTCTAATGCCATCCTACTCACTGTATGTTGATCTCATCTATCTTTCATTCATTCGTTCATTCAATCGCATTTATTGAGTGCTGACTGTGTGCAGAGCACTGTACTAAGCACTTGGAAAATACAAGTTGGCCTCATATACAGACGGTCCCTACCCAACAACGGGCTCACAGTCTAGAAGGGGGAGGCAGACAACAAATCAAACCATGTGGACGGGTGTCAAGTCACCAGAATAAATAAAAATAAAGCTAGATACACATCTTGGCGCGGACTCCTTGTTCTTGTCCTCCCTCAGGCCTGGGACTCCCTCCCTCTTATGTATGGCAGACCACGACTCTCCCCATTTCAAAGTCTTATTAAAATCACATCTCCTCCAAAGGCCTTCCCTGACTAAGCCCTCATTTCCCCTACTCTCTCTCCCATTTGCATCCTTCATTCATTCATTCAATCGTATTTATTGAGTGCTAACTGTGTGCAGAGCACTGTACTAAGCGCTTGGGAAGTCCAAGTTGGCAACATATAGAGATGGTCGCTACCCAACAGTGGGCTCACAGCGCATCACCTATCGTTTGGCTCTGTACCCTTTAAACACTTGATATCTACCCCAGCAGTAGTACTTATATGAATACAGACCTATGTATGTATCTATATCTCTATAAATCAATCAATCAATCGTATTTATTGAGCCCTTACTATGTGCAGAGTACTGTACTAAGCTCTTGGGAAGTACAAGTTGGCAACATATAGAGACAGTCCCTACCCAACAGTGGGCTCACAGTCTAAAAGGGGACTTTATTTATAAATATTAAGTTATAATTAACAACATATTATTAATATTAAAATAATTACTATAATTATATTATAATCATTTAATCATAAACAACATATAAGTATATATTATATTACATATCATAATTATAATTACATAACTATAATTATATTATAATTATATCATATAATATAAATAAATATATCACGTTAAATAACATATAAATATAGTATGAATTAAATAATCATAATCATTACAATTATAATAATTTATAATTGTGTTAAATAATTATAATAAATATTATATTTATTAATATTAATTTATAAATAAATTACAGACATATCTATTTCTATAAAGAAATTAAAGATGTCTGTATATATTCATTCATTCATTCAATTGTATTTATTGAGCGCTTACTGTGTGCAGAGCACTGTGCTAAGCGCTTGGGAAGTACAAGTTGGCAACATATAGAGACAGTCCCTACCCAACAGTGGGCTCACAGTCTAGAAGGGGGAGATAGACAACAAAACAAAACGTATTAACAAAATAAAATAAATATAATAGTAAATATATACAATATGTATATGTAGAGAGGTATGTGTCTGTAATTTATTTTAATGTCCATGTTCCCCTTCAGACCTTAAGCTCCTTATAATAATAATAGTGGCATTTATTAAGCGCTTACTATGTGGAAAGCACTGTTCTAAGCACTGTGGAGGTTACAAGGTGATCAGGTTGTCCCATGTGGGGCTCAGAGTCTTAACCTCCATTTTACAGATGAGGTAACTGAGGCCCAGAGAATAATAATAATAATAATAATAATAATGGCATTTGTTAAGCGCTTACTATGTGCCAAGCACTGTTCTAAGCGCGGAGGGGGGGATACAAGGTGATCAGGTTGTCCCACATGGGGCTCACAGTCTTCATCCCCATTTGACAGATGAGGGAACTGAGGCTCTGAGAAGTTGACTTGCCTAAGGTCACACAGCAGACATGTGGCGGAGCCGGGATTCGAACCCATGATCCCTGACTCCAAAGCCCGGGCTCTTTCCACTGAGCCACGCTGCTTCTCTAGATAGAGAGAAGCCGCACCTTGGAGACAGAGAACGCCAACTTATTCTATTGTATTTCATTTTCTCAAATACTTAGCTCACTAATAAGAATAATAATAATGATAGCATTTATTAAGCAAGGTGAGGACGCTAATCCCTGCTCTGGCAGATGAGCAGGACGTGGGCACCATAGTAATAATGATAATGGCATTTATTAAGCGCTTACTATGTGCCAAGCGCTGTTCTGAGCACTGGGGTAGATACAAGGTGATCAGGTTGTCCCACGGGGGGCTCACAGTCTTCATCCCCATTTTACAGATGAGGTAACTGAGGCCCAGAGAAGTGAAGTGACTTCATCATCATCAATCGTATTTATTGAGCGCTTACTATGTGCAGAGCACTGTACTAAGCTCTTGGGAAGTACAAATTGGCAACATCTAGAGACAGTCCCTACCCAACAGTGGGCTCACAGTCTAAAAGGGGGAGACAGAGAACAAAACCAAACATACTAACAAAATAAAATAAATAGAATAGATATGTACAAATAAATAAATAAATAAATAAATAGAGTAAAAAATATGTACAAAGAGTAAACTTGCCCAAAGTCACCCAGCTGACATGTGGCGGAGCCAGAATTTGAACCCATGACCCCCGATTCCAAAGCCCAGGCTCTTTCCACTAAGCCACGCTGCTTGGTGAGGACTGTGTGCCCACTGTTGGGTAGGGACTGTCTCTATATGTTGCCAACTTGTACTTCCCAAGCGCTTAGTACAGTGCTCTGCACACAGTAAGCGCTTAATAAATATGATTGATTGATTGATTGATTGACGCTAATCCCTGCTCTGGAAGATGAGCAGGACGTGGGCACCGTAGTAATAATGGTAATGGCATTTGTTAAGCGCTTACTATGTGCCAAGTGCTGTTCTAAGCGCTGGGGTAGATACAAGGTCATAAGGTTGTCCCACGGGGGGCTCACAGTCTTCATCCCCATTTTACAGATGAGGTAACTGAGGCACAGAGAATTTAAATGACTTGCCCAAGGTCACCCAGCTGACAAGTGGCAGAGGCAGGATTAGAACCCATGACCTCTGACTCCCAAGCCCGGGCTCTTTCCACTGCGCCATGCTGCTTGGTGAGGATGCTAATCCCTGCTCTGGCAGATGAGCAGGGTGTGGGCACTATAGTAATAATAATGATAATGGTATTTGTTAAGCGCTTACTATGTGCCAAGCGCTGTTCTAAGCTCTGGGGTAGATACAAGGTGATCAGGTTGTCCCACGGGGGGGCTCACAGTCTTCATCCCCATTTTCTAGATGAAGGAACTGAGGCCCAGAGAAGTTAAGTGACTTGCCCAAAGTCCCACAGCTGACAAGTGGCAGTGTGGCTCAGTGGAAAGAGCACGGGCTTCGGAGCCAGAGGTCATGGGTTCAAATCCTGGGTCCGCCAATTATCAGATGTGTGACTTTGGGGAAGTCACTTAACTTCTCTGTGCCTCAGTTTCCTCATTTGTAAAATGCAAAACAAATGTTAAAAGATGCCGCTTATCGAAAAATCCTTTCAGGGTTTCAGGAGTCTTTTCTGCGTTTTTGATGTCCCGGATTTGACTTTCTGAAATAGCTAAGTCGATTCCCTACCCAACCTTTCTGAGTTTTCGATGTCCTGGAGTTGACTTTATGAAATAGCTAACAAGTCGAGTCCCCTACCCTACCTTTTATTACTCTATTTATTTTACTTGTACACATTTACTATTCTACTTATTTCATTTTGTTAATATGTTTTGTTTCGTCGTCTGTCTCCCCCTTCTAGACTGTGAGCCCGTTGTTGGGTAGGGACCGTCGCTATATGTTGCCAACTTGTACTTCCCAAGCGCTTAGTCCAGTGCTCTGCACACAGTGAGCGCTCAATAAATACGATTGAATGAATGAATGAATGAAAATGGGGATGATGACTGCGAGCCCTATTTGGGACAATATGATTACCTTGTATCTCCCCCAGAGCTTAGAGCAGTGCTTGGCACAGAGTAAGCGCTTAATAAATGCTATTATTATTATTATTATTATTATTATTATTATTACTATTATTATTATTATAACCCACAACCTCCGACTCCCAAGCCCGGGCTCTTTCCACTAAGCCTCGCTGCTTGGAGAAGTTGAAGGGGGAGAAGGGGAGGGCTGGTATCTCCAACAATGCTCTCCCAGTCTTCTAGACTGTGAGCCCACTGTTGGGTAGGGACCATCTCCATATGTTGCCAACTTGGACTTCCCAAGCGCTTAGTACAGTGCTCTGCACACAGGAAGCGCTCAATAAATACGATTGAATGAATGAATGAATGGCCCTGCCTCTAATTGTGCACACAGCTCCATGCTGACCAGTCTGTCGACATCCTGAATTTCCTTTAATTTGTTCTCCTCTTTTCCCAGAGCAAAGGAAAGGCAGGAGAGGGAGGGTGCTGGGATTCGGGGGCGGGAAATTCCCAGAATTGGGAATGCTGCGCTGAGCTTTGTCTACCCACGCCGGGCACCCCGGGCTCGGGAGCCCGTTGTTGGGGGAGGGCCCCTCTTAGAGAAGCAGTGTGACTCAATGGAAAGAGCCCGGGTTTGGGAGTCAGAGGTCATGGGTTCTAATCCTGACTCTGCCATTTGTCTGCTGTGTGACCCTGGACAAGTCACTTTGCTTCTCTGGGCCTCAGTTACCTCATCTGTAAAATGGGGACTAAGACTGTGAACCCCACGTGGGACAACCTGATCACCTTGTATCCCCCCCAGGGCTTAAAACAGTGCTTCATACATAGTAAGCGCTTAGCCTCAGTTACCTCATCTGTAAAATAGGGATTAAGACTGTAAACCCCACGTGGGACAACCTGATCACCTTGTATCCCCCCCAGGGTTTAGAACACTGCTTCGTACATAGGCTTAGCCTCAGTTACCTCATCTGTAAAATGGGGATTAAGACTGTGAGCCCCATGTGGGACAACCTAATCACCTTGTATTCCCCTCCAGGGCTTAGAACACTGCTTTGTACATAGTAAGCGCTTAGCCTCAGTTACCTCATCTGTAAAATGGGGACTAAGACTGTGAACCCCACGTGGGACAACCTGATCACCTTGCATCCCCCCCAGGGCTTAAAACAGTGCTTCGTGCATAGTAAGCGCTTAGCCTCAGTTACCTCATCTGTAAAATGGGGATTAAGACTGTAAACCCCACGTGGGACAACCTGATCACCTTGTATCCCCCCCAGGGTTTAGAACACTGCTTCGTACATAGGCTTAGCCTCAGTTACCTCATCTGTAAAATGGGGATTAAGACTGTGAGCCCCATGTGGGACAACCTAATCACCTTGTATTCCCCTCCAGGGCTTAGAACACTGCTTTGTACATAGTAAGCGCTTAGCCTCAGTTACCTCATCTGTAAAATGGGGATTAAGACTGTGAGCCCCACGTGGGACAACCTGATCACCTTGTATCCCCCCCAGGGCTTAAAACAGTGCTTCGCACATAGTAAGTGCTTAGCCTCAGTCACCTCATCTGTAAAATCTGTAAAATCTACAAGTCCAACTTGTACTTCCCAAGCACTTAGTCCAGTGCTCTGCACACAGTAAGCGCTCAATAAATGCGATTGATTGATTGATTGATAGTCCTAAGAGCTTGGGAAGTCCAAGTTGGCAACATATAGAGACGGTCTCTACCCAACAGGGGGCTCACAATCAATCAATCAATCAATCAATCGTATTTATTGAGTGCTTACTGTGTGCAGAACACCGTACTAAGCACTTGGGAAGCCCAAGTTGGCAATATATAGAGACAGTCCCTATCGATCAATCAATCGTATTCATTGAGCGCTTACTGTGTGCAGAGCAATCCATCAATCAATCAATCGTATTTATTGAGCGCTTACTGTGTGCAGAACACTGTACTAAGCGCTTGGGAAGTCCAAGTTGGTAACATAGAGAGACAGTCCCTACCCAACAGTGGGCTCACAGTCTAGTCCAGTGCTCTGCACGCAGTAGGCGCTCAATCAATCAATCAATCAATCAATCAATCAATCGTATTTATTGAGCGCTTACTGTGCGCAGAGCACTGAATGAATACGGTTCCCCGCAGTGGGTCGCGCCCAGCAGGGGGCGCGCGCCCCGGAGGGAGGGACTCCATCCCCCAGCCTGCCCCGCGCCGGGACTCCATCCCCCAGCCTGCCCCGCGCCGGGACCTTTCGGCCCCCCTCGGAGACTCCCAGCCTGCCCCGCGGCGGGACTCCATCCCCCAGCCTGCCCCGCGCGGGGACTTCGGCTCCCTCGGAAACTCCCAGCCTGCCCCGCGCGGGCCGAACTCCATATCCCGGCGTGCCCCGCGCGGGGTAGGGATGGGGCAAGGCCTGAGCATCATCTCGTGACTTGGGCTGGGGGAAGCGCCCCATCCCCACCTCTGGGCTCTGTGGTGGTCGCCCACCCGGGGACAGGTGACATCTCTCCCCCCCACTGCCACTCCCCCGCCATGGAGGAGGTGGACAAGATCCTCATCCGCTCCCTGCGCTTGGCTGGCACGTAAGAGCCAGGGCCCCACTCGCCCTGCGGCCCCCAAATAGCCCGGGTTGCCCCCATCCCTCCCCACCCTCCCGGGGGTCCTTAGTCCCTCTCTCAATCAATCAATCAGTCGTATTTATTGAGCGCTTCCTGCGTTGTCTCCCCCTTCTAGACTGTGAGCCCACTGTTGGCTAGGGACTGTCTCTCTAGGTTGCCAACTTGGACTTCCCAAGCGCTTAGTGCAGTGCTCTGCACACAGTAAGCGCTCAATAAATACGATTGATTGGTTGCAGAGCACCCCGCTGGGGTGGCCCCCTATATGTTGCCAACTTGGACTTCCCAAGCGCTTAGTCCAGTGCTCTGCACACAGTAAGCGCTCAATAAATATGATTGATTGATTGCAGAGCACCCCGCTGGGGGGGTCCCCTATATGTTGCCACCTTGGACTTCCCAAGCGCTTAGTCCAGTGCTCTGCACACAGTAAGCGCTCAGTAAATACAATTGATTGATTGATTGCAGAGCACCCCTCTGGGTGGCCCCCCCCATGGGCCGCCGGCAACCTTGTGAGCCCACGGTTGGGTAGGGACCGGCTCTCCATGTTGCCAACTTGGACTTCCCAAGCGCTTAGTACAGTGTTCTGCACACAGTAAGCGCTCAGTAAATACGATTGATTGATTGATTGCAGAGCACCCCTCTGGGTGGCCCCCCCAGGGGCCGCCGGCAACCTTGTGAGCCCACGGTTGGGTAGGGACCGGCTCTCTATGTTGCCAGCTTGGACTTCCCAAGCGCTTAGTACAGTGTTCTGCACACAGTAAGCGCTCAGTAAATATGATTGATTGATTGTGCCTTCCCGCCCCACCCCAGTCGCCCAACTTCCTGCCCTTTGACCCCCGGTCCCTGTTGCCTCCCCAGGGCAGTGCCCGCCGAGGTGCAGACCCTGCGGGAGTTCAGCACAGAGCTCATCGTGGAATCCGTGGTCCGCTGCCTCCGCGTCATCAGCCCCTCGCTGGCCTCCGGCTTCAGCCCCCTGTTGCCCCCGGGGATGTCAGCTCGCTTCCGCATGGGCATGGGGCTGGCCCAGGCTTGCACGGTGAGCGCCCCGACCCCCCGACCCACCCAGGGCCAAAGCCTGGGCCGCTTGACCCTGGGACAACTTCCCCAAACCCGTGGCCCCTCGTGGTTCCCATGGCTGCAGTAGCCCCTCTTGGGGGGGAGGCCCATCCCCTGGCACGCCGAGGATCCCCTCTAGATTGTAAGCTCGTAGTGGGCAGGGAACGCGCCTGCTGTTGTATGGTACTCTCCCAAACACCTTGTGCAGTGCTCTGCACACAGTAAGCGCTCAAATAGACTGTGAGCCCACTGTTGGGTAGGGACTGTCTCTATATGTTGCCAACTTGGACTTCCCAAGCGCTTAGTCCAGTGCTCTGCACACAGTAAGCGCTCAATAAATACGATTGATTGATTGAATGAACGAGGGTTGGGTGCTGCTTGGGTTAAATAATAATGATGATGGCATTTATTAAGCGCTTACTCTGTGCAAAGCCCTGTTCTAAGCGCTGGGGAGGTTGCAAGGTGATCTGGTTGCCCCATGGGGCTCGCAGTCTTCATCCCCATTTTACAGGTGAGAGAACTGAGGCACAGAGAAGTTAAGTAGCTTGCCCAAAGTCACACAGCTGGCAGTTGGCGGAGCCGGGGTGTGAACCCATGACCTCTGACTCCAAAGCCCGGGCTCTTTCCACTGAGCCACGCTGCTTCTCAAGCAGCGGGTTGATGATGATGGCATTTGTTAAGCGCTTGCTATGTGCAAAAGCACTGTTCTGAGCGCTGGGGGAGGTTACAAGGTGATCAAGTTGTCCCACAGGGGGCTCACAGTTTTAATCCCCATTTCACAGATGAGGTAGCTGAGGCACAGAGAAGTGAGGTGACTTGCCCAAAGTCACACAGCTGACAGTTGGCAGAGCCGGGATTTGAACCCATGATCTCTGACTCCAAAGCCCGGGGTCTTTCCACTGAGCCACGCTGCTTCTCCGTCGGGGACGGGAGGGGCATGACCCAATACTCTAGACTGTGAGCTGGGAGGGACCGTCTCTATATGTTGCCAACTTGGACTTCCCAAGCGCTTAGTACAGTGCTCCGCACACAGTAAGCGCCCAATAAATACGATTGAATGAACGAATACTCCATCCCCCGGCCTTGGGCAGGAGCTGGGCTACCCCAGGGAGTTGGGCTACCAGAGCTTCCTGTACTCCAGCGAACCCGATATCCGCCACCTGCTCATGTTTCTGGCCGAGCGGCTGCCCCGCGACGCGGCCGAGGACGCCGACCAGCCTGCGGGTATGAAGCAGGGGCACCGTGGCAGGATGGAGATTCGGCCCGTGAGGTGGAAGCCGGGCTGGATTGGGTCTCAAAGGGGCTGCGGGAGGAATGGCGGTGAAACCGAGTGGAGGCTCACTGAGGGAGTGAGGGGGGTGCGATCCCGGGAAGGGGCGGCTCACATCCCGGTCTGAACATCTCTTCTCACCCTCCCAGGAGAGCCCGCCGTCCTGCGCCGGGCCATCGCCTCCCGCATCAAGGAGCAGCTGGCGATGCCGTGGGTGCCCCCGGCCTGCCGCATCCCCCGCCTTCAGCGGGCACAGGTGGATAATAATAATAATAATGGCATTTGTTAAGCGCTTACTACGTGCAAACCACTGTTCTAAGCGCCGGGTGGGGGGAATACAGCCTGATCAGGTTGTCCCACGTGGGGCTCACAGTCGATCCCCGTTTTACAGCTGAGGTAACCGAGGCTCAGAGCAGTTAAGTGCCTTGCCCAAGGTCACACGGCGGATATGCGGCGGAGCCGGGACTCGAACCCATGACCTCTGACTCCAAAGCCCGGGCTCTTCCTACTGAGCCACGCTGCTGATACTGCCGGGGAGGGGTGGGAGGTGGGCACAGGCAAGCCCGGGCGGTTGGTCAGTAGTTTTAACATTTATTTAAGGGTGAAAGGCGGGTGAAACGCTGTCCTGAGTGCCGGGTTGAGTTAATCCCAGACTCCTTGGGGAAGAGTAGGAGAGGAATGGAAGTCAGGGAGGTGCCTGGGAAGGAGGTGGGCGTCGGTTCGGTGTGTGGCTTTTGGCCTATTCCTGCTGGCTTCGAAGGCCAAGGGGAGCCCCTTCACCCGCACCAGACCCCCACCGCTGGAAGTTCTTCCTCTTCACAGCCCTTCCGAAATCACATCTCCTCCAGAAGGCCTTTCCCGTTTAATCCCTCATCTCTCCAGCCTCCGTGCACCATCCACAACCGCCATCTCAGCCCTTCTGTCTCGCCCAAGCAGTTGGGCCATCAAGGCGGTCCTTCCGTAGCGCTTGCGTGCATCTCTTTATACTTCGTTGCTTCCTTTGCCCAGGAGTGTATTTTAGGGTCATCATCAGTGATGGTATTCATTGAGCACCTAATAGGTGCAGAGCAGTGTCCTAAGAGCTTGGGAGAGTGCAGTCGTTCCCCGTCCACAACAGTCTAGTGTCTGTCTCCCCTGCTCGATTGTAAGCCCCTTGAGGGCAGGGATCTTGCCTACTGTTTTCCCAAATGCCTAACACAGTGCTTTGCATGTGGTAGGTAGTCAGCAAATACTGCTCATTGTGGGCAGGGAATGTGTCTGCTAACTGTTGTATTCTCCGAAACACTTTGCACACAGAAAATGCTCAATAAATAATAATAATAATAATTATGGTATTTGTTGAGCGCTTACTATGTGCCAGGCACTGCACTAAGCGCTGGGGTAGATACAAGCAACTAAGTTGAACACAGTCCCTGTCCTGCAAAGGGCTCACAGTCTTGTGATCGATTGATTGAGCCTCTGGTCTGGCTGCCATAGCTGCTATTCCCGTCCCGTCGGGGCCGGGAATAGCATGTCTGGTGGGAGAGTTGGGGTGGCCGTGGCCCTCAGGCCATTTCTGGTGGGCCCTGGTTGTGGGGAATCAATCAATCAATCATATTTATTGAGCGCTTACTGTGTGCAGAGCACTATACTAAGTGCTTGGGGAGTACAAGTTGGCAACATAGAGAGAAACTCTAGCCTGCAAGGTGCAAGGATTTAATTGTGTTGTATTGTACTCTTGGTGCTTACTGAGAAACTCTAGCCTGCAAGGTGCAAGAATTTAATTCTGTTTTACTCTTGGTGCTTACTACAGTGCTCTGACATAGTAAGCGCTCAGCAAATACCGTTGATTTAATCCCGTGCCCACCTTCCCGTCTCCAGGGCTCCCTCCCCCTGGATCGTTTTCATGCACAGCGGCTGGTCCTGCCTGATGCCGATGCCACCGGTGTCCCGAAAGGTCAGCGGAGAGAGGCTGCCTTAATGGCCTCGGGTTCAGCTCTATCTATTACATATCCATTCTATTTACATATCTGTTCTATTTATTTTATTTTGTTAGTATGTTTGGTTTTGTTCTCTGTCTCCCCCTTTTAGACTGTGAGCCCACTGTTGGGTAGGGACTGTCTCTCGATGTTGCCAGTTTGTACTTCCCAAGCGCTTAGTCCAGTGCTCTGCACACAGTAAGCGCTCAATAAATACGATTGATGATGATGATGATGATGATGAGGATGACTCGCCTGCTTTGGAGGCGGCCCGTCCGGCCAGAGGGACTCCGTGGCGCCGAGATTGTCGTGCCCTTTCAGTGGAGCTGAGCGTCGGGGGTGGGGATCCGTCCGAGGGTGGGGTGGATGCTTGGTTTCCACGGGCCCTGGGTGTTCAGCTAGTGACCTCCTCTCCTTGGTCTTCCAGAGGTGCGGGAGTTCCAGGGGGGCCGCTTCCTCCCCCCCGCTCCGGTCCAGCCCGCCCTGCGGCCTTGGCGGGTGGCTTCGCTGCTGGAGTCCCACGCGGCTGAACTCAGTGCCCGGCAGGAGTGGGAGGCAGAGTGGAAAGGCCCAGGGCTCGCCTCCCGTCTCTCCCCGGAGGTAAGCGGAGCCGGCCTCCTCTTCGCTACTCAATCAATCGTATTTATTGAGCGCTTACCGTGTGCCGAGCACTGTACTGAGCGCTTGGGAAGTCCAAGTCGGCAACACATAGAGACGGTCCCTACCCAACAGCGGGCTCACAGTCTAGAAGGGGGAGACAGAGAACAAAACCAAACATACTAACAAAATAGAATAGATATGTACAAGTAGGATAAATAGAGTAATAAATATGTACAAACATACATACATATATACAGGTGCTGTGGGGAAGGGAAGGAGGTAAGATGGTGGGGATGGAGAGGGGGACGAGCCACTCGGTATTTCGGTTCTACCCGGAACGCGCCGTCTTTCTTCTTCCGCTCCCGTGAGAGAGAGGGAGCTGGGGTGGTGGTCGGGGTTGCCCACATCTTAGCAACAAATCCAATTCTGACTCCTTCCCTGCCGGACGCGAGAGGGGTCGAACCTCCGGCCCTTCCCGCAGCAGCGATTTTTCTTCTCCTTTAGGAGTACCAGCGGGGGAAGAGACAGCGGCTGCAGCGACGGTTGGTGGAGCAACTGAGGCAGAGCTGGGGGCGGGTGGCCCCCTCGGAGCAGGGCCTCCCCGGTGCCCAGGACCTGGGGGAGCTGCTGCACTCTTGGAGGGCTGGGGGACCCCACATCCCAGCGGGGAAGGGTTCCCGCTTCACTCATGCCGAGAGATTTACCTTCCGACAGGTGAGGGGGCCGGGGGGGGGTTGGCCCAAGTGGGCTAGGGAGGCGGGATGGGGCCGTAGCAGCACTGGAGGAGAGAGGCCAGCTCCACCCAGGGCCGCTCCTGGGCTTGGCCTGAGCTTCCCGTTGCCTTCCGTTCTCCCCGCAGGAGACCGAGGCCCCAGTTGGTCAGGCGCCGGTGACCGATGCCCTCCTGCCGTCCAAGCGCTCCGAGCAGGTGAGTGGAGTCGGGGGTCTGAGGCTGTCTTTCCTCGCCGTGGCCTGGCCCCAGTCCCCTCCGCTCACCCCCTCCCCGTCCCCTGGTCTGCCCCCCTCTCCCCCAGGACGTCCAGGCGGCGCGGGAGGAGGAGGCGGCTGCCCTGCAGCAGCAGCTGGACCAGTTGGGGCGGGCCATCGAGGAGGTCGGGGCCCACATGAAGAAGCTAAACCTGAGTCTTGGCCAGGCAAGTCACGGGCTGTTGGCGGGGAGGGGGCCGGCCACAAGCCTTGTACATATCTATTCTATTTATTTTATTTCGTTAGTATGTTTGGTTTTGTTCTCTGTCTCCCCCTTTTAGACTGTGAGCCCACTGTTGGGTAGGGACTGTGTCTATATGTTGCCAATTTGTACTTCCCAAGCGCTTAGTGCAGTGCTCTGCACACAGTAAGTGCTCAATAAATACGATCGATGATGATGATGATGTGAGCCCACTGTTGGGTAGGGACTGTCTCTATATGTTGCCAGCTTGTACTTCCCAAGCGCTTAGTACAGTGCTCTGCACACAGTAAGCGCTCCATAAATACGATTGATGATGATGATGATGATGAAGCCTCTTGGCAGCTTCAGAACGTGCTTGGAACCCACGGGGAAGGGAACTCCTGGGCTGGGTTCAGGGCTGAAGGAGGGAGCACAGAGGAGAGGTGAAAAAACGGTGGCCGGTGGTTTCCGAGCGGGAGAACTGGGCTGGGCCGGGGAATCGGGCCCGGGCGCCCGCACTGTCTGGGTTCAGGACGGCAGCCGGAGGGACGGGACGGGGCGGGAGGAGGGGCTGATCCGACCCGGGCGCCTTCGGGAACAGGTAGAGGCCGAGATCCGGGAGAGCCAGTTGGGCGCAGCTGAACGGGAACAGCTGATGCGGGTGAAGAAGCGGGCTGTGGACCTGCTGCCCGATGCCCAAGTCAACCTGGCCAAGCTGCAGGTGAGGGGGTTGGGCCCGGGGCGGGAGCGTAGGGGCCCCGACCGGCCTCGCCCACCCGCTTTGCCCTCCTTTGTCCGCAGCTGGTGGTGGAGAACAGCGCCCAGCGGGTCATCAACCTGGCCGGGCAGTGGGAGAAACACCGGGTGCCTCTCATCGCCGAGTATCGGCAGCTCAAGAAGCTGCATGACCGGAGAGAGGTACTGGAGTTGGTGGGGTGACCCCGGGGGGAGGGACCCGAGGTCGTGCACTGGGAGGGGAAGCACAGGGGGTGTCTGAGCCGCCCGACCTCTAACCGAGGCCTTTCCGCCACCACCCTCCCTACCCCCCCACCCAGCTGGAGTCGTCCCGCCAGCTCCTGGAGATCAAGGATCTGCACCAGCGCATCTGTGGGGCTGCTGACGAAGCCAAGCGGAAGGAAGAGTTGTACAAGCAGCTGGTGAGAAGTCAGGGCCCCATTGGGGGTGGGGGACTAGAGGGGCGGGATGATGGAGCGGCCCTGCGGGTCCCCCTCCTAGGTGATGGAGCTGGAGAACCTGCCGAAGGACGTGTCCCGCTCCGCGTACACCCAGCGCATCCTAGAGATCGTGGGCAACATCCGCAAGCAGAAAGAGGAGATCACGAAGGTAACCATGGCTTCCTGCGGGCTGTGTTCTCCCCTTTCCCCCCAGCTCTTGGGGCCTGCCACCCCGGGACTCCCGCTCCCGCCACCCCAACAGACCCACCCACGTCCTCATCTCTCCCCCCGCCCCGTCTCCTGGGGTTCAGATCCTCGCGGACACCAAAGAACTGCAGAAAGAAATCAACAGCCTGTCGGGGAAGCTGGACCGCACCTTTGCTGTGACAGATGAGCTGGTTTTCAAGGTCAGCTCTGGATTGGGGTAGAGGCGGGAGAGCCAGGGGGATGTTCTGATCCTGACCTTGTCTCCGCTGCTCGCCCGCCCCCTTCTCTTCCCCTGTCTTCCTATGCCCCCACCACCCCCTGTCCTTCTCTGCCCCCCTCTCTCTGTGCCCTTCTCTGCCCCTCACTCTCTGCCCTTCTCTGCCCCCTCCCTCTCTGCTCTTTTGTGCTCCTCTCTCTGCCCTTGCTCTGCCCCCGTCTCTCTGCCCTCGCCCCACCCCTGCTCTGCACACAGTAAGCGCTCAATAAATACGATTGAATGAATGAATCCCTTCAAAGCCCTCCTGAGAGCTCACCTCCTCCAGGAGGCCTTCCCATACTGAGCCCCCTCCTTCCTCCCTCCCTCTCCATCCCCCCCGCCCTACCTCCTTCCCCTCAGCACCTATATATATGTTTGTACAGATTTACTACCCGATTTTACTTGTACATATTTAGTATTCTATTTCTTTTGTTTTGTTAATATACTTTGTTGTCTGTCTCCCCCTTCTTGACTGTGAGCCCGCTGTTGGGTAGGGACCGTCTCTAGATGTTGCCAACTTGTACTTCCCAAGCCTTAGTACAGTGCTCTGCACACACTAAGCGCTCAATCAATACGATTGAATGAATGAATCCTCCTCTCCTCAGGATGCCAAGAAGGATGAGGATGTCCGAAAAGCTTACAAGTACCTGGCTGCGTTGCATGAGGTGAGGAAAGCGGGTGTGGGTACGGGGCCCTTCGCAGGCAGTGCAGGGGCGTGATGGAAAAGGCCGCGTTTGGCTCTGAGCTGTCGCTGCCTGCCCCTCCCTCAGAACTGCAGCCAGCTCATCCAGACCATCGAGGACACAGGCACCATTATGAGGGAGATCCGAGACCTGGAGGAGCAGGTGCGTGCGCCAGCGTCGCCCCCCAAAAGCCGCCCGGGGTCACCGGCACCAGCTGTTCCCCGGGGAGCGGCAACTCCCCTAGCCTGGGGCTCCCCTTTCCTTGGGTTTCCCTAACTGCACCTCCTGGCCCTCGCAGATCGAAACTGAGACGGGAAAGAAAACGCTCAGCAACCTGGAGAAGATTCTGGAGGATTACAAGGCCATCCGTCACGAGAACGCGGGGCTCCTGGGCCGGATCCGGGAGACGTGAGGCTGAGGGAGCGGCAGGACCCCCGGGTCCCGGCCTGGAGCTGGCAGAGAGCAGGCTGCTCGGTGGACAGAGGACACCGGAGGAACAGAGTCGGAGTGCGGGGGCCCAGTAGGCCGCCCTTCCTCCTTCCGAGCACAGTCTGGGCCCCACCTGTCCCTGGCTCGGGGCCGGGGGTCGGCTGCTGCAGTGCTGAAGCCAGCCTGCTGTTTAGCCCCCCCAACCCCTCGTTGTCCTTTCCCAGCTCTGTTTTGGGGCCGAGGACCTCCTCAGAGGTTAAGAAGAAGGTGGGGGGAGCGTACTGAGCCAGCCCCTGCTTCCCTCAGGGAAGGGAAGGGCAGAGGGAGTCCCAGCCAGTCTTCTCCCATCAGACCTCCCCTCCCCGCTGTCTCACTGTCTCCCGGCCACAGCTTAGCCAGGATGCTAAGCTAGCTTTGTTATCCGTGAGACACAGGCATCCCCAGAGCGACTCGTTTGGATCCCTTTCTTCCTTCTGGCCATTTTCTTCCCCCAACTCAGACTGTACTCCCCCCCCCAAAACACAGGAATCCCCAGGGTGTTTCCTGGAAACCACAGTTTATTGCTGTCAGACAGTTCTTTATCTCAGGGGGACACCGACCCCCAATAAATCACAAGTTCCCTTTTGCAACACGAGCTGCGTCATGGGGGCCGGGCACAGCACGGGGTTCATCTCTTGGGGGGTGGCAGAGGCGGGGGAGAGGGAAACGGTGATGCCGAGCCCCGGCGCCCGCCCTCCCCTCAGTTCTGAGTGCTGCCCCGCCGGTGAGGACTGCTGGCAGCAGCAGGGGCTCCGCGCCGGACCTGCTACCTGAGGGCCGAAAGGGGAGAAGAAGCGGAAGAGGGGAGGGATTTTCCGTTGTCCGGCGGCACCTGGGGCAGGGGTGGCTTGCTCTCCCAGGTGGCTGCCCCCTCACCGGCCAGCTCGGCCGCTGCGGTGGCCCTGGGCTCCCAAAAGCCGGCGGGAGGGCAAAGAAGCCAGCCTGCGGCCAAGGAGGGGCACTTAGCTGGAAGCCAGGGGCAGTGGTAGCCAGGATTCGGCCAGGGCCAGCTGGGCATAAGGCAGCAGCCGCTTGACATCGTGATCCCTGCAGGGACAGACATGGGGTGGGGACCCCTCCTCAGTAGCCACGGAGTGAAGTCCTGCCCTGCCCCCTGCTCCCCCGCCCCCGTTTCGGTCAGTGGGTGGGAAATCTGGAAGGCGGAGATGTCTGTTTCAATCGTCAATGGAAGACAGAAGGATTGTGGTTTAGTGGCTAATTAATTAATTAATGATGGCATTTATTAAGCACTTACTGTGTGCAAAGCAGTGTTCTAAGCGCCGGGGAGTTTACAAGGTGATCAGGTTGTCCCACGTGGGGCTCACAGTCTTAATCCCCATTTTACAGATGAGGTAACTGAGGCCCAGAGAAGTGACTTGCCCAAAGTCACCCAGCTGACAAGTGGCGGAGCCGGGATTTGAACCGATGACCTCTGACTCCCAAGCCCGGGCTCTTTCCACCGAGCCACGCTGCCCGGGCTTGGGAGTCAGAGGACCCGGGTTCTAATCCCGGCTCTGCCACTCGCTGACTGTGTGACCTCGGGCAAGTCACTTCATTTCCTCCGTGCCTCAGCTGTAAAATGAGGATTCAGTGCTGGCTGTCCCCTTTAGACTGGGAGCCCCAGGTGGGTCAGCGGCTGGTTCCAACCGGATTGTCTTGTATCTTCTCGTATTAGAGAGGCAGCGTGGCTCAGTGGAAAGAGCCCGGGCTTGGGAGTCGGAGGTCACGGGTTTAAATCCCGCTTGTCAGCTGTGTGACTTTGGGCAAGTCACTTAACTTCTCTGTGCCTGTTACTCATCTGTAAAATGGGGATTAAGACTGTGAGCCCCACGGGGGACAACCTGATCACCTTGTATCCCCCCAGCACTTAGAACAGTGCTTTGCACATAGTAAGCGCTTAACAAATGCCACCATTATTATTATTATTATTATTATTTCTACTCCAGCACTTAGTAAGTGCTTAACGAATACCGCCGTTACTATTATTAGCGGGGCTAAGGGGAAGGGCTTAGCCCATTTCTCAATCAGGGAGGGAAAGCCTGGAGGGTCGTCTTCCAGCTCAGAGCAGGAAGGCACCAGAGGCAGGCTTAGTACAGTGCTCTGCACACAGTAAGCGCTCAATAAATACGATTGATTGATTGGGGAGGGCACGGCGGCCGGCCGTAAGCTCGGTTTGGCCCACTCTATTCCCGACCCGCTGGGCTGGATGACGCTCCTCTTCTCCGTCCCCTCTTCGGCTTACGTCCCCCGAGCTGTCTGCTGGGCTGGTTTTCGCCCCTTAAAAACCGCAGGCCTGGCGCGGTCAGGGGTGGTGACGATACCTGCTGGGTCTCTGGCTCCTTTTCCTTCGGTATTCAACCTCGTCCACGGTCCACACTGCACCTTTCTCGTTTTCCACCCTCACAAAGCACTTGTGCAGGCTGAGGTTGTGGCGGATGGCGTTCTGAAAGGAGGGGGAGAGATGGAGGGCTCAGCAAGGACCAGCTCTGGGGAAAATAAGGCGCGAGGAGCTATGAGAAGCAGCGTGGCTAAGTGGCTAGAGCACGGGCCTGGCAATCGCAAGGACCTGGGTTCTAATCCCAGCTCTGCCACGTGTCTGCTGTGTGACCTTGGGTAAGTCACTTCTTTGGGCCTCATCTGTAAAAAATGGGGATTAAGAGCGTGAGCCCATTGCGGGACAGGTACTATATCCAAGATGACTAACTTGTATCTACCCCAGAACCTAGAACAGTGTTCGGCACATAGTAAGAACTTACGGAGTACCGTTATTATTATTATTATTATTATTACTCCCTTCCCACCCACCTCGTTGTCACTCCCCACTCTAAATCCTTCTGGTTTGCCGCACAGAACCTGCTGCCTACGGCCCAGAGGAGGCGTGGGGTGCAGACTGGGAATCGTGAACTTCGAATCCCTGTCAGAGGTGTGACCGAAGCACTCTAAAGTTTCTGGAGAATTTTCTTGCTGCCTCTGTGCGCAGCACCCCACTCTCCCCCCAACACAGGGAGGAAAATTAGACTTGCTCCGGCATGGGTTCAGAGTAGTTAGGGACCGAGCAAGCTCTGTGTCCCAATTCCACAACTGGTTCGTATCGGCCTCCCTTCAAGGCCCTGCTGAGAGCTCACCTCCTCCAGGAGGCCTTCCCAGACTGAGCCCCTTCCTTCCTCTCCCCCTCGTCCCCCTCTCCATCCCCCCCATCTTACCTCCTTCCCTTCCCCACAGCACCTGTATATATGTATATATGGTTGTACATATTTATTACTCTTTATTTTACTTGTACATATCTATCCTATTTATTTTATTTTGTTAGTATGTTTGGTTTTGTTCTCTGTCTCCCCCTTTTAGACTGTGAGCCCACTGTTGGGTAGGGACTGTCTCTATATGTTGCCAATTTGTACTTCCCAAGCGCTTAGTACAGTGCTCTGCACACAGTAAGCGCTCAATAAATACGATTGATGATGATGATGATGATGATGATCGGGAGCAGCCATGTGCTGTTTGCTAGCGTGGACTTGATCACTTTGTTGTTCACCCTGGGGAAATTGCCCTTCTTGGGGTGAAATCTGCCATCCTGAGCCTCATCGATGGAGCCTGTCTTTGGCCTGATTGCCCCCTGACTTTTTTTTTTTACATTTTTGGTTGGGTCTGGATGTATTTTTCTGGAGAAAAGGAGGGGTATCCTGGGTGACCACCCATAAACAGCTTTGGGATCTAGTGGGGTGCAGAATGTTTTCCTGGTTATTCTGAAAGCACACGGGGGGACCACAGGAACTAGTGGAGAGCCCCTTAGGGCCACTGTGAGCCCATTTGCTTTCCCGCTGCCTGGCTCAAACCAGGCTTGAACTTCCTAGCTCCCAGCCTGTCCCACACACTACCGTCTCCCCTTCTGCGCTCCTCCTTCCTCAGTCGTTCTCCCCTTCCTTCCAGCAGTGATTTCCTGCCCTAGAATCCTGTTCCTCCCTCCCCTTTCCCAGCCCCTACCTTCCACGTAGCCGGCTGGTTTCGGAAATACGCAAACATCCTGGTGAACCAGTGGTAGATCTCGTTGAGTGTCCGTTGCTTCTCGGGTGCCTCCAAGATGGCCTGGTGGGACCCAAGGAGGTCAGGGGATTGTCTGTTCACCAACTCCACTGGTCTCAGAAGCCTTTTCCTTGGCTAAATTGGTAGTCTGGGGGCTCCTAAGGGCCCGCGTCCCCAAAGGGGCTGCTAGCGGAATTACCGAGCATGGGGAAGAAGGGAGAGGTGGAGGAGAGGCTGGAAGGAGTTATCAGGAATGAGAGCCAACGGCCTTGACTGTCCCCTACCCCCGCTGCCCACCCTTCACTCTGCTCTGCTCCTCACTGAGCAGTACTTACCCATCTGATGAGGGTAGCGTAGGTAAAGGGTGGCCGCATGTTGTTGAATTTGAAATACTCCATGTTGTGGAGGATGTCTGAGAAGAGAGGAAGAGTCTGCTTCAGATCAGGCAGAGGGTCTTTACAGACAAATAACAATGATGGCATTTCTAGACTGTGAGCCCACTGTTGGGTAGGGACCGCCTCTCTATGTTGCCAACTTGTACTTCCCAAGCGCTTAGTACAGTGCTCTGCACACAGTAAGCGCTCAAAAATATGATTGAATTTGTTAAGCGCTTACTATGTGCAATGCACTGTTCAAAGCCCTGGAATAATTTGGTATTTGTTCAGCGCTTACCATGTGCCAAGCACTGTTCTAAGCGCTGGGGGAGATACAAGGCAATCAGGTTGTCCCACAGGGGGTTCACAGTCTCAATCCCCATTTTACAGATGAGGTAACTGAGGCCCAGAGAAGTGAAGTGACTTGCTCAAAGTCACACAGCTGGCAAGTGGCGGAGCCGGGATTAGAACCCATGACCTCTGACTCCCAAGCCCGGGCTCTTTCCACTGAGCCACGCCACTTCTATCCCCACATGTCTATTGTGGGGGGAAAGAACTGGGAAAGGAGCGGAGAGTGGTGGCTATTGTGGTGATGTAGGGGGTCAGGGGTCTGCAAAGGTGTTTTTATTTTTTAAAAAATCTTTCATTATGGTATTTGTTAAGCACTTATTATGTGTCAAACACTATTCTAAGTACTGGGGTTGATACAAGTTAATTAGGTTGGACCCAGTCCCTCTCCCGCACGGGCTCACAGTTCCGAACAGATTGAAATTCTCCGCACGGTCCTGGATTTAGCCTGACCAGAACAGAAAGCAAAACCTTAAGAATACGTTTCCGGGAATGCTGTGATAAGGGTGCTGCACTTTCAGATCCACGTTGGGTCGATAACAAACTTTCCTCCGGCCTTAAAGCAGGAGGGCGAGGAGAGGAGAGGCTATGGGAAGGGAGAGCTCAGCTAGCCCTGGTGGTTTTACGGCCCGGCTAGAGATTCTGGATTTATGGGGCTAATCTTGCATTTTGTGCCTTTCTTAGGGGAAGCAGCATGGCTCAGTGGAAAAGAGCCCGGGCTTTGGAGTCAGAGGTCCTGGGTTCAAATCCCGGCTCCGCCACTTGTCAGCTGTGTGACTTTGAGCAAGTCACTTCACTTCTCTGGGCCTCAGTTCCCTCCTCTGCAAAATGGGGATGAAGACTGTGAGCCCCCCATGGGACAACCTGATCACCTTGTAACCTCCCCAGCGCTTAGAACAGTGCTTGGCACAGAGTAAGCGCTTAATAAATGCCATCATTATTATTATTATTATTATTATTATTAGGGGGGTTACTGGGGTACAGACAGAATTCAGCGTGGCTCAGTGTAAAGAGCCTGGACTTAAGAGTCAAAGGTCATGGGTTCAAATCCCAGCTCCGTCGCTTGTCAGCTGTGTGACTTTGGGCAAGTCACTTCACTTCTCTGGGCCTCAGTTATCTCATCTGTAAAATGGGGATTAAGATTGTGAGCCCCACATGGGTCAACCTGATCACCTTATATCCTCCCCAGCGCTTAGAACAGTGCTTTGCACAGAGTAAGCGCTTAACAAATACCAAAATTATTATTATTATTATTGGCCGGGATTGGAGGGTTTAGGATCAGTCCTCATTTCCGGAGCCTGGCCCAGGTGTGTTTGCCTTGACCAGGGCCCTTGCAGGGCAAGTTGGAAAGAACTGGAGCCTAGGAATCGTGAGAGCAAAGAAAAGGCAAGAGAGGAAACAACCATCCCCCCCACCAAAAAAAAGAAGGCCACGTGGAACTAAAATGTGAAAACATCTAGTGCCGACGCTTAGAACAGTGTTTGGCACATAGTAAGCACTTAACAAATACCATTACTATTGTTATTATTATTATTATAAAAAGTTTCAGCCTCCCGGTCCTTTTAATGCTGAAAAAGTGTCTCCTCTTGGATATTCCCATGGAAAAATGGGAACCCCCTGGCCTTCTTCCTTTGTTGTAGGGTGGGGCAGGGGAAAGAAGCGGCTAAATCCAGTCCTGGTACACTTGGCAGCATCTCCGGGACTCTTGTCGTTTGCTATTAAGGTCCTTTTTTATGTGGTATTTGTTAAGTGCTGACTATGTGTGCTTACTCACTGTTCTAAGTGCAAGTTAACCGACCCTGACCAAAATGGGGCTCGCGGTCTAAGAAGGAGGGAGAACGGATATTGAATCCCCATTTTATAGTTGAGGAAACTGAGGCACAGAGCAGTTAAGTGACTTGTCCAAGGTCACACAGCAACCAAGCAGCAGAACCGGGATTAGATGCAGATCCTCTGACTCTGAGGCCCATGCTCTTTCCACTAGGGCCCGCTGCCCTTGAGGGCAGGCCTATGCCTACCAACCAACCTATGTCTACCAACTTTACTGTATTGTTCTCTCCCAACCACTCAGTACAGTGCTCTGCACACAGGAAGTGCTCAATAAATACTGTTGACTAGCTAGCTTCGTCAGTTCTCCATCACTCTTGGGATGTGGGAGATACCTGGGGGCCTCTGGCTCTCTGTTTGCTAGGGTCCACGGACATGGCTATGTCCCATCCCAAAACCAATCGACCCAGAGCAGAGTATGTTTGTTGTTAGATTGTACTCTCCCAAGCGCTTAGTACAGTGCTTTGCACCGGTAAGCGCTCAGTAAATACGATCGAATGAATGAAGTGGCCAAGGAACAGAGCAGGTTGGCTTGAATAGAGAGCAAATGGAGCTCGGGTGGAAGGATTCCCGGCGCTTCGGCTGAGACTGGGCAGCATTTCCGGGACTCTTGTCGTTTGCTATTAAGGTCCTTTTTTATATGGCATTTGTTAAGTGCTTACTATGTGTCAAACACTGCTCTAAGTGCAATTTAATTAGGTCAGACACAGACCCTGACCAAAATGGGGCTCGCGGTCTGAGGAGGCGGGAGAACGGATATTGAATCCCCTTTTTATAGTTGAGGAAACTGAGGCACAGAGAAGTTAAGTGACTTGTCCAAGGTCACACAGCAAGCAAGCGGCAGAACCGGGATTAGAATGTGTCTGTTTATTGTTATATTGGACCCTCCCAAGTGCTTAGTACAATGCCTTGCACACAGCAAGTGCTTGATAAATGCGATTGAGTGAATGAAGGAAAAGCAAAGCCGTGATCTGTCCCGCTGACTTCATGGATGTTGAAAGGATGAATGAGAGTGTCGGTCCTCAGGATCATGCTATTATTTGGTGGGGGTGGGTGTGTTTTTGTGTGTTCTCTATGGTGACACCTCTCCACACACTGATGTGCCTTAAAGTAGTAGGGGTGAGGCCTCACCTGGACACATGCTGACTCCATGGCTGCTCCAGAGGTGCCTTCTCATGGCAAACAGGCTGTCTGGGGTTTCCTTGGAGGTAGGCCAGGCTGGGGCCAAACTGGGATTTAGGGTTCCAGGCAGACAGCCGTTGGGTTTCTCTGCGGAGATCTGAGGAGGAGAGAGAGAGCAGTGTGTACTTAAGACTAAGGGAGCAAAGAATTTCCCTTTGAGAAACCAGCTGGGTACTAAGAAGCGAGACTCTCTGGAGGTCGGGGGCCTGATGGTTCCAGGGTAAGGGGACAGTGGAACCTGGCATTCCCATGAATACCTCTGGACTTGATCTTTGGGCTGATTGAAGAGCACAGGGGAGGGAATGTGGCAAACGGGACTTTCTGGGTAGAAGGGGAGGGAACTTTGGCGAACGGGACCTTTTGGGTAGAAGGAGGATGTTGCCACCTTCTCACTACCCAGTCATCATCATCATCATCAATCGAATTTATTGAGCACTTACTGTGTGCAGAGCACTGTACTAAGCACTTGGGAAGTACAAGTTGGCAACATATAGAGACGGTCCCTACCCGACAGTGGGCTCACAGTCTAAAAGGGGGAGACAGAGAACAAAACCAAACATACTAACAAAATAAAATAAATAGAATAGATATGTACAAGTAAAATAGAGTAATAAATATGTACAAACATATATACAGGTGGTGTGGGGAAGGGAAGGAGGTAAGATGGGGGGATGGAGAGGGGGACGAGGGGGAGAGGAAGGAAGGTGCTCAGTCTGGGAAGGCCTCCTGGAGGAGGTGAGCTCTCAGTAGAGCCTTGAAGGGAGGAAGAGAGCTAGCTTGGCGGATGGGCAGTGGGAGGGCATTCCAGGCCAGGGGGAGGACGTGGGCTGGGGGTCGATAGCGGGACAGGTGAGAACGAGGTATGGTGAGGAGATTAGCAGCAGAGGAGCGGAGGGTGCGGGGTGGGCTGTAGAAGGAGAGAAGGGAGGTGAGGTAGGAGGGGGCAAGGTGATGGACAGCCTTGAAGCCGAGGGTGAGGAGTTTCTGCCTGATGTGCAGATTGATTGGTAGCCACTGGAGATTTTTGAGGAGAGGAGTAACATGCCCAGAGCACCAGTAACATTCTAGTGGCAGTGAAGTGCTGGGCAATGGCTTCTGGGCGGTGGCCGTTGGGCAAGGAGCGGTGGGGGACTCACGGAAGAGGGCAACTTTGGCAGGGAGAGCTTCCCGGTGAGATGAGCTTGCATGGCGCTGAGCTTCTCCTTCTCCAGGACCAGCTGTGGGGACAGAGGAGCCGGCCTTGAGAAGTGAGTCTCTCCTCTCCTCGTCTCACCCCTCCTTGGTAATGGGCTCCGCCAAGGAGAGGGGAAGGGAAAAGACAGGGACCAGGAGACCTCTGGCGCCTGAAAGAGTCCCTCCGACTCCAAAAGTTGCCACCCTCAAGGGGAAGGCTTTGTCGGTTGGGATGGGATTCCGGCTGCTCTCTGAGCCCTGGAGGAGGGCAGAGGGATCTAGGGAGATGGTGGAGATGGTCGACCAGGCTTCCCCTTACCTGCTGCTCCAGGCTCTGCACCACCTCCTTCTGTACAAGGCACTGAGCTCGGCCCTTCTCGTCCATCCGATGATCTGTGTGGAAGTGTCTGGAGACAAGCACCAGAAGGACAGGGTATTTTGGTTATAGACCCTCAATCAACTGACCCCTGACCCTCAATCAACTGACCTCCTCATTAATATAGCTTTGAGAGTTTCCCCACCTTGAAAGAGAGAGAGGGTACGGGCGAATGGGGAGGAATTCCCGAGCTCAGCCAGAGGCAGAGGTTTCCAGCCTCATGCCTGAACTACTGGACACACTGTCCTGTTTTCATCCTACTGCAAGAGAAGCAGCGTGGCCCAATGGGTAGAGCACGGACCCGGGAGTCGGAAGGACCTGGATTCTAATCGTGCCTCTGCCCCTCGTCTGCTGTGAGGCCTTTGGTGCTCTTTGTGGGCGGGGAATGTGTCTACCAACTCTGTTTTATCATACTCTCCCACACGAGCTTAGTACAGTGACTTACACACAGTAAGAATTCAATAAATACCACTGATCGATGGTAAAGTCACTTTACTTCTCTGTGCCTCAGTTACCTCATCTGCAAAATGGGGATTAAGAATGTGAGGCCCAGGTGGGACAGGGGTTTTGCCCAACCTGATTAGCTTATACCTATTCTAGAGTTTAGTACACAGCCTGGCACAAAGTAAGTGCTTAACAATTACCATTAAAAAACAACCAAAAATAGCACTGAGCTCTTGCTGAATCCCAGTTTAGCTGAACCCAAGACTAGTATTTGTAAGATTGAATGTTCCGGATTGGGAAAAGGATTCAGTCCTGTGACTTTCCTAGTTTTTCTAGTAGCTCTCAGACCCTTCCTTAACCTCTTAGCTCTTTGTTAGTTCCTTAAAGGTAGTGAGGCTTTTTTTTTCCTTTTGTTATTCCTCATAGTGTCCAGTATGATGCTTTGCACACAGCAACTCAATCCATAATGTTGAATACTAATAATAATAATGATGATGATGGTCTTTGGTAAGCATTTACTATGTGCTAAGAGAAGCAGCGTGGCTCAGTGGAAAGAGCACGGGCTTTGGAGTCAGAGGTCATGGGTTCTGATCCCAGCTCCACCGCTTGTCAGCTGTGTGACTTTGGGCAAGTCACTTCACTTCTCTGTGCCTCAGTTACCTCATCTGGAAAATGGGAATTAAGATTGTGAGCCCTACGGGACAACCTGATCACCTTGTATCCCCCAGTGCTTAGAACAGTGCTTTGCACAGAGTAAGCACTTAACAAATTTCATCATTATTAAGTACGGGGCAGATATAAGACAATCAGGTTGGACACAGTCCCAGGATTCCAGATGGTACTCACTGGCTAAGTAATAATAAAAATAATAATAATAACAACAATAATAATAACAATGGCATTTGTTAAGCACTTACTATGTGCAAAGCACTGTTCTAAGCACTGGGGAGATTACAAGGTGATCAGGTTGTCCCACGGGGGGCTCCCATTTTCCAGATGAGGTAACAGGCCCAGAGAATAATAATAATACTAATAATGATGGCATTTATTAAGTGCTTACTATGTGCAAAGCACTGTTCTAAGCACTGGGGAGGTTACAAGGTGATCAGGTTGTCCCACAGGGGGGCTCACAATCTTAATCCCCATTTTAAAGGAAAAGTGAAGTGACTTGCCCCAAATCACACAGCTGACAATTGGCGGAGCAGGGATTTGAACCCATGCCCACTGACTCCAAAGCCTGGGCTCTTTCCACTGAGCCACGCTGCTTCTCTGCATGGGGAAGTAAGGGGAAAGAACAGGTATTGAAGCCCCATTTTACATAGGAGGAAACTGAGGCATAGAGAAGTTAAGTGGTTGAGGCCCCACAGCAGGCCAGTTGCAGAGCTGGGATTAATAATAATAATAATAATGGCATTTATTAAGCGCTTACTATGTGCAAAGCACTGTTCTAAGCGCTGGATTAGAACCCAGGTCGTCTGACTCTCAGGCCAGTGTTCTTTCCCCTGGGCCATGCTCCTTCTCGATGACTGACAGGTCTTTCTGGAAAAGTTTAATAGCTCACGGGTACCCACAGGGACACTCACTTCAGGAATTCCTTCGATTCTTCAAAGACCTTTTCACAGCCCGGCCATCTGCATGCACCATTGGCCAAAAGCGGGTGAGAGCCGTGAGGGCTGGACGGGGCAGCACTAGGGAGAAGAGGAGACAGGAAGTTTTCAGTAGAGACATTGCAGGTCCCTGGATTCCTTCCTTGCGAGGATGCCCCTTGGCCGTTCCCTGGATCACTGCCTCTGTCACTCAATCCATCAGCGGTAAAAGCAGCGTGGCTCAGTGGATAGAGCCCGGGCTTTGGAGTCAGAGGTCCCGGCTCCGCCAATTGTCAGCTGTGTGACTTTGGGCAAGTCACTTCACTTCTCTGGGCCTCAGTTCCCTCATCTGGAAAATGGGGATTAAGACTGTGAGCCCCACGTGGGACAACCTGATCACCTTGCCACCTCCTCAGCACTTAGAACAGTGCTTTGCACATAATAAGCGCTTAATAAATGTCTTTTTTAGCATTATTATTATGGGTTCAAATCCCTGCTCCGCTAATTGGCAGCTGTGTGACTTTGGGCAAATCACTTCACTTCTCTGGGCCTCAGTTACCTCATCTGGAAAATGGGGATTAAGACTGTGAGCCCCACGTGGGACAACCCGATCACCTTGTCACCTCCTCAGCACTTAGAACAGTGCTTTGCACATAGTAAGCGCTTAATAAATGCCATTATTAGTATTATTATTATGGGTTCAAATCCCTGCTGCGCTAATTGTCAGCTGTGTGACTTTGGGCAGGTCACTTCACTTCTCTGGGCCTCAGTTACCTCATCTGGAAAATGAGGATGACTGTGAGCCCCACGTGGGACAACCTGATCACCTTGTCACCTCCCCAGTGCTTAGAACAGTGCTTTGCACGTAGTAAGCACTTAATAAATGCCATTATTATTATTATGGGTTCAAATCCCGGCTCCGCCAATTGTCAGCTGTGTGACTCTGGGCAAGTCACTTCACTTCTCTGGGCCTCAGTTACCTCATCTGGAAAATGAGGATGAAGACTGTGAGCCCCCCATGGGAGAAGCAGTGTGGCACAGAGAAGCAGCGTGGCTCAGTGGAAAGAGCCCGGGCTTTGGAGTCAGAGGTCATGGGTTCGAATCCTGACTCCACCAATTGTCAGCTGTGTGACTGGGCAAGTCACTTCACTTCTCTGGGCCTCAGTTCCCTCATCTGGAAAATGGGGATGAAGACTGTGAGCCCCCCGTGGGACAACCTGATCACCTTGCAACCTCCCCAGCGCTTAGAACAGTGCTTTGCACATAGTAAGCGCTTAATAAATGACATTATTATTATTTAAGCGCTTAGCACAGTGCTCTGCACACAGTAAGCGCTCAATAGATACGATTGAATGAATGAATTAAATGCTTACTGTGTGTAAATCACTTTAAGCGCATGTGGGAGAGTATAATATAACAGTTGGTAGACACATTCCCTGCCCACAAAGAGCACCATAATCACAAAGGCCCAGATGGGGGAGAGCGATTCCGTCAGAGGCCTTCATTGCCGGCTTTCTTCTCTCCGATCCCCAAACAGTCCCCGTCTCCCACCTAGTCCTCGGCTTCAGGGGTGAAGGTGCAGGCCAGTGGAGCCTGTGGCATCCAGAGGTCAGACACCCCGGCACCGACCTCTCTTTCTTGAAAGCAGGTCTGGGAGCGGACGCGTCGCCGGGACTGTGGCAGCGGGTGGCTGGAAAGCGGGCCCGGGCCTCCCCGGCTCCGGGGGAAGGGACGGCGCAGAGGTAGTTTGTCAGTGCGTTGGCTGGCTCTTTGGGCACCCATTCCAAACTAGCCAGGTTGATCCCTGTAAGGAGGATGGGAGAGAAAATTAGGAGGAAGTGTCGGCACCTCGGAGAGGTGGGCTCTGAGGAGTGGGGCAGAGCTAGGCTCCTCTGCCGCTGCTGCTTCTCTGGCCAAAGCCTCTCTTTCCTCTCCGGGGACCCCGCTCTCTGACCTCCAGCCCTAGAAGTGGCCAATCTAGAGGGGAAGTATAAAGATTCCCATGTCTTCTTCAGTACAGTTGCTACTGACCTTGACAGAGCTCAGCATGACACTCTTCCTTCCTAAATTTCCACTCCCTATCCCCAAAGCAAGAATCTTTTCTTCCCCCATCCCCGGCTCCTCCTCTCACTTCCGCCCCAGGGATTCCCCCATCCCGCTCCTTTGACTTCTTCAGGATTTGGCTCTTTGGTCTAGGGGTATGAATCTCGCTTCGGGCGAGAGAGGTTCCGGGTTCAAATCCCGGACGAGCCGTATTTTTAGAGAAGCAGAATGGCGTAGCGGGTGGAGCGCGGCCCTGGGAGTCGGAAGGTCATGGGTTCTGACCCCGGCTCTGCCACTTGTCTGCTGTGTGACCTTGGGCAAGTCACTCCACTTCTCTGTGCCTCAGTCATCTCATCTGTCAAACGGGGATTGAGACTGTGAGCCCCACGTGGGACGACTGTGTCCAACCCGATTTGCTTGTATCCACCCCAGCACTTGGTACAGTGCCTGACATATAGTAAGCACTTAACAAATACCATTATTATTATTATTTGACCAGCTACTAAACTTGCTCCCCTTCCACTCCTCGTACTGCTTCCTCTTAAGTTCTCACTGCTCCGAGGAAAACCTCCGGAACCGTCTAGGGAGATGGAGGTGGGTGGCATCGGAAATGATCCCAAACCCCCTCGACCTCTGTGCCTAAAGGTTGTCCCCCGCCTCCCTCGCTTTCCTATCCATCCCCAAAGACGATGGCTGTCCTCTGAGTCTGATCCAGCACTGGGGCATCTTCGTCCTCCAGAAAATGGCCAGTAGAACCCCGTCTAAAGGGCAGCATCAGGCCTGGCCTTGGTTAGGGGTGTTTCCTGTCGCCCCCACAATTACCGTGAGAGAGGCTGTGCAGCTGGGCTGGGCGGGCTTTCAGGGAGAAGACCCCAGTGGGCGGCGGCACATTGAGCAGAGCTGGGCTGCTCAGGGGCGTCACGTGCAGGAACGGGGTGCGCCCGCGGTTTTCTATGGAGAGCTGTCGGGGGAGAGGGGGGCTGGCTTCAGTGAAATGAGTAGCGGGGGAGTGGGCCGGGGGGTGGGCAGGCCGCCCGGCACGCGTACCTGTTGCACGAACTGCTGCTTGTCCTGAAGCAGGGCCTGCAGGTGCGGGGATGTGCTGAGGCGGCCTGGCGGCGGGGTCACCATCATGATGGGGAAAGCCGGCAACTGTGGGGAGATGGGTTGGGGGGCAAGGAGTGGGGCCTGAATCTCTGGTCCTAATCACGGCCAGAGAACAGAGCCCCACTCAAGGCCCACCTCTCCGACCAAGAGGCCAAAGAAATCATGGGCTCAGTTTCCCAAACGTGCAGACAGAGCCCTGATCCCTTTTCTCTCCGTTCCTTTGATTCTGAGTCCTATTATTATTATTATTATTATTATTATTATTATTATTATT
Organism: Tachyglossus aculeatus; assembly: GCF_015852505.1. Taxonomy (NCBI): domain Eukaryota; kingdom Metazoa; phylum Chordata; class Mammalia; order Monotremata; family Tachyglossidae; genus Tachyglossus; species Tachyglossus aculeatus. Next base: position 36,250,698 of record NC_052071.1, read on the forward strand.
ATTACTATTAGTAGTGCTTATTGTATGTCAAGCATTGTTCTAAGCTCTGGGAAAGATGCAAGTTAATTGAGAAGCAACATGGCCTAGTAGAAAGAGCACAGGCTTGGGCGTTGGAGGACCAGTGTTGTAATCTCACTGTGGACAGGGAATGTGTCTATTTATTGTTATATTGTACTCTCCCAAGCACTTAGTACAGTGCTCTGCACACAGTAATCGCTCAATAAATACGATTGACTGACTGACTAATCCCAGCTCCGCCGCTTTTCTGCTGTGACCTTGGGTAAGTTACTTAACTTCTCTGGGCCTCAGTTACCTCATCCGTAAAATGGGGTTAAGACAGGTAGCCCTATGTGGGATGGGAACTGTGTCCAATCCAATTATCTTCTACCTATCCCAGCGCTTAAGCAGTACCTGGCGCATAGTAAACATTTAATAAATATCATTAAAAACCCAGGTCAGACAAAGTCTCCGCCCCACAAGGGGCTGGGTTCTAATTCCAGCTTCCCAATCAATCAATCAATCAATCGTATTTATTGAGCGCTTACTGTGTGCAGAGCACTGTACTAAGCGCTTGGGAAGTACAAGTTGTCTCCACTTGTCTGCCGTGTGACCTCGGGCAAGTCACTTCACTTCTCTTTGCCTGTTACCTCCTCTGTAAAATGGGGATTGAGACCGTGAGCCCCACGTGGAACAGGGACTGTGTCCAACCCGATTTGCTGGTATGCACCCCAGAATTTAGTACAGTGCCTGGTACAAAAGAAGCGCTTAAATACCATTATTATTATTATGATGATGATGATGATGACCGAGTCACATATATCTTCCGAGTGGCCAAGTGTGAAGGGCAGGAGCCTTGAAGATGCCTCCCCTACTGAGAGAGAGGCCAGTTTTCCCCTACCCGGGCTTGAGTGCCTGGCTCCCATCCCAGGACCCCAGAGCGGGAGGACAGGTGTTGGGGCTCAGATTCACCCAGAACAGACAGGGGAATTCTGCCTGCTTAAAAGATCTGCATAAGAAATAGACACAGCCTGAAAGTCAAAAACCACTTCCTCTGTTCAGAATCTCCTAGAGTGATTCAGACGAACACTCCATAAGAACTATGACACCACTTCTTTCCCCACGCCAAATACATTGCATTTAAAGGTCAGTGGCTGCCTGCACCCTGAAGCCACCCTACCCCACCCCTTTGACTGAGCCACCCCACCCCGGAGGGAGCCCTACCGGTGTTTGTGGCGATGAGGCTGTTGCAGTGGCTTGGCGAGGGTTGAGTAGAGCTTCTTGGCTGTGGAATCCGCTGACCCCCCGGGCCACCGGCTCTGTCCCCTTCGACAGGGGGCTGGCTGTGCCCTTGGCATTGGGCAAGAGGCTGGAGGAAGAAGGCTTGCTCGGCTTGGGGCTTGGCATCAGATCCTCCGACTGGCTGGGGAGAGAACGGACACGGATACGCGGTCTTCCTTAGGATGCAGGCGTGTTTCCAGATACAGTACATTCACACCTCCCTAGGACTCATCACCCGCAGCAAGAGGCATCGACCTTTAGGATGCAAGGCCGTCATAACGATGCGCCTTGCCATCAGACCTGTGACACAGATGCAAATCCCCGCACCAGTGCACAAATCCACCTACACATGTGCCCTTGTGCGCACAGAGACACACACACGCACCTTCAACAAGGACAAATTCCGCTCTCCGTTCTAAAAGGAGCCGGACATCCGCCGGAGCCGCTTCTGCAGTGAACGGCCAGAGCCCGGGGAGACCGAGCGAAGGAAGAAGGGTGACCCTCGCGGGGCCTTCCACATCAGGCTCTGGTTCCTAGCAGCGGCTGGATTCCCGTTAGACTGAACGCAGGTAGTCCTTGGCAACTTGACAACTGCCAACTTGCCAGAAGTCCCCCTTCCGGCCCAAGGAGAGCGGGTGTGGCGACTCGCTCAAATTTAGACGAACGAAACCCCAAAAGCCGAAGGAAGTTTCTTTCCTCCTTGTACATGTGGGGGCGTGCGAGCGTCTGCGTCTGGCAGGTCGTTTCCATTTGCTTTAGGTCGCAGATGGTGTTTACACTTTTTTATCCGAGGCCTTATCTCTCCCACCCGGGCCCTGGGACTCTGGCTTTCTGGGGAGAACCAGTCACTGAAAGTCACAGTGTAAAGCCAAGTCAACTCCAGTCACCCAGCTCCGAGTTTACACTCTCTTTTCCAGCCAGTATAATCTGTTTACCCACCCATACATTCATTTTTCCCCCAGAGAGCCATTGCTCAGGCTCTGCTCCCTGTCTGGAATGTTTTCTCACCCCCTCCTTCTGAAGCCACTTCCTTCCAAACTTCTTCAAGATTCTGTCACAGATCCTCTCTGAGGATTTCTCAGATCGACCCCATCTTCCTCTTGATCTTTCAAATGGATAAGCTGGTTGGGCAGAGACTTTTCCTAGAATCCTCTTGGTTGAGAATCTTGGTAACCTTCTTCCACCTCAGTGCTTGAGCGGGCTTTGCCAAAGGCTGTTTTTCAGAAGCCCTTGTGGAGCTATGGCAAACCACTATCACCAGAAAGGATGAATTAACCATCCCTCCAACCTCATGTGCTCATGGTAATAATAATAATAATAATAATAATGGCATTGGGTAAGCATTTACTACGTGGAAAGCACTTGTTCTAAGTGCTGGGGAGGATACAAGGTGATCAGATTGTCCCACGTGGGGCTCACATTCTTCATCTCCATTTTACAGATGAGGTCACTGATGCCCAGAAAAGTGAAGTGACTTGCCCAAAGTCACACAGCTGACAATTGGTAGAGCCGGGATTTGAACCCATGACCTCTGACTCCCAAGCCCGTGCCCTTTCCATTGAGCCACGCTGCTTCTCATGGATGAGAGATGCATCCTCAGCAGCCAACCTGTGCTTTTTCTGTGATGTTGACCCTGGGCCACAGATTCCACGTTCCAGCCTTGGCTAGAGCATTTTTTATAACGGTATTTGTTAAGCGCTTACTCTGTGCAAAGCACTGTTCTAAGCGCTGGGGAGGTTACAAGGTGATCAGGTTGTCCCACGCGGGGCTCACAGTTTTAATCCCCATTTTACAGATGAGGCAACTGAGGCACAGAGAAGTTAAGTGACTTGCCCAAAGTCACACAGCTGACAGCTGGAGGAGCCAAGAAGGGATCAGGACACTGAATGGAAGCTGTGGCCTGTAGGTCGAACAACTCTTCAGAGGGGAGGGATGGGAAGAAAGAACATGAGCAAAGAGTAAGAAGACGTTCAGTGACCCAGGCCTCGAGGTGAACGTTCATGTGACTCTAAGTGCGGATAGATAGACACCACGGCAGAGTGCGGTTGGAAAATAACTTTGAATTCAACTTGGAAAAGACCAGTGAGTAATGAACATCATTTATCTCTTTAGACACTGGGATTCATTAGTGGGAGACTGCAATGGCCCAGACTTCTGGGAGCGTGTAAGACTTTGGGTTTTCCGGGATCCTGGATAATAATAATAATAATGATGATGATGATGGTATTTGTTAAGCACTTACTATGTGCCAGGCCCCTACTAAGCCCTGGGGTGGATACAAGCAAATCGAGGTGGACCCAATCCCTGTCCCACGTGGGGCTCACCATCTCAACCCCCATTTTACAGATGAGGTTACTGAGGAGCAGAGAAGTGAAGTGACTTGCCCAAGGTCACACAGCAGACAAGTGGTGGAGCTGGGATAGGATCCTGGATGCAGTTCTGAGAGTTTCAAGACCAGAAACTTGGACTGTGTGTTAACACAGCCCAGACTCAAAGGCTGACCTCTAAATCCCATCCTAGATTGTAAGTTCAATGTGGACAGGGAATGTGTCAACCAACTCTATTACAGTGTACTCTCCCAAGGGCTTAGTACATTCATTCATTCATTCAATCGTATTTATTGAGCGCTTACTGTGTGCAGAGCACTGTACTAAGTGCTTGGGAAGTACAAGTTGGCAACATATAGAGACGGTCCCTACCCGACAGCGGGCTCACAGTCTAGTACAGTGCTCTGCACACAGTAAATGCTCAATAAATGATTGCAGCTGTATCTTTTTTTCAGCGCTTAGAACAGTGCTTTGCACATAGTAAGCGCTTAACAAATGCCATCATTATTATTATTTGCTCTTGGGCACGGCTAGGAATCTTGCACTCCTTTCGACTGTAGACGCTGTGTAAAGATGGCAGCTAATTTAGTCAAGCCCTAGAGTGTCTTAAAAATGCAAATATCCAGAAGCAAGCCTGGTTACCCAATCTTCTGGTGATTCAATCATATTTATTGAGTGCTTACTGTGTGCAGAGCACTGTACTAAGCGCTTGGGAAGTCCAAGTTGGCAACATATAGAGACGTTCCCTACCCAACAGCGGGCTCACAGTCTACAAGGGGGAGACAAACAACAAAACAAAACATATCAACAAAATAAAACATATTAACAAAATAAAATAAATAGAATAAATATGTACAAGTAAAATAAAGTAATAAATACATACAAATATATATACAGGTGCTGAGGGGAGAGGAAGGGGGTAAGGCGGGGGGGTTGGGGAAGGGGAGGGGGTGATAGGCTGGGCTTTTTGACTCTTCATTCCAACCTAGCTTTCAAAAGTTGCAGCCTGGGGCAAGCCATAGCCAGTTAGCTCATCTCTTGGAAGAGATTGAGAAAAAAAGAATGTAGAAGGGAACCAAGAAAGAAAATGAGAAAATACTAAGGTGTTCTGGAAAAAATAGATTTGCCATTAAGAAGTACTACCTAGATAGCAAAAGATATCATGCCTATTAAATCAAAATGTCTAAACGCAGGGTGTCCTTGTAGAGAGAGGTAAGGCTTGGAATTTCAAAAATGGAGAACCGTCTGTCAGCCTCTCTGTGACTTCTTTCAGGAGGTGTAAAAGTGTCATCCTGATTAGACCACTGTTCCCAGCCTATTAAGGCCCCAGTGGGACCGGGACAGTGAAAGTCCAATGGATTGCTCCCCTTCCACCTACATTTCTCTCTCCAAAACTACCAGGGAGTAGTTTGAGCCAATTGTCAAGCTTCCTCATGACTCCCCTGCTCAGAGAACTACAGTAGATCCCAGTCCCGATTGCCGCAAATCAGAACTCCTAACCCTAGACTTCAAGTGTCTCTCTCATCTTCTCCCTCCTACCCACCCAGTTATTCAGTCGGTCAATCGTCTCTATTGAGCTCTTACTGTGTGCAGAGCACTGTACTAAGCACTTCAGTACAATATAAAAACACCTTCCCTTCCTGTAACGAGTTTACAGCCTCGAAGGGGGAAACAGACATTACGGTAAGTAAATTACAGATATGTACATATCTGTAATAGGCGCTGTGGGGCTGGGAAGGGGGATGAATAAAGGGAGTTGAAGAAAAGGAAAAGAGGGCTTAGCCAGGGAAGGCCTCTTGGAGATGTGCCTTCAATAAGGCTTTGAGGTGGGGGAGAGTAACTGTCTGTTCTCATCTCCTCCACATTCATTCATTCAATTGTATTTATTGAGCGCTCACTGGGTGCAAAGTACTGTACTAAGCACTTGGGAGAGTACAGAACAATAAATGTACATTTTAGGTTCCCTTCTCCAGGTAACGTAACTGTTTCCCAGCCCATATGCTCATCTTTTCCCAGAGAGCTACTGCTCATGCTATTTTCCCTGTCTGGAAGTTCTCTCACGAGCTCTTTCTCAAAACATTTCCTTCCAAACTTATTTAAGACTTTGTCACAGGACCGCCTCCTCTGAGGATTTTTCAGATCATGCCATTCAAGTTGCTCCCACTCCCCCTCATCCCTTGTTTACCTCTGTCAAATTGTGTATACGTGCACTGGTCCCCACCTAAATTCACAGTATTTTAACTTTTGTTCTGCCTATCTCCTTCCCCTCCTCTCTGGATTTCTCACGTCCCCTCCTCTGCCTATCACTTTCCATCCCCGATAGTCCCATTTTTGCTTTGTTTTTTTTCCTATCTTCTCCCCTCTGTTGCTCAACTCCTTCTCTCACTCCATTCCTGTCCTGTTCTTTCCTTATGCCCCCTCTTCCACTTGGCTTTATCTTTCCACCTGCTATTCTCTCAGCCCTCACTTCTCCGGCCTCTGATTTCTCTTCTCTCAGTTTTCTGACTTCTGCCTTCTCTCCTCCCTAGCCCCCATCACCTTTCTCCAAAGCCCCCCTCAATCCTTCCTCTTTCCCCCGCATCTCTTAATCCATCATTCCTGTGCTTCCTTCAATCCTATACTCTTCAATATACACAGATAAATTAAAAGCCCCACATTCTCACTCTTTTGACTGTATCCAGCGATATCAAAATGGTGGCTCTAACCTGGGCAGCCACCATTTTGATTAAGGAAACCCAGGGAATACCGGAATCCTATTTCTTAAAGGATTCCCTTTGACCACATCCCGGTATTAGACATGGACTATCTAGATATAATGATAATAATAACAACTGGGGTATTTAAGTGCTTACTATATGCCAAGCACTGTACTAAGCACTGGGGTAGATACAAGATAATCAGGTTGGACACAGTCCATCTTCCACATAGGGTTTACAGTTTTAATCCCCATTTTGCAGATGAGGTCATTGAGGTGCAGATAAATTAAGTGATTTGCCCAGGTCACACAGAAAATAAGCAACAGAGCTGGGATTAGAACCCAAGGCCTCGGATTCCGAGGCCCGGGCTCTTTCCATTAGGCGATGCTGCTTCTCCTTTCCCAGCAGTTGTCCTCTCTGAATCAGTTGGAGACCGTTTTAAGGGTCAGCAGGAGACCACCATTGTAGGGTAGAAAGGGGTGTCTCTGTCCTGTTTGTGACCCTAGGATGAGCTCAAGGAAGCCCCCAAACTCTTCCCCAGGGTTAGAGTCAGGACCCAATTGTCCCCAATTTTTTGCAACTCAAGTCTGAGCAGAAGCAGGATGGGGATAGGACTCTACCGTCCCAGAGATGGGGTTACCTCAACCCAGGGGTGCACACTGAATCTTTCATAGACAGTGGTCTTTTAATCTAATATTTTGGTAATTACATCATTTTTATGCTCAATGCCTCTTGCTACTTGCCATTTTTGTCTCTTTCTGTGATTTATATTTGTGTCACACCTATCTACCTCACTTGAGGTGGGAGATTATAGGGCTTTCTTGTATATAATTTTCACAGCACTTAGGATAGTGTTTTGCACATAGTGAGAGCTAAATAAGCGCCCTGTGTTTTGTTGGATAAGTGACCATTTTTTCTCAATGGCTCTTCTGCTCGCAAATCTACCTACTTGTCATCTATTAAAAGAGCTAAAGGATGCATTCCTGTAGATGGTAATTTCAGCTCATGATTAAGGGAATTCTCTCCATGGAGTAGCTGTAGGTTAAGCCTGCATTCAAAGTTTAAAATCATGAGAAACAGTGTGGCCTAGTGGAAAGAGCACAGGCCTGGGAATCAGAGGACCTAGGTTCTAATCCTGGCTCTGCCACTTGCCTGCTTTATAATAATAATGGCATTTATTAAGCGCTTACTATGTGCAAAGCACTGTTCTAAGTGCTGGGGAGGTTACAAGGTGACCAGGTTGTCCCATGGGGGGCTCCCAGTCTTAATCCCCATTTTACAGATGAGGTAACTGAGGCCCAAAGAAGTGAAGTGACTTGCCCAAAGTCACACAGCTGACAATTGGCAGAGCCGGGATTTGAACTAATGACCTCTGACTCCAAAGCTTGTGCTCTTTCCACTGAGCCATGCTGCTTCTCTAACGACCTTGGTCATATTCCAATTCCTTATCTGTAAAATGGGGATTTAATAACTGTTCTCCCTCTTATTTAGATGGCGAGCCCCATAATAATAATGATAATGATGCCATTTGTTAAGCGCTTGCTATGTTCAAAGCGCTGGGGGGGATACAAGGTGATTAGATTCTCCCACGTGGGGCTCACAGTCCTACTCCCCATTTTACAGATGAGGTAACTGAGGCTCAGAGAAGTGAAATGACTTGCCCAAGGTCACACAGCAGACACGTGGCAGAGCCGGGGTTGGAACCCACAACCTCTGACTCCCAAGCCCGGGCTCTTTCCACCGAGCCGCGCTGTGACCTGACTATATAATGATGCTATTTGTTAAGAGCTTACTATCACTGTTCTACTAAACCCTGGGGTAGATACAAGGTAATCAGGTTGTCCCACATGGGGCTCACCATCTTAATCCCCATTTTACAGATGAAGTAGCCGAGGCCCAGAGAAGTGAAGTGACTTGCCCAAGCAGACAAGTAGTGGAGCCAGGATTAGAACCCATGACCTTCTGATTCCCAGGCTTGCGCTCTATTTGCTACGCTATGCTGCTTCAGTACAGTGCTTGGAACATCCTATACACTTAACAGACACCGTCATTATTGTCCTCTATGGCTCTGCTTTCCTTAAAGGAAGACATGAGGATACCACACTCGGGGTAATGTTCAGGAAACACACCATTAAGTTCTCCATATCTTACTACTTTTACATGGACGCCTTCATTACACAACAGACTCTAGCAGGCATTACCTTCTCCTGAGGTCTAGGGTTCAGATTGGGAGAACAGCTAGATGATGGCATTTATGATGGCATTTGTTGAGTGCCTACTAGGTGCCAAGCACTGTTCTAAGCTACAGACTGACTGAGATAAAAAAATAACCTCTCAGGGTGCCGCTCGATCCGTTTGGGCTTTCCATGATTCTTAATGTGATAGAGCAAGGGCCTGGGAATCAGAAGGACCTGAGTTCTAATCCACTTGTCTGTGGTGTGACCTGGGGCAAGTCACTTCGCTTCTCAGCGCCTCAGTTACCTCAGCTGTAAAATGGGGATTGAGACTGAGAGCCCCATATGGGACAGGGACTGTGTCCAACCCAATTTGCTTGTATCCACCCCAGCGCTCAGTACAGTGCCCAGCCTAAAGTTAGCACTTCACAAAATACCACAGTTGTTATTATCATTATTATTCTCTGTGCCTCAGCTACCTCATCTGTAAAATGAGGATTAAGACTGTGATTCCCACGTGTGACAGGGACTGTGTCCAACCCAGATATCTTGTTTCTACTTCAGCTCTTAGAACAGTGCTTGTCACATAGTAAGCACTGAATAAATACCATTATTATTATTATTATCAATGGGGCTTTTAGTCAAATCTCTAACCATTTCTAAATCTAGTACTACAAAGATGAGATTAGGTTCAGTTTGTGTTGGAGCAGTGGAAATCTGGGGAGTCTCCCAACCCAGGACACAGTTGGTCCTTCCCTGGTCCCTACAGAGAGACTGAGAAGGAAGACTAAAGGGTTGCCCTCAGAGGAACTCCATGTGGATGGGAGACCTGAGACAATCAATCAATTGCATTTAATGAATGCTCACTATGGACACAGCACTGTACTAAGCGCTTGGGAGTCAGCTACCCTACTCACCTTCTTGCAGTAGAAATACCAAGTCCCTTCATTTCTGAAAGTATTGAAACAATAACATCACCCCTTTGTGTTTATTCTCCTTTCATCAGTAAAAGAAGCAACGTGGTCTAGGGCTACAGCCTGGGCCTAGGAGTAAGAAGGACCTGGGTTCTAATCCTGATTCCGGCAGATGTCTGCTGTGTGACCTTGGGTAAGTCATTTCACTTCACTGTGCTTCACTTACCTCATCTGTAAAGTGGGGATCGTGCCCAACCCAATTTGCTTGTATCCACCCCAGTGCTCAGTACAGTGCCTGGCACATAGTAAGCGCTTAATAAATACTATAATCATTATTGTTATTATTGTAAGGGTTAGCTAAGCACGTTGTAAGGATTATATTTTGGTTTTACTGCTGGAGAAACTGTCTTCTCTATGATCATGTGGAAGGTGGAGATTTGAGGTCTTCCAAATCCTTAGCCAACCAATGCTTCTATTGGTTTCTTACTAGAGCGCGTAGGTAGGTAATAGGAAAGTCAGAGGATGGCTTTTGGGCCAATTACCTGGAAAATGTGTGAGATCTCAAAAATCTACTTTCCTCTTTGGCTTTGTGGAAACATTTCTCAGAATCCTCTTTCGTGGCTAGCACCAGGGTCTGGGAGCTAAGAGCTGTTTTTATTGTGTGACCCTGAACCAGACACTACCTTACTCTTTCTCTACCTACAAAATGGGGTTTTGAACTTCTCAGAAGTCAGACACAAGATTAATTCCATTGCCTTCAGAAAGCCTGGTAGGCCAGGGGCTGGGTTTGCAATCAGAGTTCAGGGCTTTAGATAGTTGCCTCCCCCTCTAGACTGTATGCTTGTTAAGGGCACGGAATCGGTCTACTAATTTTTTGTACTGTACTCTGTACTGTATTGTAGTCCCTGTCTCACAAGGGGCTCAAAATCTAAGATGATCACAAGTGTTTTTGAAAATATGCCTTCCTCTCATCAGAATCTGGGCCTTCAGGAGTCCTCTGGGCCCCAGATTCCAGGAGAACAGTGAAACTTCTTTTACTTTAATGACAGAAACATTGATTTCCCCTCCTACAGCGGCCTGGCCACCAGAATATGCTCTGATTCACAGGAACTCCTTGACTACACAGAATTTACAGAACGAGTAGGGACCCAAAGATAGGTATTGTCTCCATTTCACTCTTTATTCCATTCTACTCCTTTCTTAAATTCTGAGCAATCTGAGTGCAAGATCCTTGAGAAGCCGCATGGCCTAGGGAAAATGGCATGAGCTGGGAATCATTGGACCTGGGTTCTAATCCTGGTATCTGACACTTTGCTGTGTGACCTTGGGCAAGTCACTTAACTTCTCTGGGCTTCAGTTACCTCAACTGTAAAATGGGGATTAAGACTGTGAGCTCCATCTGGGGCACGAAGTGTGTTCAACCTGATTATCTTGAATCTACCCCAGAGCTTAGTACAGCGCCTTGGCATATAGTAAGTGCTTTACAAATCCCATTTTTTATAAAAGAAGACCCAGTTACTGGAGTTGGGATTATTCATTCTTATTAGTGATTTGGCCAGTTATTTTTCAGTGAGAATGAAATAATAGTTGATGCCCCAGTGCTGGAATCTTGGGCTGCCTGTCATGCCTGGTAGGCAAACTTGATGATTTGGAGTGCTAGTCCGTGGAAAACGCAGCCCGTTCTGGGTGTCCGTTCATTCAATCATTCAATGGTATTTATTGAGCACTTACTGTGTACAGAGCACTGTACTAAGCGCTTGGGAAGTACAAGTCAGCAACATATAGAGATGGTCCCTACCCAACAACGGGCTCACAGTCTAGAAACGGGTGTTCTCCTTGGCCTGTAGTATTGGGAGTTTCTGTAGAGTTTGCCCTTTCTGCCTTAATACTGAATTTTTTTACCTAAAGTGAAATGAAACTGACAGGGCAGGGAACAACTGGATTCTTCCTTCAGCCTAGACTCTTGCTCCAGAACTTCCAGGACCACTTTCTAGAAGAGTTTAGAATTGCAAGCTTGAGCACTTGGCATCTTCTCAAGTGGCTCTAAGTTTCCTCGTCAGTACTTCCTACACTACTTCTTAGGAGGATTTCACCGGGGAGAAAAAGGATGTGATCTCACTGATAAAAGGATGTGATCTCATCTCCCCCTCTAGGCTGTAAGTGCACTGTGGGCAGCGAACGTGTCAACCAACTCTGTTATACTCTCCCAAGCTTTTAGTTCAGAGCTCTGCGCACAGTAAGCGCTCAATAAGTACCACTGATTGATTGATTAGTGGTAGAAGGGCAAGAGAGTGAAGACTTTCACAAGAGGGGAACACAGAAAGAGTCCTGGGTTAGGAGACTCACCTCCTTTGACCAGGGTTTCTCATGGAGCAGAGTCTGGGGAAAAACAAGAAATGCAAATGAAGACCAGCGCTTTTCAGGAAAGGTGTGCCGTGCTTTCTTTCCTAAATGGAACAGCAAGAGACTTAAGACAAATGGTCTCTTTCCAAAAATTTCTTTGCCTCGAAGATTACCGATCAATGAGAAACAGGAGTGTGCTCTTGTGTTGTACTCTTCCAAGCACTTAGTACAGTACTCTGCACACAGTAAGTGTTCAATAAAACGATTAACTGACTGGTTGAGGGTGGGGAGCAAGAGAGTGAAGACTTTCAGAAGAGGGATACACAAAAACGTGCCTGGGGTAGAAGACTCACCTCCTTTAGCTCAGGTGTAGGAGTGTACATTTGCATCTTCTTAAGGGAAAGAAAAGGAACTCTTTGGAATTAAAAAATTGGTGAAAAGATTTTGAACAAGTCGCTTATGGAGCTATGAGGTGAGAAACCCTTGGTCTCCAATTCTTCTGGGACCATTCCTCAAGTGAAATGGAAAGCTAAGGGTCCCTGTGTTAAGTGCTCCTCGAGCCCAGGGATCTGTAGAAGAAGAACTTCCTATTGCCTATTTTAAAGATGGTTCTTCTCCATTAAGGCCAAGATACGTTGGTGGGTGTAGACCAGACGATGTGTGCGTGCCTGCCTTACACGGGCTCGGAATTTTCTTCTCGACTTCCGTGGGCCAGGACTCTATTCCCTCCCTCTCCCTCAGAAAACCCATCTTCGGAAAGTGATAGGGTGGAAATCTGAGGCTACATTTTCATATTCGCTAGCGGCCATTTATCCACTGCTGATTGTTTCCACTTATTTCTAGTAGCGTTCGGTCTTGCAGATTTGGGGGCTCTGAAATGCTTTCCACGCATCGTTAAAAATTAAATCAAACGAAAAATACATTCAACCTAAAAAGAAAAAAGTCCCGCAAGTCGATCAGCTGTTTAATCTCCACCTCGTGACACGATGATGGGGCCGGCTTCATCGCTTCTTGCTCTCTGATGGAGGCCCCACCTCACCCCACCCGACGGATTTTGGAGAGGAAGGACCGCCTCAAGACGAGCTTGTTTTCAGTCACTGTTTTTGCATTACTCTGTTTCTCAGAATTGTCAAGTGGGGTAAAGCATCAGACCCTGCCCCTACTTTACCGCCACTTTCTGCCTCCATTTCCTGGAGGTGGGTCTCTTTCCCATATGCGCTGGCGGTAGTCATTATCGGGGCCCCATCTCCGCCACTGGTTCAGAGGCCGGCGCTTGCGCCGGCCCCAAACTTTCCACTGCGTCATTGGCGGTGAAGGTGCTTGGCGTCGATTGAAAAACAAGCAGCCGGTTTCATTCCGAAAACCGATGGACCACCCCCCTGCCAAACCAAGACCCCATCAACTGCCCAATTGGGGCAGTCCCCTGCTGGAACTTTGAAGTTCCATGGGGACCCCAAATTCTAGAGAAGCGTGAGGGCTGCCAGGAAATAACGATTCCCCACCCACCGCCAAGACTTACTCTTTCGGTAACTCACAGTTCCCGAAGGCTGCAGCCTTGGGTCTTCTTGACTGCAGACTCTAAAATCATTGTGGGCAGGGACCATGTCTGCCAATCAATCAATCAATCAATCGTATTTATTGAGCGCTTACTGTGTGCAGAGCACTGTACTAAGTGCTTGGAAAGTACAAGTTGGCAACATATAGAGACAGTCCCTACCCAACAGTGGGCTCACAGTCATCATCATCATCATCATCAATCGTATTTATTGAGCGCTTACTGTGTGCAGAGCACTGTACTAAGTGCTTGGAAAGTACAAGTTGGCAACATATAGAGACAGTCCCTACCCAACAGTGGGCTCACAGTCATCATCATCATCATCATCAATCGTATTTATTGAGCGCTTACTGTGTGCAGAGCACTGTACTAAGTGCTTGGGAAGTACAAGTTGGCAACATATAGAGGCAGTCCCTACCCAACAGTGGGCTCACAGTCATCATCATCATCATCATCAACCATATTTATTGAGCGCTTACTGTGTGCAGAGCACTGTACTAAGCGCTTGGGAAGTACAAGTTGGCAACATATAGAGACAGTCCCTACCCAACAGTGGGCTCACAGTCTAAAAGTCTAGAAGGGGGAGACAGAGAACAAAACCAAACATATTAACAAAATAAAATAAATAGAATAGATATGTACAAGTAAAATAAATAAATAAATAAATAGAGTAATATATATGTACAAACATATATACATATATACAGGTGCTGTGGGGAAAGGAAGGAGGTAAGACGGGGGGATGGAGAGGGGGACGAGGGGGCCAATGATGTTTTACTATACTCTCCCAAGTGTTTAGTACAGTATTTCACACACAGTAACCTCTCAATAAATGCCTTTGGTTGATTCTTGGAGTCTAGAACCAACATTCCTGACATAGTCACCATTATGACACAAAATAGATATGATACTAGCTTCTCCCAACCAAATTCTTGGCAATAGCAGCTCATCTCAACCCAGCAGTTTGGTTAGGTTTTCTTGACAATCCTCCGTGACTGAATAACTTTTCTTTCAAGACTAGCTTCTTCCTTTTTCATAGACATCTTAAGGGATCAGCCAGTGGGCCTTAGTGGAATGAGCGTAAGTCTGGGAGACCTAGATTCTAGGTCCAGCAAGGCCATTTTCCTACTCTTTATTTATTCATTTATTTTACTTGTACATATCTATTCTATTTATTTTATTTTGTTAATATGTTTGGTTTTGTTCTCTGTCTCCCCCTTCTAGACTGTGAGCCCACTGTTGGGTAGGGACTGTCTCTATATGTTGCCAACTTGTACTTCCCAAGTGCTTAATACAGTGCTCTGCACACAGTAAGCGCTCAATAAATACGATTGATTGATTGATTGATTTGGGCAAGTATTTTAACTTCTCAGTGCCTCCTCTGTAAAATGGGGATAATAATTCCCGACTCACCCTACATCACAGTGTTGTTGTGAGGATTAATTCAGAGAAATTCAAAGTGCTTTGGAAAAAAATCAAAAAAGCACCATACAAATTTAAGGTACTATAATGTCTTAATTTAGGTCACTATTGTTCCCAGATCTACTAGCTCACCTTCCACAGGTTTAACCATTTCCTACTGTCCCTCAGATCTCCCCCCATCAACCCATTTCCATATATACATTAGCCCTATGATGAGCTTAAAGGAATGCAGTTGCTCTTCTGTTACTGAGATCCTCCCAAACCAGACTGGGGATAAAGGCTATATAGCACAATTTACAGGATCAGATGGTGCACTTGGGAAGGTTTTTTTGACCACAGGAATTTTATGAGATGAAGAACTTTTCACAATACCTGGCATCCTCTTGTTCACAAGAACGTTCACTTCACGTGATTATGCCCTGCCCTAGCACAATCCAGGAGCTCCAGGCAGAATTGGATGTTCTTGATTCTAATATCCTTCCCTGACGCATATTTGTTAACTGGAAAACCAGTCATTGCTTCCCAGGGGCGATTTACTGAGAGACTAATTTGACTTTTCCTTTAAGGTCTCTTCTCCAACACCTATTCTAGATTATCAATTCATTGACATAGTGTCAATCTTAGCATTCATTCATTCATTCAATCGTATTTATTGAGCGCTTACTGTGTGCAGAGCACTGTACTAAGCGCTTGGGAAGTACAAGTTGGTGACATATAGAGACGGTCCCTACCCAACAGCGGGCTCCTCCAGAGTGTTTCCGTGATGATAATAATAATAACGGTACTTGTTAAGCGCTTACTATGTGCCAAGCACTCTTCTAAACACTGGTGTAGGTACAAGTTACTCAGGTTGTACATAGTCCCTGTCCCACATGGGCTCACACTCTTAATCCCCATTCTACAGATGAAACAACAGTGACCTGCCCAAGGTCACACAGCAGAAATGTGGCGGAGCCGGGATTAGAACCCAGGTCCTTCTGATGCCCAGGCCTGCGCTCTATCCACTAGGCCACACGAGGGGACTGTAGTGGCAGCCCCCATGCTGGCCACAGGAGTTTTACCCTCCTTTAGCATCTTGGGCTTCTTCTGCTAGCCCTGGGGAGCCAGAAGGAGGAGAAGGATGAAAAAGGAAGTATCTGAGGACTTGAGAGCAGGGAGGAAGTTTTTCTCTAGATCCAAATTCCACAAGGTTTAGGGTTACTGCCCTACCAAAAGCCAAAAAAGGGGGATCCAGCTCTCCAGAAACAATATGAAGCATGGAAATTCTCCCTTAATTCAGTCCATTAGCCAACCTTCATTCATTAATTCATTCATTCAGTTGTATTTATTGAGTGCTCAGTGTGGGCAAAGCACTGCACTAAGCTCTTAGGAGAGTACAATATAACAAGAAGCAGACACATTCCCTACCCACGAGCTTTCAGTCTAGAGAGGGAAACAGACATTAATATAAACAAACAAATAAATCTGCACCTTCAACCTTTCCTCTCATGTTTCCCTTCCCCTCCTACTCCCTATCCTCTCAAGAAAGGGAGTTATGCCTGGGTATTCTTGATCCTCTACTAAAGGCAATGAGTAGTGATAAGAGTCAAGAAATTCAGTGTTTGGAGGTTGACTCTAGAAAAAGAATGACATATTCTTGGCCTGGAAGTCTTATGCAGTAAGATGTACTACTGCTCTTTAGTGTAGTAGTCAAACTCCAAATTTGGGTCTTCATCAACCATGTGACTCTAACCTTCCACTGGCCCTTTTTTTTCCAGTTATCCACCTCAGTCAGAGACTGAGACTTGGTTGTCTGGCAAGGGGCAAATCCTTCTAGAGGGAGGTATTTCCATTGGCCTTTCATAAGTCAGTGTGTATGTCTGCACACTGAGAATTTTAGTGCTCCAGGGTCTCTTCAAAAGATCACAAGACAGCCTCAGTATGAACTTACTATATCTGTCTAAGCATAGAAAGGGACCATGATAAAATGAGTGATAAATTAAATGGACATAAGTATTGTCCAGTGATTTTAGTGGGCTCGAACTACTCTATCCATGTTTGTGCATATTAATAATATAAATTCCAAGCTGTATAGGCTTGGTTTAATGTGCAGAAATACATTACCACATACTTGTTTATCATCATCGTCAATCGTATTTATTGAGCGCTTACTATGCGCAGAGCACTGTACTAAGCGCTTGGGAAGTACAAATTGG
Organism: Tachyglossus aculeatus; assembly: GCF_015852505.1. NCBI lineage: Eukaryota > Metazoa > Chordata > Mammalia > Monotremata > Tachyglossidae > Tachyglossus > Tachyglossus aculeatus. The sequence continues at coordinate 36,267,602 of NC_052071.1, forward strand.
CAACATATAGAGACAGTCCCTACCCAACAGTGGGCTCACAGTCTAAAAGGCTGTGTATTATGTGTGAACAAGAGGTTTAGGGAGTAGATGCAAATTGGAATGAGACCAATCCTTTAATATCATCAATCGTATTTATTGAGTGCTTACTGTGTATAATAATAACTGTGTATAATAATAATAATGGCATTTATTAAGTGCTTACTACATGCAAAGCACTGTTCTAAGCACTCTGGAGGTTACAAGGTGATCAGGTTGTCCCACAGGGGGGCTCACAGTCTTAATCCCCATTTTCCAGATGAGGTAACTGAGGCCCAGAACAGTTAAGTGACTTGCCCAAAGTCACACAGCTGACAAGTGGCGGAGCCGGGATTTGAACCCATGACCTCTGACTCCAAAGCCCGGGCTCTTTCCACTGAGCCACGCTGCCTTTCTATGTTAAGCAAAAACAATGAAGTCTCCCCACCAGTAACTCTAAAACAGCAAAACCCTAAAACCAAGAAAGCATCTAAAAAGAAGAAAAGAGTCCCTGTCTGTCTTGTCACTGTAGAATGGCAGCTGACAGAGAGCAGGAAGTACATTTTAGACACATATGGAACAGAGCCAATGCAACATAGGCACTCAATGATTATTCTACATTTGCTGTAATTCCTCATACTACCGCACTTTCCTTTATTTTGTGCATACAGACAGGCCTCCAAAACCTGAATATGGGCATAGGTTTGAGTCTGGGTAAAGAGAAGTTTTCGGGAGTTGACCTAGAATGACGCCTACAGTGACGATGAGGAAAAGATACTCCCGCAAGATGGACGGGCCTCAGTCCTGAAACTTCAGAATTTCAGACTGTGAGCCCATGCAGGATGGGGATTGTGTCTGGCCTAATTAACTTACACCTATCCCAGCACTTACAACATTGTTTGACACATATTCGGTGCTTAACAAATACCATAAAAATATTGAAAAAAAATAAAGGGACCTAGAACCTTTGCTAAGGATTCGATTCTAGTGCTAGTGGTTCACACAGGGCCACCCTCTTTCTCTGCCGGTCATGCTCCCACTGGAGCATGGGCTGTGGCTAGTGAAAAGATTTGTAGCTTGCAGTGCTTCTCCGAGTGCTCACAAAGTCTTTTTATGAACAGGACCCATTTACTGCCAAAGTGACTGCAAAATGGTGCTGCTCTCTTCTCCCTCTCCCTTCTGCATTGCCCTTACTTGCTCCCTTCATTCACTCCCCCCTCTCAGCCCCTCAGCACTTATGTACATATATGTAATTTATAGGACAAGATAGCATGACTCTATTATATATTATGTAATATATACATATGTTGTAATTATAACTAAATAATATATTCAGATCATCCATTTATATTAATGTCTGTCTCCCCATTTAGGCTGTTAGCTCACTGTGGGCAGGAACTGTGTCTGCTTATTGTTCTATTGTACTCTCACAAGCACTTAGTACAGTGCTCCGCACACAGTAAGTGATCAATAAATTCCACTGATGGATTGATTGATTGAGTAGACTTCACCACTAATGACAGAGTCCCAGCAGGTAGTCACGTCTTTCCAGAATGGGCCTAGATTTCTAATTTCCCAGGTCTTCTGATTTCCAGAGTAAATCAATCAATCAATCAATCAATCATATTTATTGAACACTCAATATGTGCAGAGTACTGTGTTAAGCATTTGGGAGAGTACAATATGACAGAATTAGAGGACATATTCTTTGCCCATAATGAGGAGACAGACGTTAATATAAATAAATAATGCACAATATATAATGTAGTTATAATTATAAGATATATGTACATATATTGTATAACATATAATAGAGTCATGCTATTTTATGCTATTTCCACTGGATCAATGGTGGGGTTACAAAATAGTATATATTATTTCATTAATATACGGGGGGCAGTGGAATACCTGCAGTGGTATATAGTCTCCTTGGACATATACAAGGTATGCAAGCTCTAATGTGACTATTATCCGCATATAACGCCAGAACACCACTCTCTCCACCTTCGAAGCATTTACTGAGATCACATTTCCTCCAAGAGGCCTTCCCCGATCAAACCCTCTTTTCCCCAGTTCGCTCTCCCGTCTGCATCATCTATTTACCTCGATCTGTGTCCTTTGGACACTTGATATTCCCCCCAGCCCCCCAGCACTTATGTACATACCTTTAAATTACATATTATGAATTACTTATTTAATCATATAAATGTCTGTCTTCCCATCGAGACTGTAAGGTTCTTATGGGCAGAGACCGTGTCTGCTAATTCTGTTGTACTGTACTCTCCCAAGTGCTTTGCCCAGTGTTCTGCACGTAGTAAGTGTTCAATAAATATGATCGATCGATTGATTGATCCACGGGGCTGCTCATACATGTCCTCCTCTTTCCAGTCACCCTTTGTCCTTCCATTATGGTCAAAGCCTCCTCCTTGAGCAAGTTAATGCTTCAGGAACCCACTGTGATAAATAACTCCCTTTTCTCAACAATCAATTGATTAGCAAAACCCATCCTTTCAAATTAAGAGTTGCTAAGGAGTCCTGTCATTAAGAAGAGGGTAATAAGAGTCTTTTAAAAAAGACAATATCATATTCTGGGTTTTTTTAACCAAGAAATAAATCCGAAACCAACGGAGCCAGCTTAAAAGCCTTCACTGTAAGTTGAATCTGCTCCCATGACAGATCTCTGCTTGCCCATTTAATAAAGTTATGTGGATTTTTTCTCTCACTGAAGGGTCTGTGAAGGGGCAGCTGAGAGAACAAGAGTGATCATTTCAACTGCAGTAAAAGCCTTCAGCTAAGGTGCTTAGGACGCAACCTCCAAGGATCAGGCAGAGTTTTCAAAAATCATAAATTCCCCCAAAAGAAAAGGAAAGCTTGACTGTGGAAGACTTACCCTAGGGCCTCTTCTCCAGGTCTGGAAAAGTCTCACTCACTCAGTCGGAGGGTGTTCTAAAGGAAGAAAGGGAGCTGAAGTGGGGAGCAAACTCACAAAACCCACACTCCTTGGGGAAGAGGGCTGGAAAGGAAAAACAGAGGAACTACTTTTTAGCAAAGAAATGGTCTTCCATTTCTTGGACGCTCGTTCTGTAGAAAGTACCTAGATTGTAAGTTCTTTGAGGGCTGGGATCATGTCTCCCAACTCTGTTACACTCTCCCAAAGGCTTAGTGCAGTGCTCTGCACACAGTAAGCACTCAATAAATACCTTTCATTGACTGACTGACTGAACCTTTCTCATATCTTCTTAATCTTGTCTTGTTCTTTAGACACCGATAAAGACATCAAGTACAGAACCAAGGAATCAACGAAATCGGTTGGAAAAGATATATAGGGGAATCATTAGATCATCAGAGAGGACTGGGTGATTCACAAGCTGATTCTTCATGTTTGGACTGACGATAAATGACTCAGAATAACTGTAATTCAAAAGTGGTAAAATCTTCCTAAGGGATCATATTTAAAGTCAGAAGTTTTTGTGTGAAAAAAAAAATCAGCTGCTTGTTTTCGCTTCCCAAATCGGGTTTGTTAATATTACAAAGAAAACACAGAAACAAGAAATTAGATATACTCACGATGGAAACAGAATCGTTACATGTGAGCCTCATGTGAGAAAAGCTGACTATCTTGAACCTGCTCCAGAGCTTAGCACGATGTTTCGCACAGAGTAAGCACTCAATAAATACCACAATAATTATCCAGTTTGCCCTCTCAGAAACCCTAATTGCTGCCGCTAAAACAGTTTCCCAAAATATATTCAGTTTAGTTTAACATTGCCAACAATGGAGTTCCTATCATAGCCTCCTAGAGGGAGTTGAGACCGGAAGCTAATAATAATAATAATAATGGCATTTATTAAGCGCTAACTATGTGCAAAGCACTGTTCTAAGCACTGGGGAGGTTACAAGGTGATCAGGTTGTCCCACGGGGGGCTCATAGTCTTAATCCCCATTTTACAGATGAGGTAACTGAGGCACAGAAAGTTAAGTGACTTGCCCAAAGTCACTCAGCTGACAAATTGGTGGATGAACCCAACTACTTTAAAAAAAATTGCAGAAATTCTATAACCTAATATTAAGAATGCTTTTACTTTCAGAGATTTGTACAAAACCTGAAAATTGACTTTTGATTTAAATGGGCAGAAGGAAAAATAAATGTGCGGAAATTTTAGTTTATGTTGAGTGCCTAGGACCTTTAAAAAATTGAATATCACATATTCCCAGGAAAGAATATAGCTCTTAGCTAGTCAGTTAGCATTTCATTAAGATATAAATGGGAGTTTTAATTTTATTAATGAAAGCTGACCTTTTTTTGACAAAAGCAGATCATTTACAGAACTAAGATAAGAAATTATAAATGTGGACAAATTACAAGTCCCTGGACCAAATTCCTACTGGGTAGAAATATAAAAGATAAGAGCTTCAAATAGAGTTTGGGCATTCATTGTATGTATATACATAAATATGTATTTTATAAGTTTACTTTCCTTAATTTCAATTTCAGAAAAATCCACATAGATACATAGTCCTTCTCATTATTAAAATTTAAGTTTCTGCAAGTATAATATATGTGAAACTATAGAAAATGAATTAACTGGAGCACAGTAAAATTGCTTCCAACATTTAAAGGGCATGTACTATTTACAAATTTTGAAGTCCTAGAACACTGAACATAACTATTCAAATTAATAACTTTTCAACTTTACTATAAAAATAACATCAAAATTTAGTTTTCAAATTACAAGTCTCTGAACCAAATTCCTACTAGGTAGAAATATAAAAGATAAGAGCTTCAAATAGAGTTTGGTCATTCATTGTACGTATATACATAAATATGTATTTTATAAGTTTACTTTCCTTAATTTCAATTTCAGAAAAATCCACCTACATCAGGTTTTAATAAATATGTCACCCCTCCCTCTTTCCTGCCCTCCCCTTCTACGAACAAATATTTTTGAGAGGAATCACTCACCTGTTAAGACTGACAGAAAAAGATCAGGTCAGCTTGAGAAAAATACTAAAGTATCAAAAAACAAGTTCGCTTTTATACAGGGAAAAAAAAAACACTGTCTTAAAGCCACAAACCTCTTCTATTAATCCTTTTTTTTCTTGCTAATCACCGAGATTTTCTTGTAGCGTTTTTTTTTTCTTGTGAATGTGACTTAAACGGAAATTTTGAAATTTTGGGTTTTTTTTCTCTGCCCTTTACAGTCACTTGAAAATAACAAGATTTTTTCTTTCCTCTTTTTGAGTAAATGAATACCACAGAGGTGAGACTATCAATAAGACAACTGGTTATATAAGAAACCACAACCTAACAACATATATAAATGGTTAAAAAACAGCTAGGAAAGCATTGTGAATCTAGAGTGCAGAGGAATTGGGAGTAACAGGAAAGATAAACAAGAAATTTACGGTTAAATTCTGATGCCACCGTAAATACGTAGATTCAACATCACATCAACCGGGCAATAGAAAGATTTTCTAGACCTGGACCTGGACAGGAGAGTTTAACTAGAGCTTTTATAACCTTGGGGCGTCGGCCTTGCGTGATTATAGGATGAGGAACCTGGCTCAAATCTCCAGTGTAGGCCAACTCTGAATCCCAATACAACTCATTTTGTGTGTGTGTATGTGTAGACAGGGGATGGGGTGTGCGAGGAAGGGGGGCGTGGGGGTCGTCTTCAGAGTTTGCCAGTCAAAAGTCTCAGGCTTCTGTCAAGAATTTTCAAACACGGCCTCCGATGATTGAACGTCCATTCAGCCTTGCCACCCCAGAGAGCTGATAGAAAGATTCCAACTGTTCTGCTCCCATGTAGGTTGGTGAACTCTGAAAATAATAAGACTCTCCTTGGCCCCTCTGGCTCCAAATCGTGTTGGAGAGTGCGGGAACACACACAAACAATTCACCGTATGCAAATGATTTCACAGTAGTACAGTCAGAGTTCCTAGAGTAAATTATTTCCATTTCCACCAATGGCCCCACATTTCTGCCCTCTGACTAGGACCTCTGAGTGACAGGATGAGCCTGGCTGAACGACTGCCAAGGTGCCAGCGTTGGAAATCTTCTCACCTCCATCTTGGTGATAAATTTTATCTTAGCAGGGCAAGACAGAAACTGAAATCCCTGAAGATCAAATACTCGCATGATTAAAGTGCGGTAACAGAGTTCTTGAAATTGCTAAATTGTAATCTCGTGTAACTCTTGGGTAAAAGCTGTTTAACAATGGTGATTTTGCTGCTGGAGTTCACAGATTGAGAGTCCTGGGTGAAAGGAAGGCTGAACCGATGGCTATTTTCCAAGGGGAAAAGGCCAGAGAGGTGGTGTTCAAAGAACGAGGCACCTGGTTCTTTCTCTTGGGGGCAAGACCCACCAAAATCGCAATAAAATGAAAATTCAAATAGGGCACGTATTCCCTCTTCCCTCAACTGAAAAAAGTGCTTTGTAATGTCTTGGGAGATTTGTTCATTTTCTCAGATGGTCGCCCATTGTCTGATACCATCCGTGGTAATGTCAGTCAATGTCAACTAAAGCAAACTCCACTCTGTGATGGTCTTTCCAATTATGGGCAAGGTTACGGTGCTGTGAATCCAGCTTTCAGGAAAATTTTAGGGATGTGAGTTCACTTCCTTTCCTCTGCTACCCACTACACTCAAGGGGCTCCTCTCTGAAACAGTTTTCCTGAAAATACTCTCCCAGAGCCCCTTCGTAAAACCCTAGGGTCGGAATTGACAAAGAATTTTCCCAGTCAAAATGACCACCCACCTATTTTCCTCTCAGCAGAAGGAGCTAAATGCGTGGTCGCGGTTGCAGGAATGCATGTTCCTGGATAGTTAGCAAGAAGATGAGATGTTGAAAATACCAGGAACAATGCTTACTCCACTGTTAGTTGTTCAGTCAAGATTCAAGAAGAGGCCCCCTTGAGATGGAAAGAACTAGGGCTTTGCTGAGTAGTCTTATTGCTTACTGTGGACAAGGAGTGAGGGGGTGGTGAGTTCCATCAACTCTGTTATATTGTCCTTTCCCGAGCTCTTTGTACAATGCTCTGTACACCATAGGTGCTCAATAAACACTACTGATTGATTGATGGATCATGCTTGGTATGCTAAAGACTTGGAAACAACTTTTTAAACCACCGACCCACAGTAGCGACAAACTGAGTTGGACTGAGCGAGCCATGATCTTGGCTGAATTTGAGGAGAAAATGATCTTCTCCCTAGCTCTTGAAATTCCACCATCCCTATGGGAAGTGCTCTTCAGATGCCCTGGGCCTGGATCTTGTTCTTCTCCCTCCCATCCTCGGGCCTGCCCAAAGCCTCACCTCTCAGGAGTGGCAGCACGACCACAGGGGCTCTCTCCGGCCCGCTCCCTCGGCCACGGTCCCCTCCGGTGGTTTCGGTCCAGTTGGAAACCCCATCCTGTACGGCCGCCACCCGAACCTTGGCCGACATGTTGGCAGGAGCTTGGTGCTCTGGATTGGCACTGCTTCCCCTGATGATAGAGGGAGGAGGAGAGAAGCACTCTGTGGGAGAAGCTCCTTCGGACTCTTGTTCAGTCTTGTCCTCCGGCGATCTGAAGAATAATTGAAAAAGGTGAAAAAACGAGCCATCAAGTTGTATTTGAACTGTTGCTTTTCATCTTGTAAACATGTGACGTGGAAGAGCAGAACCTTCCCCACCCCCAAGATAGCACACCCCCTCTGCCTGAAGGGGTACTGGTTTTTGCCCACCCTCTTCTCCCCTCAGTTCCACCACCTCCCCAATAAGGGCAACGGAACAGGTAAGCTCCCCTCTTCCTTCCTCTGCTTTGTAATAGTTGTTCAGATCTAACCCCTCTGGACTCCTCACAACCTTCAGTGGGCAAGGCCAACTTGCTTAAAAAAACAATAAAAAACAAAAAAGAAACAAACCCAAAAACCCCTGACTCTCACAGCCATAACCAATAACCCTCTCTTTCAAAACACAACTTTCACTAAGTGTTCTTTCTGACTTGGCAAGGCATACCTGAGAAACTGAAATCATCTACTATTCAACTCTCTCACACGCCTGTCCAGGACAGTCTCCCAAGTTCTCTCTGGCTGCCTCATCCTTGCCTCTCTCACCTTCTCTCCTGTCACTAAACATTAGCTCGGACCCCCCCATCTTAGTCAAGGCCCTGAGATTTTTACTAGTAGCATGTCACTAGATGCCTAAGGTAGGAAACCAAAAGCGACCAATAAAGCTTTGAGAGCATCGTACCCCTATGAACTACTGGTGAAGAATACATTTCCCTGCCCTGCCTAGCCTTCTGCTCAGGTTGCTTAACCTTATTTGAAACAGCAGAATTGTCTTCTCAAACTAGGTCCAAGGACAAAGATTTTTTTTTTTACCAAGTTGACCCACAGAGACAGTTTTGGAGAAAAAAGGAAAAAGAACAAGGCATCATTACCTGCATTCATCCATCAATCAATTAATCAATCAAACTTACTGTTTGCAGAGCACTATAATAAGCATTTGGGAGAGTACAGTATAACAGAGTTGGCAGACACGTTCCCTGTCCACAGTGAGCTTAGAGTCCCGAGGGGACATAGATCAATCAACCAATGATAATTACTAAGTATTTGCTGTATGCAGAGCACTGTACAAAGAGCTTGGGAGAGTACGGTATTACAGAGTTCGTAGACACGTTTCCTGCCCATAATGTACTTACAGTATAGGGGGGATATCATCGAAGATAAATCATCTGAAGGAAACGAAAGGCTGTCTCTAATAGAATTGAACAAGAAGGTGGATTTTGGGATCTCTGCATTCCAGACTGAATAGCTTTGACTCCACTCTGTGTCTTATTTAAAATGGACCTCCAAATAAATCTTCTCTGCAAATTTTGAAAAGGATAGCTCCCTTTCAAGTAAAAACAAAGAAGAATCTTCTTGACTTTGAAGTTAGCCACTCCCTTTCTCTCCTCCTGAAACCACCTAACATCTTTTGAGGCCCCCAAAGCTACAGAAGATTGACTTAGAGTACTCAGCATAAAAACGAGGCTCCTGTGGGGTCATCAGTCCTTTTCCCTCTCCCTCTCTCTCAAGGGAAGTATTGCCTAGATGGGTTCAATCTTCTCCCAGAAGGAACTGTGATATTTCCTGCATTGGGTCATAAGCCTGGGGATAAACAGGGCAGGACTGGATATACTCTTTTGTGTGTAGAAGAACTTGGTTGTAGGAACACAGATGTTTTTAAAGGTTAAGCTTTCTGTTTGAATACTGTTTGGAAGATCTTTAGGCAACTCACCCAACCCCACCTATGTTTTGCTTGAAAATAATAATAATAATGATAATCATCATAATGGCATTTATTAAGCATTTACTATGTGCAAAGCACTGTTCTAAGCGCTGATGGTTTCTGCTATCATGGTTAAAGTAGTCCTATTAACATGAGGAATCAGCTTAGCTCTAAGAAAATATGGCATTGCTTGGGGCTATGAATTAATAATAATTACAATGATTATGGTACTTGTTAAGCACTTACTATGTGCCACACACTGTTCTAAGCACTGGGGGAGATACAAGGTTATCAGGTTGGTCACAGGTCCTGTCCCGCATTGGGCTTACAATCTTAACCCCCATTTTACAGTTCATGTAATTGAGACACAGAGAAGCTAAGTGGCTTACCCAAGGTCGCACAGCAGACATGTGGCGGAGCCAGGATTAGAACTCAGGTTCTTCTGACTCCCGGGCCAGTTCTCTATCCACTAATTCTTCCAGGCACTACTCAAAAAACAATTGGCACTGGATTGTGTGGGACTTTAAATGGGAACCCTGCACAAAAGAATGAAATTCTGTGGATGAAGTGGACGAAAACACTCGCCTTCCAAACTAGTAGCTTTTTCAAGGTCATATTAAAGAATGTTCTGTTACAGGAGATTGTGGAATCAGACATTAAACCGAGGTCCTGATCACTGGTTTTTATTGAGCGCTTATCGTGTGCAGAGCACTATACTAACTGCTTGGGAGAGTACAATACAGCAGAGTTGGTAGACACACTCCCTGCTCACAGGGAGTTTACAGTCTAGAGGGGAAGACAGACATTAATACAAATAAATTAATTGCAGATACGTACGTAAGCGCTGTACCTAAGTCCTGATCCTGATTGGGCCTTGAAATTCCTTCATTTCTCCAAAGCTGAGCATTGTTCCTGCCATTTGGGGCCAAGTTATTCCTTGGGCTCTGGAGCCTTCTGTTGTGTTGAAGGCTTTTTAAACTTCCTGACCTAAATTAGGTGGCTTAGTAGGAGGAATAGCCTGTGGGAATCAAATTAAGCAAAGGGAGGAAAGCAGTGGAGAATAAGAGTTAGGAGAAATAATGGTGGAACAAGTTGATAGGAACTGACACTTAAGAGCAGCAGCTAGAGCTGGGTATCTTTAGAACACAGCAGTGGGGTTGAAGCTCTGAGAGAGGAGGGAAATTTACCATGAACAATGAGTCAACTTGGTGGAGCAGGTAAGTTCTGACTGCCCGTGATGTCATTTCCCTGCTTCCCACCTCCAATCTCTGGAATCAGGTCCTACCTCCCTGGAGAGGGTGAGGGAGAACCTGGAGCTGCAGACAAAAAGGCCCTGGACCCCCTTTTTCTTCGGTGGTATTCGTTAGGCGCTTACTACGTGTCAATTGCTATACTAAGCACTGGGGTAGATATAAGCTAATCAATCAATCAATTAATTGTATTATTGAGCGTTTACTGTGTGCAGAGCACTGTACTAAGTGCTTGGGAAGTACAAGTTGGCAACATATAGAGACGGTTCCTACCCAACAGTGGGCTCACAGTCTAGAATCGAGTTGGACACAGTTCATGTCCCACGTGGGGCTCACAGTTTGAAATTCCCATCTGACAGATGAGGCGACTGAGGCACAGGGAAGGTAAGTGACTTGTCCAAAGTCACCCAGAAAACAAGTGGAGGATCTGGAATTAGACCTCAGATTCCCAGGCCTGTGTTCTTTCAATTAGGCCACGCTGCTTCTCGATTCGAGCCCTCTGGCTAATGAGAGCCACCATTCTTCCCTCCCAGTCTGTCCCACTGGAGTGGGATGGGCAGAAACTGGAGTTGCAGGATAACTATCAGAACATTAGGAAGGTTATGACCGTTGGATTAGGGACAGCTCTATCTGAGCAGTGAGGAGTCAGAAAAATCATTTTCAGCAGTTATTCGCGGCATCTCATAATATGCTTACTTTTTGCTGTGTTTATCATGTTATTTCTTTTCTTCGGGGCTTGTTGCCAGTTACCACTCATTTTAGATTGTGAACCCTGTGTGGCCAAAGAACTCTGACTGAATGATCATCTTTATAATAATGATGGCACTTATTAAGCGCTTGCTATGTGCAAAGCTCTGTTCTAAGTGCTGGGTAGGTTACAAGGTCATCAGGTTGTCCCACGGGGGGCTCACAGTCTTAATCCCCATTTTACAGATAAGGGAACTGAGGCACAGAGAAGTTAAGTGACTTGCCCAAAATCACACAGCTGGAAATTGGCGGAGTTGGGATTTGAACCCATGACCTCTGACTCCAAAGCACGTGCTCCTTCCACTGAGCCACGGTGCTTCTCTTTGTTCTTTTCTCCAGCACTAAATGTACGAAATAATAATAATCATCGTGGTATCTGTTAAACACTTACTATGTGCCAAACACTGTTCTAAGCGCTGGGGTAGATACAAGGTAATCAGGTTGCCCCACGTGGGGATCACAGTTTTAATCTCCATTTTACAGATGAGGTAACTGAGGCGCAGAGAAGTTAAATGACTTGCCCAAAGTCACCCAGCTGACAAGTGCCGGAGCCCGGATTAGAGCCCATGACCTCTGACTCCCAACCCCGGGCTCTTTCCACCAAGCCACGCTGCTTCTCAAAATACAAATACAGTGCTTTATATTAAGGAGGGCTCAATTTATGCAAAATAATAATAACAATTGTCAGACCATCACTTTAACCACCTCCGCTGAGACCGTGAAGCACGGGCTGGGAGTCGGAGGTGGGTATCAATGAAACCATTGATATGGTAATGGGTGAATGCAAAATGGGGGTTATGTCAGGTGGGCAGCTAAGTGATAGTCACAGTTTGACACTGATTTGGCAGTGGAGGGGGGAGTAATACCAGGAAGGAATTGGGGGTTTAGGAATGCAACAAATTCATTCATCCATTCATTCAATCATATTTATTGAGTGCTTACTGCGTGCAGAGCAGTGTACTAAGCACTTGGGAAGTACAAGTTGGCAACAGATAGAGATGGACCCTACCCAACAATGGGCTCACAGTCTAGAAGGGGGAGACAGACAACAAAACAAAACATGTAGACAGGTGTCAAGTCATCAGAACAAATAGAATTAAAGCTAAATTCATTCATTCAATCATATTTATTGAGTGATTACTGTGTGCAGAGCACTGTACTAAGCGCTTGGGAAGTACAAGTTGGCAACATCTAGAGATGGTCCCTACCCAACAGCGGGCTCACAGTCTAGAAGGGGGAGACAGACAATGAAACAAAACATGTAGACAGGTGTCAAGTTGTCAGAACAAATAGAATTAAAGCTAAATGCATATCATTAACAAAATAAATAGAATAGTAAATATGTACAAGTAAAATACAGTAATAAATCCGTACAAACATATATACAGGTGCTGTGGGGAGGGGAAGGAGGTAGGGCAGGGGGTGGGGAGGAGGAAAGGAAAAAGGGGGCTCAGTCTGGGAAGGCTTCCTGAGGAGGTGAGCTCTCAGTAGGGCTTTGAGATCAAAACAAATCAAAAGGATGAGGGGATGGGAAAAAAGGGGTGGCTCTAGCAGAGGGATCCTGATGAGAGTGGAGTAATGCAGACAAGCAAAATATTGTTAGCAAGGGACTGCAGGAAGAAGTAGAGGAGAGAAGCAATGACTCAGAAAAGAAAGTGAAGTGGAGAAAAGTAATGGGACAGAATTAAAGAAAAAATAACAAATGAAAGAAAAGTGCAAAAGGGCACAGACAGTTCCTGAGAAAGACTTGAAACAGTTGAGAAAACCCCTTGGGTAGTAAGTAGGTACAGGCTGATCCCAGTTTTCTTTTTCTTTTCTCCTTCTCTCCCATCATCTGCCTCCCCACATCCCCTTTCTTTTACATTTACTGAGACTTTGCGAAGGATTCGAATCGCTCCTTGACCTAATTTTATTATCTAGCTGAAATAGTATGATTTGGTTCTAGAAAAGGAGTAAACAGAAGACTTGGGGCTACTCTGTGGCAATATTTTTGTAAATGTGAAGAAGGAGGTCAATCAATCAATCAATCAGTGGTATTTATTGAGTGTTTACCGTGTACAGAGGACTGTACTAAGCACTTGGGAGAGCACAGTATAACAGAGCAGATAGAGATAGCAGCGTGGCTCAGTGGAAAGAGCATGGGCCTCGGAGTCAGAGGTCTTGGGTTCAAATCCCGGCTCCGCCAGTTGTCAGCTGTGTGACTTTGGGCAAGTCACTTCACTTCTCTGGGCCTCAGTTACCTCATCTGTAAAATAGGGATGAAGACTGTGAGCCCCACGAGGGACAACCTGATCACCTTGTAACCTCCCGAGTGCTTAGAACAGTGCTTTGCTCATAGTAAGCGCTTAATAAATGCCATAATTATTATTATTATTATTATTATGGGTTCAAACCCCGGCTCCGCCAGTTGTCAGCTGTGTGACTTCGGGCAAGTCACTTCACGTCTCCGGGCCTCAGTTCCCTCATCTGGAAAATGGGGATGAAGACTGTGAGCCCCATGTGGGGCAACCTGATCACCTTGTAACCTCCCCAGCACTTAGGACAGTGCTTTGCACATAGTAAGCGCTTAATAAATGCCATTATTATTATTGTTATTATTATTATTACCCACAATGAGCTTACGTTCTAGAGGGTTAATTGGTGAAACTCCCTGTACAGCATCTTCTAGGATGGCCATTTACGGGCCATCATTCGGAACAGTCTGGTTGGCAGTTGTTCTGCCCTGTCCATTACGGAGTTGGCACTGGCCTTGCTTTCATCTGATATTTATAGTTTCAGCCTGAAACCTCCTTGTCCCTCAGCTCCTGCAGCTCATTTCCACAGCCCGGGAGTGAGGGCTGTGTTCCCCGTTCACTGGAACCGCAATCTCGTCTACCTCATCGCCGACCGCTCACCCACGTCCTGCCTCTGGCCTGGAACACTCTTCCTCTTCTCATCTGACAGACGATCACTCTCCCCATCTTCCAAACCTGAATAAAAGCACATCTCCTCCAAGAGGCCTTCCCCAATTAAACCATTCAGTCAATCGAATTTATGGAGCACTAGAAGTGCGCAGAGCACTGTATAAAGCATGTGGGAGAGCAAAATACAACATAGACACATTCCCTGCCCACAACAAGCTTACAGTCTAGAGTCTAGTCTTTTAGACTGTGAGCCCACTGTTGGGTAGGGACTGTCTCTATATGTTGCCAACTTGTACTTCCCAAGCGCTTAGTACAGTGCTCTGCACACAGTAAGAGCTCAATAAATACGATTGATTGATAGAGGGAAAAAGCCCTTATTTACTTTTCTCCCATTCTGTTCTGCATCATCCTTGCACTTGGAATTGCACTTTTTATTCACCCTATTCATTCATTCAATCATCAGTCATATTTATTGAGCGCTTACTATGTGCAGAGCACTGTGCTAAGCGTTCGAGAAGCAGCGTGGCTCAGTGGAAAGAGCACGGGCTTTGGAGTCATAGGTCATGGGTTCAAATCCCAGCTCCTCCAATTGTCAGCCGTGTGACTTTGGGCAAGTCACTTAACTTCTCTGTGCCTCAGTTCCCTCATCTGTACAATGGGGATTAAGACTGTGAGGCCCCCCGTGGGACAGCCTGATCACCTTGTAACCTCCCCCGTGCTTAGAACAGTACTTTGCGCATAGTAAGCGCTTAATAAATGCCATCATTATTATTATTATTACAAGTTGGCAACATATAGAGACGGTCCCTACCCAACAACGGGCTCACAGTCTAGAAGCACCCTACCCTCAGTCCCACAGCACTTACGTATATATCCGTAATTTATTTATTTATATTAATGTCTGTCTCCCCCTCTAGACTGTAAGATACTTGTAGGCAGGGAATGTAGCTATTGACTTTATTATATTGTATTTTTCCAAGCATTTAGTACAGTCTTCTGCAAACAGTGCTCACTCAATAAATATGATTGATTCACTGGGGAACGCAAAGGCTCTGGAGCAAATTAACGGGGTCAGGGGTCCCTCTGGAGAAACAGTCAAAGTTTCAGGCAGATTTGGGCAGGGTTCTCCCCAAATGGGCATCCATATCCATCATCACATCACACCGCAGGCCAGCATCACGCATCCTGCCAGCATCACGCATGGGACATCTCAGATCTGGTTTTTCTGAGTGCTATTGCTGTCTTCACAATCAACTAGCCGATCTCATTTGCCTACTGCTGTATATTAAAGCTCAGAACAGTGCCATGACTCTTCTAATTTCACTCACATTGTGCAGCTCTCCTCTTAAACCTACAGATCATGGCCTACTGCTGCCTTAACAGTGGCGTAAGACATTAACCAGCTAGTCTCCCTCGAAACTGTACAAAATGCCTGCGGTGTTGATAGTTTACATTTATACAGCATCTTTCAACCAAGATTATCTAAGTTCTTTCGAAAGTAGTTACTTTATTGAAGGAAAGAGCAAGGCAAAAAATGGTGAATGGCTTTAGAGAAGCTGCGTGGCTCAGTGGAAAAAGCACAGGCTTTGGAGTCAGAGGTCATGGGTTCAAATCCCGGCTCCACCACTTGTCAGCTGTGTGACTTTGGGCAAGTCACTTAACTTCTCTGGGCCTCAGTTCCCTCATCTGTAAAATGGGGATGAAGACTGTGAGCCCCACGTGGGACAACCTGATCACCTTGTAAATTCCCCAGCGCTTAGAACAGTGCTCTGCACATAGTAAGCGCTTAATAAATGCCATTATTATTATTATTATTTCCAACAGTTACCCTGTGAGGTTGAATAGAAAAGACGGAATTGATTCTCAGAATGTTTCCCTAACAACCAATGCAAACTCCTTCCCCACAAATTCCACTTTACTCTCTTCCTATAATTCCAAAAACAAGGGAGGAGGCTGAAGAACAATAATAATAATGATAATAATATAATAATAATAGCAATAATCGTATTTTTAAACACTTCCTATATATGTGCCAAGCGCTCTACTAAGCTCTGGAGTAGATACAAGGTAATCAGGTCAGAGTCTCTCTCCCTCATGGGACTCACAGTCTAAGGGGGAGGGAGAATATGTAGTGAATCCCACTTTACAGATGAAGAAACTGAGAAGAGGCAGAGAAGTTAAAAGACTTGCCCAAGGTCACACAGTACACTCGTGGCAGAGTCAGGAATAGAACCCAGGTCAATTGACTCCCAAGCCCAAGCTCTATCCCCTAGGTTATGCCATTTCTATGAGAGGTTATTTTAAAAAGATTCTGTGTAGGCTTCATGAGCCACAAGTCTTTACTTCAAACAAAATGGCCACTGACCTCTTCTTCCTGCTTTTTTATCTTTTTTTCTCTTGTTTATATCATATCTTTAGGCTTATGCCAACTGGGTAAAGATAGTATTCTGTTTTTTACAGCAACTAATGTATTGCTAGTACTTGAGGGGTATTTATCAGTTATTATTGCTAGGTGTAAGAGTTTTTTATTAGGGTATTATGTTTCTGTTTGGTGTTGAATTCAGCTTTATATAGTTGATGCTTTTACTCAATTTCTACTCATTCATCAAGGAAGAGACAATTTATAAAGAGATATTATCAATGATTCAGTCTGGTTACGAATGTGCCAGAATCCTTGATTTTGAGCACTAATTTGAAATACATTTTCCGTAAGTCCGACTGAGTTTGAGGCCCTTGTTCTAAATACGAAAAAGAATATAAAGCACTGTAATAATTTATTACCAATCAAAAAATGCATCACAGATTTTGAGATTCATCAAGTTTATCTCCTTCCAGTCAGGAACATCCAGACTATTTAGAGAAGCAGCGTGGCTCAGTGGAAAGAGCCCGGACTTTGGAGTCAGAGGTCGTGGGTTCAAATCGTGGCTCCGCCACTTGTCAGCTGTGTGACTTTGGGCAAGTCACTTCACTTCTCTGGGCCTCAGTGACCTCAACTGTAAAATGGGGATTAAGATTGTGAGCCCCACGTGGGACAACCTGATCACCTTGTAACCTCCTCAGTGCTTAGAACAGTGCTTTGCACACAGTAAGCACTTAATAAATACCATTATTATTTATTATTATTATTATTTATTTACCTGTCCAGCTGCTGGAAATAGCCATTGGAATTGGTGTCCATTTAGGAGCAGGAATTAGCAGCTGAACAACATTGGCCCATCATGTCCCTCTTGGGTTGGGGAGGAAAAGAGGTGATGGAAAGAGTTCTCGATGTCATCAACATCATCATCATCATCACTATCACTATTTATAGAGTTCTCACTGGGGCTTGTCCAACTTAGGGTTGAGTTAGAGTTAGGGCTTGTGGAAGGGTCCATGCTTAAAGACCCTCGGGGTCCAGAGTTGTTCACATCACGACAATCTTGAGGAAATCAGGTGAGTCTGGGCCTTCGGTGTGAAGTTCATGGTTTGAATCACAGTGGCCTGGGGAGCACTGAACCACTTAAAGGACTGAATTGTTCTCCTAAACCCTCCTAACCTGGACCTGGTTAGCCATGACCCTGAGATTCAATCAGAGTTTTCAGGGACCTCAGGACCAGAATAATCCATTGGTCAATCAGAGGTATTAATTGAGTACTTATTGGGTGCTGAGGACTGTACTAACCACCTGGAAAAGTATATTAGCATAGAGTTGGTAGATCCGATCCCTGACACAGTGAGCTTAGGGTATACAGGGAGAGACAGAAGTTAAAATAAGTTCCAGGGAGGAAAAAAGTAGAGTCTAAGGATTTGGATCTAAGTGCTGGGGGTTAGGGTGAGTATCAGAAGTCCAGACTGGGCTGCACCCCATCATGTCTGGGACCCTCTAAAGGAAATTCCAGACTAGGCCAGTTCTGACCCAGATTCAAAGAACTCTGGCAGAACCAAACCAGGCACAGGAGTATAAGGAGAGAAGCAATAAGTCGGTGATCTACTGACCCATCATTTCCACCTCCTTGTACAGCACCGTAACAGCTCATCATTAGTCCTTGAAATGATTCAGGAATATTTAACGAGCCGTGCTGCCTGAGAAAAGAATTGCTACCATTGCAACCTTGGATATCATAATGGTGGCATTTTGGTACACTGCTGTTGGATGGTGTTGGACTCCTGAGAGAGAAACAACTTTATGGTTGTGTTGAATTGATCTAGTATTGTGGTTTCCGAAGAGAAGAAACCATCAGTGCTCTGAGGCTTCCTGTAGCTGCAATACATCCTGTCCATTGGTTTTAAGGCACTCAATCAGCTCTCCCCCTTTTACCTATCCACTCTCTTCTCTCACTGCACTCCAGCTCACACACTACATTCCTCTCAGGCCAACATACTGTGCCTTGTCACTTCTGCCACCTATCACTTACTCCCCGTAAGGAGTTCTTACCGGGAACTCCTTCCTGCTTCCATCTCCCCCTTCTAGACTGTGAGCCCGTCGTTGGGTAGGGACCATCTCTATATGTTGCCAACTTGTACTTCCCAAGTGCTTAGTACAGTGCTCTGCACACAGTAAGCGCTCAATAAATACGACTGACTGACTGAATGAATGAATCCCCCCCGCCTTCAAAGTCCTTCTGAAGTTACGTATCCTCCAAGACGCTTCCCTGGTTTTATTTCTTTTCTCTCCACCCTATATGCCCCAACTGCCACCTCGGCACTTCCATGCCACCTGATCACTTGGTAGCCCCTCTTTCCCCCTGCAAAGAACTTGGGTACCTACTTGCATACTCTATCACTCCTCCTATCTGTAATTTATTTTAGTGTCTGTCTCCCTAGATTGTAAACTTCTTGAGGACAGGGATCACATCTACTAATTCTAGTGTACCCTCCCAAGCCTTTAGTACAGTGCTCTGTACGCAGTAGATGCTCAGTAAGTACTGTTGATTGTAATAGAGGATTACATCATTTAAATGGTGTTTTATGTTCTGTTTTTTTTTTTTTTTTCCTGGAAGTACTTCAAAACACTGCAGGGGTTTTAACCACTTTGGCAGAAAGTAGGGGGAGGTAATGGAAACTCCGAGAGCCCAACAAAGAGGTGGCTAAAGTGGAAGACAAGAGGATGTCTTCTTCAATTTCCCTAGGCTCTGAGTACACCGGGAATTTTCTCTCGTTCCCTGTTGGCTGCTGCAACTTTCTGCTAGAAGAGCTGGGTATTTCTATATTTGTGTGAATGGAGAGGTGTGTGGAAATGTGAATATGAGAGCTGGTTTTGAAGTAATAGGGGCAAGCCTGAGGAGATTCCCTACCAGAAGGACAGATAAAGAGTTTAAGAGGTACTTCAGGTAGCATCCTGAGATTTCAGGGGCACCGTTTCCCAAAAGGTTGAGAACTCCTAAATTAGGAGGCTTGCCGTGACTGTGGAAATCTGATATCTTGGTCTGAACATCTTCGGCGCTAAGAACTTATACACCGGGGGCTTCTGAAAACAGCTTCGTTCAAATGGCGGCCCGTCGGATAGATGAAATCCTCAAAAGGGGTTTAAGGTAATATCTGAACATTGCAGAGTTAGTGCTGCAGCCTTATCTTCAGCGTTATCTTCACCAAAAAAAGTTAAAACCACAATCAAATTCATAGCTAGTCGCCCTTTGCTGCATTAATGCAGGCATTTCACCATTTTAAATTTATTCATTCATTCATATTTATTGAGCGCTTACTCTGTGCAGAGCTCCGCCCTAGGAGCACAGGCTTTGGAGTCAGTGGTCGTGGGTTCAAATCCCTGCTCCACCAATTGTCAGCTGTGTGACTTTGGGCAAGTCACTTCACTTCTCTGGGCCTCAGTTACCTCATCAGTAAAATGAGGATTGACTGTGAGCCCCCCATGGGACAACCTGATCACCTTGTAACCTCCCCAGTGCTTAGAACAGTGCTTTGCACATAGTAAGCGCTTAATAAATGCCATCATCATTATTATAATTAAAGTACAATTCAGCAGTAAAGAGAGAGTATCCCTGCCCACATCGGGTTTACAGTCTAGAAGGGGGGAAATAGACATCAAAACAAGTAAACAGGCATCAATATAAAGAGAATTGTAGATATAGACACATCAAAACAAGTAAACAGGCATCAATAAATAGAATTAAAGATATGTATACATATGTACAAGTGCTGTGGGGCGGGGGGTAGAGCAAAGAGAGTGGGTCAGAGTGACACGGAGGGGAAGGGGAGCTGAGGAAAAGAGAGGCTTAGTCTGGGAAGGCCTCTTGGAGGAGGTGAGCCTTCAATAGGGCTTTGAAGGAGGGAAGTGTGATTGGCATATTTGAGAGGAGGACGTGAGCCACGGTTCGACGGTGGGACAGGTGAGAACGAGGCACAGAGAGGTTAGCACCAGAGGAGCGGAGTGTGCGGGCTGCGATGTAAAAGGAGAGAAGGGAGGTGAGGTAAGAAGGGGCCAAGTGATGGAGAGCTTTGAAGCCAATAGTGAGGAGTTTTTGTTTGAAATGGAGGTTGATAGGCAACCACTGGAGATTTTTGAGGAGGAGGGTGAGATGCCCAGAACGTTTCTGTCGAAAGATAATCCAGTCAGCAGAGTGAAGTATGGACTGAAGTGAGGAGAGACAGGAGGTTGGGAGATAAGAAAAGAGGCTGATGCAGTAATCCAGTCGGGATAGGATGAGTGATTGTACTAACGTGGTAGTGGTTTGGATGGAGAGGAAAGGGTGGATCTTAGGCTCTGAGCCCGTTGTTGGGTAGGGACTGTCTCTATACATTGCCAACTTGTACTTCCCAAGCGCTCAGTACAGTGCTCTGCACACAGTAAGCACTCAATAAATATGATTGAATGAATGAATGAATGAATGGTGATGATGTGAAAGACCGGCAGACTTTGGTGATGGGTTGGATATATGGGGTTAATGTGAGACCGTTTTTGTTTATTCTTTGAATTTCAGTGAATGAATGGAGCAATGACTAAATTGGACAGCACCGGTTTACTTACAAATGTCAATCTGCAGTGGCTTAAGAGTAGCAGTGTGGCTCATTGGAAAGAGCCCGGGCTTTGGAGTCAGAGGTCATGGGTTCGAATCCCGACTCCACCACATGTCTGCTGTGTGACCTTGGGCAAGTCACTTAACTTCTCTGAGCCTCAGTTCCCTCATCTGTGAAATGGGGATTAAGACTGTGAGCCCCACGTGGGCCAACTTGATCACCTTGTATCCCCCTCAGCGCTTAGAACAGTGCTCTGCACATAGTAAGCGCTTAACAAATGCCATCATTATTATTATTATTAAGAGCTCTGCATGGGTACTACATTTTGTGCCAGTATCTTGGCCTCATCCACTGACTATCCAACGAACCGGATCCATATCCATGCAGAAGATCTATTTACTCCATCCGACCAGCATCAAAGTTGCGGGTCTATGACAGGGCAGCCAACTATATAGGCTGCCTTGCCAACGGAGTGCAGCCCAGGGACAAGTTAGGAGGGGCCAGACCATGGTGGAGAGGGAGAAAAGGAGACACAGAGGAGAGAGGGGTACAGCAGTCTCAAGATGGGCTAGGGCACTTTCCCAAACACGGTGGTATCTAGGTGGTGGCCACTGGTTTCTAATTCTGGCTCGGAAACTTGCCTGCTGTGTGACCATCGGCAAGTCATTTCACTTTTCTGTGCCTCAGTTTCCTCATCTGTAAAATGGAGATTCAATACCTGTTCTCCTTCCCCCTTGCACTGTGAGCCCCATGGGGGGACAAGGACTGTGTCTGATGTGATTAATTTGCATGTGCCCCAGCACTTAGTATAGCGTTTGGCACATAGCATGCACTTGACAAATTCCACAATTGTGATTATTACTATTCCCCTCCCCCCAGCACCTGTATATATGTATACATGTTTGTACATATTTATTACTCTATTTGTTTTATTTGTACATATTCTAATTATTTTATTTTGTTAATATGTTTTGTTTTGTTGTCTGTCTCCCCCTTCTAGACTGTGAGCCCGCTGTTGGGTAGGGACCGTCTCTAGATGTTGCCAACTTGTACTTCCCAAGCGCTTAGCACAGTGCGCTGCACACAGTAAGCACTCAATAAATACAACTGAATGAATAAATGAATTACTATTATTACCAGACTCCACAATGGACCTTACCCCTACATGTCCTGGCACCCAACTTTGCCGTGAGTACCCATGGGTTGGATCATGTGACTTGCAAGTGTGCAGATTTCTAGCTTGATTCCTCCCTTGAGGATACTTTGAAAGAAAGTTCGATTTACTTTTATGGAATATTGGAGAAAAGTGGATGAAATGTTGAACTATTTTCACAGGTTTTCGCTTACAGGCATATAACGTTTAGGTCTTCAGGTCCATATGTGATTTCAACTTTTAATGCTCTAGGAAATCGCCACCCCCGCCTTTCCTCTTCCCAAGGCTTTTCCTATCAAATTCTAAAAATGCAATGAGCGCTTGCTGCTTTGCCATCACCTCTCCGGGCTTCCCTTTATATTTTGGGGTTCTTAGGACATCTAGTGAAACTGTAGAGGTCTTCAGACTTCTTTATTAGAAACACTGCTTCAGAAACACTCCTGGAGTTTCTGGATGAGGCATCGCTGATGGGAAATGACCTGGAGGGGTGATCATCATTTTCTCTGATTTTTTTCGGGAGGGGGGAGCCAAGGAAAGCGGAAATAAAAGTCCTTCAAAAACTTCCATTTGGTGGGTGGTTTCTGAAATAGCAGGGAGGGGGAAATAAGTCTTTTGTGATTCAGCTTTCACCATTCAGCTGTTTAATGAAGTAATTAGGTTGTGATAGCGTTAACGACTCTATTCTGTACTCTGAGTTTACATAGCACCTTCCCCCTAAAAGGTAAAAGCGCTTTAACATCTATTATCTCATTTACCTTCAAAACATTCTTGGAAAGTAAAGGAAGGTATTATAAGGCCTAGTTTAGGGTAGGGAAACTTGAGGCAAAGAGGTTGCCGCCCCAGTCTCACTCAGTGAAGGAGTCTTTCCCCTGACCACCAATCTCTCAAACCCTACATTTATAAAGTGCCTTTCTTCCAGGTTCCAATGTTGCCGCCCCTTTCTCGGGATATTCATTCATTCATTCATTCAATCGTATTTATTGAGCGCTTACTGTGTGCAGAGCACTGTACTAAGCGCTTGGGAAGTACAATTTGGCAACATATAGAGACAGTCCCTACCCAACAGTGGGCTCACAGTCTAGAAATCATCTAGATATCACCGCTCAAGTTTTTCACAAAGCCTGAAGGATTTTGCTTTTTTATTTTTATCCGCCCCACCGTTTTGCTTGTGTCCATCTGGTCATCATCATCATCATCAATCGTATTTATTGAGCACTTACTGTGTGCAGAGCACTGTACTAAGCGCTTGGGAAGTACAAGTTGGCAACATATAGAGACAGTCCCTACCCAACAGTGGGCTCACAGTCTAAAAGAGTGGGCTCCAGCCCCTTCCTCCGTCCCCCCACCCCGGTTTCCTAGCATTTGTGTTTTTGTCGTGGTCATGTGGGATGACAAAGACTACACCCTCTCATCATCATCATCATCATCAATCGTATTTATTGAGCACTTACTATGTGCAGAGCACTGTACTAAGCACTTGGGAAGTACAAATTGGCAACATATAGAGACAGTCCCTACCCAATCTTAGAGAAGCAGCGTGGCTCAGGGGAAAGAGCCCGGGTTTGGGAGTCAGAGATCATGGGTTCTAATCCCGGCTCCACCACTTGTCAGCCGTGTGACTTTGGGCAAGTCACTTCACTTCTCTGGGCCTCAGTTACCTCATCTGCAAAATGGGGATGAAGATTGTGAGCCCACGTGAGACAGCCTGATCATCTTGTATCCCCCAGCGCTTAGAACAGTCCTTCTTTGCACGTAGTAAGCGCTTAACAAATACCATCATTATATTATTAGCAGCGTGGCTCAGTGGAAAGAGCCTGGGCTTTGGAGTCAGAGGTCAGGGGTTCAAATCCCGGCTCCGCCAATTGTCAGCTGGGTGACTTTGGGCAAGTCACTTCACTTCTCTGGGCCTCAGTGACCTCATCTGTAAAATGGGGATTAAGACTGTGAGCCCCGCCATGGGACAACCTGATCACCTTGTAACCTCCCCAGCGCTTAGAACAGTGCTTTGCCCATATAGTAAGCGCTTAATAAATGCCATCATTATTATTATCATTATTATTATTATCTTGACATCCCGAAAACGACTGGGGTGTCTGTGCTGCAACATCTGTGAGCCCACTGTTGGGTAGGGACTGTCTCTATATGTTGCCAACTTGTACTTCCCAAGCACTTAGTCCAGTGCTCTGCACACAGTAAGCGCTCAATAAATACGATTGATTGATTGATTGATCTGTCCCGAGGATTTCTCCCTCCTGGTTCAACAACGCCGGTCACCGTGCCGATGTGGGCCACAGGGCCCAGAACGGGTCCCCGCGTGGCCCGTCCCGTAGTGACCTTCCGTGGGTTCTACCTTCCCCCGGGGCATCACCTAAGTTGTCATGGTGACCGTTCCCTGGCACGTTGCCATGGTGATGGGGCCTCCAGCCCCGCGGGGCTCCGATGAACTGGTAACCCCCCCGTTCTTTTTCCTCTCCTCCTCCCCATCCCCACCTCTGCCCTACCTCCTTCCCCTCCCCACAGCACTTGTATGTAGATTTGTACAGATTTATTACTCTATTTATTTTACTTGTACATATTTACTATTCTATTTAATTCTGTTAATGATGATGATGATGATGATGATGGCATTTGTTAAGTGCTTACTATGTGCAGAGCACTGCTCTAAGCGCCGGGGAGGTTACAAGGTGACCAGGTTGTCCCACGGGGGGGCTCACAGTCTTCATTCCCATTTTACAGATGAGGTCACTGAGGCCCAGAGAAGTGAAGTGACTCGCCCAAAATCATGCAGCTGACAATTGGTGGAGTCGGGATTTGAACCCAAGGCCTCTGACTCCAAAGCCCGGGCTCTTTCCACTGAGCCACGCTGCTCCTCTTCTAATAATAAGGATGATGATGGCATTTGTTAAGCGCTTACTATGTGCAGAACACTGTTCTAAACGCCGGGGAGATTACAAGGTGACCAGGTTGTCCCACGGGGGGCTCACAGTCTTCATTCCCATTTTACAGATGAGGGAACTGAGGCCCAGAGAAGTCAAGTGACTCACCCAAAGTCACGCAGCTGACAATTGGCGGAGTTGGGATTTGAACCCATGGCGTCTGACTCCAAAGCCCGGGCTCTTTCCACTGAGCCATGCTGCTTACTAAGCGCTCAATAAGTACAATTGAATGAATGAACTTGGCCCGTCAGACTTATTCACCACCTACTGTGTGCGGAGCACTGTACTAAGCACTCAATAAGTACGAATAAATGAATGAACTCAGCCCATCGGATTTATTGAGTGCCTACTGTATGCGGAGCACTGTACTAATCACTCAATAAGTAGAATGAATGAACTCAGCCCATCGAATTTATTGACCGCCTACTGTGTGCAGAGCACTGTCCTAAGTGCTCAATAAGTACGAATGAATGAATAAATGAATGAACTCAGTCCATTGGATTTATTGAGCACCTACTGATGTGCCTATAGATTTAATTCTATGTGTTCTGACGATTTTGACACCTGTCTCCATGTTTTGTTGTCCATCTCCCCCTTCTAGACTGTGGGCCCGTTGTTGGGTAGGGACCGTCCCTCTATGTTGCCGACGTGTCATTCCCGAGCGCTTAGTCCAGTGCTCTGCACACAGTCAGCGCTCAGTAAATACGATTGTTTTGTGGTCTTTCTCCCGCTTCTCGAATGTGAGCCCGTTGTTGGGTAGGGACCGTCTCTCTAAATTGCCGACTTGACCTTCCCAAGCGCTTAGTAGCGTGGCTCAGTGGAAAGAGCACGGACTTTGGAGTCGGAGGTCATGGGTTTGAATCCCGACTCCGCCATGTCTGCTGTGTGACCTTGGGCAAGTCACTTAACTTCCCTGAGCCTCAGTTCCCTCATCTCTAAAATGGGGGGTGAAGACTTTGAGACCCCTGTGGGACAACCTGATAATAATAATAATGATGGCATTTGTTAAGTGCTTACTGCGTGCCAAGCACTGTTCTAAGCGCTGGGGGAGGATACAAGGTGATCAGGTTGTCCCACGTGGGGCTCACAGTCTTCATCCCCATTTGACAGATGAGGTCACTGAGGCACAGAGAAATTAAGTGACTTGCCCAAGGTCACACAGCAGACACGTGGCGGAGCCGGGATTCAAACCCATGACCTCTGCCTCCAAAGCCCGGGCTCTTTCCACTGAGCCATGCTGCCACCTGATCACCTTGTAACCGCCTCAGCGCTTAGAACAGTGCTTTGCACACAGTAAGCACTTAATAAATGCCATCATCATCATTATTATTAGTCCAGTGCTCGGCACACAGGCTCATGGTCCCGAAGGGGGAGAAAGACCACAAAACAATCGTATTTACTGAGCGCTGACTGTGTGCAGAGCACTGAACTAAGCTTGGGAAGGACAAGTCGGCAACATAGAGAGACAGTCCCTACCCAACACAGTCACACCTGATCAATCAATCAATCAATCACATTTATTGAGCGCTTACTGTGTGCAGAGCACTGTACTAAGCGCTTGGGATGTACAAGTTGGCAACATATAGAGACGGTCCCTACCCAACAGTGGGCTCACAGTCTTGTAACCTCCTCAGCGCTTAGAACGGTGCTTTACACATAGTAAGCACTTAATAAATGCCATCATTATTATTATTATTATTAGTCCAGTGCTCCGCACACAGTCAGCGCTCAATAAATATGATGGAATGAATGAACTTGGGTGGCTCGCGGGTGGGCTTCGATGGGGCTCCCGCCAGGGACGCGGGAGGTCGCTCAGGGCCCGTCCCTCCTCCTGCTCCTGCTCTTTCTCCTCCTGCTCCTGCTCTTTCTCCTCCTGCTCCTGCTCTTTTCGTCCATTCATTCATTCAGTCGTATTTATTGAGCGCTTACTGTGTGCAGAGCACCGGACTAAGCGCTTGGGAAGTCCATGTGGGCAACATCTAGAGATGGTCCCTACCCAACAGCGGGCTCACAGTCTAGAAGGGGGAGACAGACAACAAAACAAAACATATTAAGAAAATACAATAAATAGAATAGTAAATATGTACAAGTAAAATAAATAGAATAATAAATATTCATTCATTCATTCAGTTGTATTTATTGAGCGCTTTCTGTGTGCAGAGCACCAGACTAAGCGCTTGGGAAGTCCAAGTGGGCAACATCTAGAGACGGTCCCTACCCAACAGCGGGCTCACAGTCTAGAAGGGTGAAACAGACAACAAAACAAAACGTTAACAAAATAAAATAAATAGAATAAATATGTACAAGTAAAATAAATAGAATAATAAATATTCATTCATTCATTCAATCGTATTTATTGAGAGCTTTCTGTGTGCAGAGCACCGGACTAAGTGCTTGGGAAGTCCAAGTTGGGCAACATCTAGAGACAGTCCCTACCCAACAGTGGGCTCACAGTCTAGAAGGGGGAGACAGACAACAAAACTAAACATATTAACAAAATAAAATAAATAGAATAATAAATATTCATTCATTCATTCAATCATATTTATTGAGCGCTTACTGTGTGCAGAGCACCGGACTAAGAGCTTGGGAAGTCCAAGTGGGCAACATTTAGAGACGGTCCCTACCCAACAGCGGACTCACAGTCTAGAAGGGGGAGATAGACAACGAAACCAAACATATTAACAAAATAAAAGAAATAGAATAACTATGTACAAGTAAAAGAAATAGAATAAAAAATATTCATTCATTCATTCAATCATATTTATTGAGTGCTTACTGTGTGCAGAGCACCGGACTAAGCGCTTGGGAAGTCCAAGTTGACAACATCTAGAGACGGTCCCTACCCAACAGCGGGCTCACAGTCTAGAAGGGGGAGACAGACAACGAAACCAAACATATTAACAAAATAAAATAAATAGAATAAACATGTACAAGTAAAAGAAATAGAATAAAAATATTCATTCATTCATTCAATCGTATTTATTGAGCGCTTACTGTGTGCAGAGCACTGTACTAAGCGCTTGGGAAGGTCCCTACCCAACAGCGGGCTCACAGTCTAGAAGGGGGAGACAGACAACAAAACCAAACATATTAACAAAATGAAATAAATAGAACATGTACAAATAAAATAAATAGAGTAATAAATCTGTACAAACATATATACAGGTGCTGGGGAGGGGAAGGAGGTAAGGCGGGGGGAGGGGGAGAGGAAGGAGGGGGCTCAGTCTGGGAGGAGGGGGCTCAGTTTCCTCCTCCTCCTCCTCCTGTGTGGCTCAGTGGAAAGAGCCCGGGCTTTGGAGTCAGAGTTCATGGGTTCAAATCCCGGCTCCGCCAACTGTCAACTGGGTGACTTTGGGCAAGTCACTTCACTTCTCTGGGCCTCAGTGACCTCATCTGTAAAATGGGGATTAAGACTGTGAGCCCCCCGTGGGACAACCTATCACCTTGTAACCTCCCCAGAGCTTAGAATAATAGTACTAATAAAGATGATGGTTTTTGTTAAGCGCTTACTATGTGCAGAGCATTGTTCTAAGCGCTGGGGAGATACAATTGTCCCACGTGGGGCTCACAGTCTTAATCCCCATTTTGCAGATGAGGGAACTGAGGCCCAGAGAATAATAACAATACTAATAATGGCATTTATTAAGCGCTTACTATGTGCGAAGCACTGTTCTAAGTGCTGGAGAGGTTACAAGGTGATCAGGTTGTCCCACGGGGGGCTCACAGTCTCCCATTTTGCAGATGAGGGAACTGAGGCCCAGAGAAGTGAAGTGACTTGCGCAAAGTCACACATCTGACGTGGCGGAGTCGGAATTTGAACCCATGACCTCCGACTCCCAAGCCCGGGCTCTTTCCACTGAGCCAAGCTGCTTCTCTAGAATAATACTAATAATGGCATTTATTAAGCGCTTACTCTGTGCAAAGCTCTGTTCTGAGCGCTGAAGGTGATCAGGTTGTCCCACGTGGGGCTCACAGTCTTCACAGTGTTTTGCACAGAGTAAGTGCTTAATAAATGCCATTATTATTATTAAGCACTTACTCCGTGCAAAGCACTGTTCTGAGCGCTGAAGGTGAACAGCTTGTCCCACGCGGGGCTCACAGCCTCAACAGTGCTTTGCACAGAGTAAGCGCTTAATAAATGGCATTATTATTATTATTAAGCGCTAACTCTGTGATGAGGTTGTCCCACGCGGGGCTCACAGTCTTAACAGTGCTTTGCACAGAGTAAGCGCTTAATAAATGCCATTACTATTATTATTATTAAGCGCTTACCCCGTGCAAAGCACTGTTCTGAGCGCTGAAGGTGATTGGGTTGTCCCACGCAGGGCTCACAGCCTTAACAGCGCTTTGCACAGAGTAAGCGCTTAATAAATGCCATTCTTATTATTATTAAGCGCTTACTCTGTGATGAGGTTGTCCCACGTGGGGCTCACAGCCTCAACAGTGCTTTGCACAGAGTAAGCGCTTAATAAATGCCATTATTATTATTAAGCGCTTACCCTGTGCAAAGCACTGTTCTGAGCTCTGAAGGTGATCAGGTTGTCCCACGCGGGGCTCACAGCCTTAACAGTGCTTTGCACAGAGTAAACGCTTAATAAATGCCATTATTATTATTATTAAGCGATTACTCTGTGCAAAGCACTGTTCTGAGCGCTGAAAGTGATGAGGTTGTCCCACGTGGAGCTCACAGCCTTAACACTGCTTTGCACAGAGTAAGCGCTTAATAAATGCCATTATTATTATTATTATTAAGCGCTTACTCTGTGCAAAGTACTGTTCTGAGCTCTGAAGGTGATGAGGTTGTCCCACGCGGGGCTCACAGCCTCAACAGCGCTTTGCCCAGAGTAAGCGCTTAATAAATGCCATTATTATACCCCTTCTAGAAATTCCCCCTTCTAGCCTGTGAGCCCACTGTTGGGTAGGGACCGTCTCTCTAGGGTGCCAACCTGTGCTTCCCTAGCGCTTAGTACAGTGCTCCGCAGCAGCGTGGCTCAGCAGGAAAGAGCCCGGGCTTTGGAGTCAGAGGTCATGGGTTCACATCCCAGCTCCACCAATTGTCAGCTGTGTGACTCTGGGCAAGTCACTTAACTTCTCTGGGCCTCAGTTCCCTCATCTGGAAAATGGGGATTAAGACTGTGAACCCCCCCGTGGGACAACCTGATCACCCTGTAACTTCCCCAGTGCTTCGAACAGTGCTTTGCACATAGTAAGCGCTTAATAAATGCCATTATTATTATAAAATGGGGACTGAGACTGTGAGCCCCATGAGGGACAACCTGATAATCTTGTAGCCTCCCCAGCGCTTAGAACAGTGCTTTGCACGTAGTAAACGCTTAATAAATGTCATTAGTAGTAGTAGTAGTAGTAGTACTCTTCCTCCCTTCAAGGCCCTACTGAGAGCTCACCTCCTCCAGGAGGCCTTCCCACACTGAGCCCCTTCCTTCCTCTCCCCCTCGTCCCCCTCTCCATCCCCCCATCTTACCTCCTTCCCTTCCCCACAACACCTGTATATATGTATATATGTTTGTACATATTTATTACTCTATTTATTTATTTGTTTCACTTGTCCATATCTATTCTATTTATTTTATTTTGTTAGTATGTTTGGTTTTGTTCTCTGTCTCCCCCTTTTAGACTGTGAGCCCACTGTTGGGTAGGGACTGTCTCTATATGTTGCCAATTTGTACTTCCCAAGCGCTTAGCACAGTGCTCCGCACATAGTAAGCGCTCAATAAATACGATTGATGATGATGATGATAGTAAGTGCTCAATAAATACGATTGATTGATTGATTGATAGTAGTAGTAAGCGCTCAATAAATACGATTGATTGATCGATTGATTGGAGCCCACTGTTGGGTAGGGACTGTCTCTATATGTTGCCAATTTGTACTTCCCAAGCGCTTAGCACGGTGCTCCGCACACAGTAAGCGCTCAATAAATACGATTGATTGATTGATTGATTGATAGTAGTAGGGGATTGATTGATTGATTGATAGTAGTAGTAAGCTCTGCACACAGTAAGCGCTCAATAAATACGATTGATTGATTGGAGCCCACTGTTGGGTAGGGACTGTCTCTATATGTTGCCAATTTGTACTTCCCAAGCGCTTAGCACGGTGCTCCGCACACAGTAAGCGCTCAATAAATACGATTGATTGATTGATTGATAGTAGTAGGAGATTGATTGATTGATTGATAGTAGTAGTAAGCTCTGCACACAGTAAGCACTCAATAAATACGATTGATTGATTGATTGAAGCCCACTGTTGGGTAGGGACTGTCTCTATATGTTGCCAATTTGTACTTCCCAAGCGCTTAGCACGGTGCTCCGCACACAGTAAGCGCTCAATAAGTACGATTGATTGATTGATTGGTAGTAGTAGTAGATTGATTGATTGATTGATAGTAGTAGTAAGCTCTGCACACAGTAAGCGCTCAATAAATACGATTGATTGATTGATTGATTGGAGCCCACTGTTGGGTAGGGACTGTCTCTATACGTTGCCAACTTGTACTTCCCAAGCGCTTAGCACAGTGCTCCGCACACAGTAAGCGCTCAATAAATACGATTGATTGATTGATAGTAGTAGTAGATTGATTGATTGATAGTAGTAGTAAGCTCTGCACACAGTAAGCGCTCAATAAATCCGATTGATTGATTGGAGCCCACTGCTGGGTTAGGGACTGTCTCTAGACGTTGCCAACTTGTACTTCCCAAGCGCTTCGCACAGTGCTTCGCACATAGTAAGCGCTCAATAAATACGATTGATTGATTGATAGTAGTAGGAGATTGATTGATTGATAGTAATAGTAAGCTCTGCACACAGTAAGCACTCAATTAATACGATTGATTGATTGATTGGAGCCCACTGCTGGGTAGGGACTGTCTCTAGATGTTGCCAATTTGTACTTCCCAAGCGCTTAGCACGGTGCTCCGCACACAGCAAGCGCTCAATAAATACGATTGATTGATTGATAGTAGTAGTAGATTGATTGATTGATTGATAGTAGTAGTAAGCTCTGCACACAGTAAGCGCTCAATAAATACGATTGATTGATTGATTGTTAGTAGTAGTAGATTGATTGATAGTAGTAGTAAGCTCTGCACACAGTAAGCACTCAATTAATACGATTGATTGATTGATTGGAGCCCACTGCTGGGTAGGGACTGTCTCTAGACGTTGCCAACTTGTACTTCCCAAGCGCTTAGCACGGTGCTCCGCACGTAGTAAGGGCTCAATAAATACGATTGATTGATTGATTGATAGTAGTAGTAAGCTCCGCACACAGCTGGGTAGGGACTGTCTCTAGACGTTGCCAACTTGTACTTCCCAAGCGCTTAGCACAGTGCTCCGCACATAGCAAGCGCTCAATAAATACGATTGATTGATCGATTATCATTCCTCCTGCCGTGCCTCCTCCCTTCGGGAGGTCCCTGGGCCCGCCTCTTTTCCCGGCCCAGGCCGTGGCGCCGCCCCCATTCCCGCCTCCTCCTCCGTGGTCATTCCCGCCTCCTCCTCCGTGGTCACCCCCGCCTCCCCTTTTTTCCCTCCTCCTCCTCGTCCTCCTCCTCCTCCTCCTCGTCCTCCTCCTCGTCCTCCCCAGCGGGCTCCGTGATGGCCCGGTCGGGCTCGGTGGGGCCGGCCCTGCGGCTCCCGTCCCCTCCCAGTCAGGCGGCGTCCGAGGAGGAGGCCGAAGAGGAGGAGGAGGTGGAGAGGCGGCTGCTCATCCCCCGGTCGTCGCCGGTCCCCCGCCCCCGGGACACGCCGGTCACCTCGGACGACGAGGCCGAGGCGGCGGGGGCCCCGACTAGGCCGCACTCCCGGCACCCTCTGCGGCGGGTGTTGTTCGCCGATGAGGCCCTGGGGCTGCCCCTGGCCCAGCTGA
This sequence comes from Tachyglossus aculeatus, assembly GCF_015852505.1. Lineage (NCBI taxonomy): Eukaryota > Metazoa > Chordata > Mammalia > Monotremata > Tachyglossidae > Tachyglossus > Tachyglossus aculeatus. Next base: position 36,300,698 of record NC_052071.1, read on the forward strand.
GGCGGTACCAGCCCTGGTGGGGGGACGACGCCCCCGAGGACCAGTCCCCCCCCGAGTTGACCCTGGGAGCCCCCCCCGACCTCCAGCTTCTACCTCCTGCCCGGCTTCGTGCTGCCCCCCGCCCCGGGCCGGCTGGACCGCCTGCGCCGGGCCATGGTGGAGCTGGAGGACCTGCTGCCCCCCGAAGACCCCGGGGACCGCCGGGTCCCGGTGCTGCGGGGCCTCATCCGCGTCCTCAACCTGTCCTACCACAAGTCAGTCCACGTGCGGGCCACGCGGGACCGCTGGGCCACCTACCAGGACCACCCGGCCCACTACGTGCCCGGCGGCTCGCCCGACGGCGGCCAGACGGACCGCTTCGCCTTCCAGCTGGCCTTCGACCCGCCCGGGAGGGGAGCGGGCGAGGGCCCGGTTGCCCGCGACGGGGCCCGCATTGACTTCGTGGTGCGCTACCAGACGCCCGATGCCGTCTATTGGGCCAACAACCAAGGCAAGAACTACACCGTGGTCCTGAAGGAGACCGCCGCGGCCAGGGCGACGAGCCTAGGGGCCCTGCCCGCGCCGCCGGCGAAGCCCCTCTTCCGGGAGGTGGAGACGAAACAGCTGAAGAGTTGTATGAAACCTGTCAGAAACAGGTAACGGGACGCCCCGGTCCCTCCCGTCGGGGATAGCGCCGTAGGGTTCAAGATCACGTCGGGGGTCCCCACCCTCCCGTCGACAGTTTTAGATGTCTCTCGTCATCCTGGGGACCCGCCGGGGGCCGAATGAATTTAGGGGGGTCAGTCGGTCTAGTGGGGCCCAAGCGTTTAGCCGGAGAGTTGGAAGGCCCGCCGCGCCGAGGTTGGTTGGGTTGTCGCCGTGGCCCAGTCTCATCGAGGTCGCAAGTAACGGGGCGAGTGAGAAGGGAGTCTTGGCGGCGTAACGGGCAGAGCAGAGGACAGAAACTGGAAACCGGGCTATTTATAGTGGGCCTTATGTGTTGGAGGTGATAGGAAAAATCAATAGGGCAGGCCTAGAAGCCTGTATATAACCCCCCGTGGAGGCAGGCGGCAAATGTTCGCCCGTCCGGTTCTCTCAGATTTGGCCCTGAAACGACTTCACACCTCAGGTTTTTCAAACGCCGTTGAGTGATTCGAGAGCCGACATTGGATGCCGCATTTGGCAGGTGACTTTTGGTTTTAACCATTAAACGTAAGCCCACGGGCAGTTCAAAAACTTTTATCTATGTGATTTATCGTAGGTTTTCCAACCTGGACCACCTGTTGGGCTTGCAGATTACTGGCTATTCTTAAATGGTGTGGTGGAAATGAAAATTATTTTCCCCCGTGAAGCCTATTGCTAAGTAATCAGTTTGAGAAGTGACTGGGTAAGGCCTGAGGGTTCTGGAATTGCCTTCCTTTGCAAGTCTTTCCCCCCCGCCCCACCCCCTCCCTTCATTTTCATCAATACTGTACTCTTTTAAGACATCCTGGCTACCAGTTCATTCATTCATTCAATCAATCATATTTATTGAGCGCTTACTGTGTGCAGAGCACTGTACTAAGCGCTTGGGAAGTACAAGTTGGCAACATATAGAGACGGTCCAGTTGTATCCTGACACTTAAGTGTTACTGAACCGTGAGACAGTGGTAAAAAAAAAAAAACCAAGGAAAAAGAAGATATCTCAATATCAGCATCCTTAGACTATTGATGTTTAGGTAAGTAGACCGATATTTGGGGGGGGGGGGGGGAGGCATAAAATCAGAATCTCAGGTTATTTTTTAAAGTGCAAAAGTGATTTTGAAAAGAAAAAAAAGCACGTTATTCAGGAAATTGTTTTAGTATCTGCCCCCAAAGCTGTGGTTCTTGACAATACTTGTGATATTATTTTAAGTGGGTAGATTGTATTTTGATAGTTTCCCTTATCACTTCATCTCTGCTATGCAAGAAGAGGTTCTATGCGTGCAGAAAGATCAATAAGTAGTTCTCCGTAAGTTCATTTTGGTCATGTAAATTTTAACTTTTTACTTTTCAAAACAGTCCATCTTGGTTTGACTATTTAAGAACTGTACTATCCAAGGCTGTTTGATTGTTTTCCTTTTCCCCAATTTAAAGAGACTGACTGGTTCTCAGTTTACTTCCTTTCCCAGATATCCACTTCAGCCTTAACCCTTGTAAGCCCCTTCTTTTGTACTTCAGCAAGTGGACTTGAGCATGTTAACTCCTTCCTCACACGTGGAGGAATACGTGGAAAGCAAAGAGCTGCGTTCTTCAGGTTGCTTTGCTGATATCTTTTTACCGATTCCATGCCGTAGCCCCCAAATAGTTGGGGTGAGGGAGGCGGTGGTCACAGGGATTCACATCATCGTCAATCAAGAAGGACCGAGTTTCCCGACGTCTTTGCCATTCCTAGCTGGTAACGGTCTGGGAGAGCTATGAGAAATGAATCTATGATGATTTGGACCAGTGATCCAAAAATTACCTTACCAGTCCTGTCTTCTTTACACAGTCCGGTAGCCAGAACTGACTCCATGTTAGCTGACTCTGAAAACTAGAACAAGGTAGGAGTCGGTGCTAGAAAAGAACCTAGCAGAGATCCCACTGATTTGAGAAAAAGTAATATTTTCAACAGGCTGGTATAGAACATTTGTTCTTTTAAAATATGGAGGAATTTAGGGCAAGGGAAAGGTACGAAAGCGATCAATTTAGGAACTGAAGCCCCCAGTCACAGAATTGAGCTGTATGTCTCTTCATTACACTTCCTTTTTTTTTTTAATGTATTTAAGTGGTTACTATAGGCCAGGCACTGTACTAAACGCCAGGGTAGAGTCCAGCTAGCCAAGTTGGACACAGTCCATGTCCCACGTGGGGCTCACAGTCTTAATCCTCATTTTACTCATGAAGTAACTGAGGCACAGGTAAATTAAGTGCCTTGTAAGCCCACTTCAGGCTGTAAGCTCATTTTGGGCAGGGAATGTGACTGTTTATTGTTGCATCGTACTCTCCCAAGTGCTTAGTACAGTGCTCTGTACACAGTAAGTGCTCAATAAGTACAATTGAATGAGAAGGTCACACACAGACACGTGGCAGAGATGGGATTAGAGTCCTAGGCCCGTGCTCTTTCCACTAGGCCAAGCTGCTTCTCGTTTGAAGGCTCACACATTTTTGAATGTGATCACTTGCTCTTCATGCCCCTAAAACTTTCAGATTAAATATTGCCCCTCCACCAAAAAGCAAAAAACAAGCCAAAACCTGAGTCCCTAAATGTGCACTGCACTTCATTGGACCTCAGTAGCTCCGGTTCCTTCTTGGTAGCTAACAAAAATCTTAAAGATCAGAAAGAAGGGGTTCAGAATGAGGATCTGCGAGGGAGGCTTTGTTCCTTGCATCTAACCCATGGTTTGCATCTAACCCATCTTCTAGGAAGATGAGAGGATTTGGGGGTGGGTAGACACTTTCCTAGACTCCGCTATGTCTAGACCAGTTAATCTCTCTTGTATGAGAGTACTGGTGGGCTACAAGTTTCCCTTGAGCCACCTCACAATGTTAGGTGGAAATGGCATGTCATTCATTATGCATGTGGGTAACATTTGAACCTCTGACCTAGAGATGAAAAGGGGTGTGTTTCTCAGAAATGCCCTAAGCAATAGGCCTACCTAAAGCAGAACTTAACCTTGACAACCTTAAGTATGTTTTTTAGGTTCCTGTTCCCATTTTAATCAATCTATTTCAGAGGCCTTAATGAAGGAGCCTTAGCTCACATCCTTTTCTTTCTTGTTGAGAGACTGGATGATGTGGTATTTGTTAAGTGCTTACTATGTGCCAGGCGCCGTTCCAAGCACTGGGGTAGATACAAGATCATTGGGTGGACACAGTCCCTATCCCACACAGGGCTCACACCCTTAAACCCCATTTTACAGAAGAGGGAATAGTGGAAAGAGCCCGGGCTTGGGAGTCAGAGCTCATGGGTTCTAATTCCGACTCCGCCACTTGTCAGCTGTGTGACTTTGGGCAAGTCACTTAACTTCTCTGTGCCTGTTACCTCATGCAAGTCACTTAACTTCTCTGTGCCTGTTACCTCATCTGTAAAATGGGGATTAAGACTGTGAGCCCCACGTGGGACAACCTGATCCCTCAGTGCTTAAAACAGTGCTTTGCAATCAATCAATCAATAATAATAATAATAATAATAATAATGGCATTTGTTAAGCGCTTACTATGTGCAGAGCACTGTTCTAAGCGCTGGGGGGGATACGAGATGATCAAGTTGTTCCACGTGGGGCTTACAGTCTTAATCCCCATTTTACAGATGAGGGAACTGAGGCTCAGAGAAGTTAAGTGACTTGCCCAAGGTCACACAGCAGACACGTGGTGGAGTCGGGATTCGAACCCATGACCTCTGACTCCAAAGCCCGGGCTCTTTCCACTGAGCCACACTGCTCAATCAATCGTATTTATTGAATGCTTACTGTGTGCAGAGCACTGTACTAAGTGCTTTGGGAAGTACAAGTTGGCAACATATAGAGACAGTCCCAACCCAACAGCGGGCTCACAGTCTAGAAGGGGGAGACAGAGAACAAAACCAAACATATTAACAAAATAAAATAAATAGAATAGATATGTACAATAGTAAGCACTTAACAAATATCATTAAGTGGCAGAGCTGCGATTAGAACCCATGACTTTCCGACTCCCAGCTCAGTGCTCTATCCACTAGGCCATGCTGCTTCCCTCTGTGGACGCCTTTCTAGTTTAGCCCAATGGACATGGATGGCATTGGCCACTTTTCAACCCCTGCTGAGTCCATCATCAGGAGGTTTGATTTTCATAATTTTGGACGGGTAGATCCCTTAGTGTTTAATCGGAAAAGAGAGTGCCCAGATAACTTGAGAGCAGGGGGAAAGGAGATACGCTAGGGAAGTGGTCTTGTTCATTCTTTCTAATTGCCAACTTGTCTTGTCTTATCCCGTCGAGTCGTCTCCGACCCATAGCGACTCCACGGACACATCTCTCCCAGAATGCCCCGCCATGCATCCGCAGTCGTTCTGGTAGTGGATCCGTAGAGTTTTCATGGTAAAAATACGGAAGTGGTTTACCATTGCCACCTTCCATGCAGTAAACCCGAGTCTCCGCCCTCGACTCTTTCCCATTGCCACCTTCCATGCAGTAAACCCGAGTCTCCGCCCTCGACTCTTTCCCATGCTACTGCTGGCTGCCCGGCATGGGTGAGTTTTGACTAGTAGCAGTTTGCCTTCCACTCGCTACCACTGCCCAAGCTAGGAATGGAATGGGTGGGCCTCTGCTTGACTCTCCGTCCCGTAGCCGAGACTAGTAGAGTACTGGAAACTCTCCAGGTGCGACCCTGAGAGGGGAAAATTGCCAACTAGTGTTTGTTAAACACCCCTTGAGAAGGCAGCTCTCCTCTCTTGACTTTATCTGCTTCAGCATTTCCTCAGAAGGATCTGTAGATGATTTGAGATTGTCTACTGATACTTTACGAAATGCTACTGATGCACGTAAGTGAACAGAGATAGATTTTTTTGTCTGTTTCTAGAGAAGAAAGGGTTGAAAAATCATGGAGATCAATGTTCAGATTCTTTCAGTTTGGTTTTCGATTCCAAAAGTGCGTGCAGTCTAGAAGCCCCCAAAAGCCTCTTTATAAAAGGTGTTTATGGCCAATAAAAGACCTGTAAATCTCTTTTTGGTCTATTTTCTCCTTGGCCTTGTTCATTCATAACTCCAGGGATTAAGACTGGTTTGAAACAGTAGGGGTGGAGAGAATAAAAATATACCCCAAATAACCAATTTCAGCGTGCTGTAGAAGCCTCAGATTTTTTCTTCACTTCCTTCCCCACCCTGTATACCTAATCATTTTACTCACGAGATGTTTCACCATAACTAGAGTTCCGTGCATCACCGTAGTACGGGGCGAAACTTCCGCCGTCTTTTGCCGACTTGGAGTATCACCAAATTAAGTTGACGATGAGCGGGATCTGCTGTATTTTCCTCTCCGAGTTCTTGTTTATGACCCACTTTGGGTTGAATGAACACTTTGAAAACATCCGTATTTGAAAGGGGGAGCTGACAAAGGAGAAATGAGATGGAGAGACAACGTAGATTTGAGTCCTATGAAATGAGTCTGCAGAACTTTTTTTTTTCCGTTGAGTATTCTAAAATGCTGTTCATGGGCCTTTACCTTTCTAATGAAACACATGTGCTTGTCGAGGTGCTAGACAGTCTGCAGATTCACCTCTTCCCTTAGTTAGCCCTCAGTAAAAAGTGTTTTCCCCCTCAGCCCCTCCTCCAAAGTCTTGTTTCCCTAGTTACTATCTGTAATAAACTACCTTAAAACAACAGCTAATGTTCCCTGATGGCAAAGTGAATTTCCGTCATCGAGAGACTGGGTTTCAAGGAGAATAATGAGCAATCTCTGGTGCCTCCACCCCCACAAAAGCTCACGCACGCCCTCCTGTTCTGTGTCTCATCTTCATTTGAACGGATAGACTGAACCCCCTGGGACGACGGGGCCCATCATTCCCACAACCATTTACCCTGGACTCCCAACGTCGCTCATCCCAGGGCCCTGACAGTCGATCAGTCAGTCAATCAGTGGTATCTCTTGAGCGCTTACTGTGTGCAAAGCGCTGTGGACTAAGCGCTTAGGAAAGTGGAATACAACGGAGTTGGTAGACACGTTCCCTTCCCACAGGGAACTTCCAGGAAAGAGCGGGAGAGTAAATTATGGATGTGTATGTAGATGCTGTGGGGCTAGGGTGAGTGACTATCAAGTGCTTAAATGTTACGAATATAAGTGCATAGGGAATATAGAAAGGAAAGGGAGTAGAGGAAAAGACGGCTTAATTGGACAAGACCGAAGAGTTTCCTATCAGGGCTGAAAAGACCCCGGATGGTGACTTTGTCTTATCAACCGATCAGTGCATCAGTAGTATTTATTGGCCACCTATTCCTGCCAAGCACTGTACTGGACACTTGAGAGAGTAGAGTTAGTAGACATGTTCCTTGCCTTTAAGGAACTTAAAGTCTAGTGGGGGAAACAGACACTAAAATTACAGGGAGAGGGAACCAAAAGAACATAAAGATATGGACATAAATGCTAGCAGGGGAGGGCCCAAGCTTTAGGAAATAAATACCCAAGTGCAGAAGCAGGTGATACAGAAGTATTGAAATTGCAGTAGGGGGTGGGGACTGTCTCTAGGCTATAAGCTCAATGTGGGCAGGCATTTAGTACAGTGCTCTGCACGCAGTAAGTGCTTAGTAAATACTATCGATTGAGTGGGGACATGAAAGTAAATCAGGCATGGTCCCTAGGAGTTGAGATTTTAAAAGGGCTTTGAAGATGGGGAGAAGAGTGGTGGTCTGCCAGATTGGGGAGGGGGCCGGGAGGTGTGAACAAGAAGTCGGTGGGGAGAGAGATTCGAATGAGGCACAGTGAATAGCATGGCCCTAGAGTCCAAGCGCTTAGTACAGTGCTCTGAAGCTCTCAATAAATACGATTGAATGAATGAATGAGCAAAACGAGTGAGCTGGGCTGTAATGGGAGAGGACAAGTAGCAGGGTGAGAGAGGTGATTGAGGATCTTCTTGTTCATTCTTTGATATCTACTCTCTGCCCCCTTTTCAGTCAGTCAAACGATATCCCTTGAATGCTGTCTGCAGAGCACTGTACTAAGCATTCGAGAAAGTACCATAGATTTGGTAGACGGGATCCCTGCCTAAAAGGAACTGACAACCTAGACGGGGGAGACAGTCGTTATTTGCCACCGCCCACAGAATGAAAAATTGGCACCTGTGGACTCGAGGGGAGACCAGATGTGGCCAATAGAATCGACATGTGCCTATCAACCTTAGGATGGGTTCCTGTTTCCTTTGCAGAAGCATCGCATCCTGTTCAAATTACTCAATAGAGCCGCCCTTTGAATTTGTGAAAGTGGTTCCACCAAAATCTAGTGCATGGTTAATTGAACATGCAAGTTGTAGTGTTTGTTCTCATTCGATTCCTCCCTTTCTAAGAACTCTGCTTCACCTTTAACAACTAGTGAGTCAATCTACCGTTGTACTTCAGTATCTTAAGTTTCTGTTTTGGTGACTTTAAACTTGGACACCAATTGGAGTTGTCCCAGCCTTAAAGCACAAAAGGTCATCTGTTTCCTGTTCTTGTCAGACAACTGCTGATTAAATTGTCCAAGGATCCTGAACATCCTAACTTACCCCTTGGACTAGCCCCAAGCCTGTCATTTAGTTCAAACAGAGAATTTGGGGGATTGAGGATTTTATATTGGGTAAATGAGAATATTCATTTTTCCCTAGCCTTCAAAGCGGACAGGTCTGCAGCCCCACTGCTTTCTGTCCTTTTGCTATCTTTATATACATTTGCAAACGCCTCCTGTTCCTCAGAATCCTCTCAAATTATTTTCCCCGAGAATCTTGTATCTATACAGTTATGTTTCCTCCGCTGACGTATTCCTTAAACTTTCCTCTGTTGTGAAGGGAGAAAGGGAGCATTATTGGGAGGAAGGAACCAATATTTTTAGTCCCTCATCCCTTTCTGTTCTCCATCTACACCCATTCCCTTGGAGCACTCATTCGCTCCAGTGGCTTCAGCTGTCATCTCTATGTGGATGATTCCTGAATCTACCTCTCAAATCCCGACCTCTACTTCTCAGGAGTCTCATTCCCTCCTGCCTTCAGGATATCTCTACCTGGATGTCCCTCCAACGCCTCAGACTTAACATGACCAAAACAGGTCTCTTCCTCTTCCCACCCGAACCCTGTCCTCCGCTGTCTTTCCCATCACTGTGAACACCACCACTATCCTCCCTATCTCATAAGCCCATAACCTTGGCATTATCCTCAACTCATATCTCTCAGAGAACTGTATGAAGTGCTTGGGAGAGTACAATGTAACAGAGTTAGTGGACGTGTTCCTTACCCACAGCGATCAACCCACAAATTCAGTCTGTCACCCAACCCTGTCAATTCTACCTTCATAACATTACTGAAATGTAACCTTTCCTTTCCATCCAAATGCAACCATGCTGTTGTATTTATCCTGACCTACCTTGATTTCGGCATCAGCCTCCTCAATGACCTCCCTTCTTCCTTGTCTCTCCCCTCTCCAGTCCATACTTCACTCTGCTGCCTGGATCAGTTTTCTAAAAAAAAGTTCAGTCCTCGTCTCCCCCTTCCTCAAGAACCTCCAGTGGTTGCCCTCGCCTCATTCAGTGGTTGCTTCATTCATTGTCGTATTTATGGAGCGCTTACTGGGTGCAGAGCACTGTACTAAGCGCTTGGTCAACAGACACTCCTTACCATCGGCTTTAAAGCACTCGAACAATTTGCTTTCTCCTAACCATGACCTTTCCCCTTTGAGCTGGTCCCCAGAATCCCTCAGGGAGAATAGGTGAAAGAAGGACTCCACTCAGTATAAGAATAATAGTGGTCTTTGTTAAATGCTTACCCTCTGCCAAGCACTGTACTAAGCACTGGGGTAGATATGACATACGCATATTATCGCATTCACCCTTCTCCCACCCTGCATCTTAGCTCTCTCTCATCCTCCCACTCAAGACAACCTGCTCACTGTGTCTCATTCACACTTCGCCCACCCTCCCTGTCCAGAGTTCCCTCGTCACATTTGATAGATCCATCAATAACTTTGTGCAGAGCACTGTACTAAGCCCTTCATTCATTCAGTCGTATTAATGGAGCGCTTACTGAGTGCAAAGCAATGTACTAAGCACTTGGGAGAGTACAGTATAACAATAGACAGACACATTCCCTGCCCACAACATGTTTACAGCCTAGAGGGTGAGACTGACATTAATATAAATAAATAAATTACAGAGAGCACAATACAATAGAGTTGGTAGACACTTTCCCTGCCCACAATGAGCTTACAGTCTAGAGGGACAGACAATAATATAAATACATTAATTATGGGCATGTGGGGGAAGAGACATGACAGGGACTAGAAAGTGAGGACTGAAGGAAAATGGAAGAAACAAAAGAGTAAAATAAAGAAAGGAATCAAGCTTTCAGAATATTTTACTAAGGCTAACAATATTAAGTCCATAGACAGAAATTGGTTTTGAACAAGGTTTGGGCCTACATCGTGCTTAGAGAAGCAGCGTGGCTCGGTGGAAAGAGCACGGGCTTGGGAGTCAGGGGACATGGGTTCTAATCCCGGCTCCGCCACTTATCAGCTGTGTGACTTTGGGCAAGTCACTTAACTTCTCTGGGCCTCAGTTACGTCATCTGTAAAATGATGGTTAAGACTGTGAGCCCCATGTGGGACAACCTGATTACCTTGTATCCCCCGCAGCGCTTACAACAGTGCTTGGCACATAGTAAGCGCTTAACAAATACCAAAATTATCATTATTATTATCGTGGTGGCACCAATTCATCATCATCATCATCAATCGTATTTATTGAGCGCTTACTTTGTGCAGAGCACTGTACTAAGCTCTTGGGAAGTACAAGTTGGCAAAAATTCACGGATATCAAATTCTGTTCTGAAATGTAGCTCTCTCTCTGGTCTTATTCCTTTCCTTGGGCTAGAATATGGGTTCATAAACACTTGACAGTGATGTTGCCATCTCTGGGTTTTATTCACCATGTGCTTCCCTCTCTGTTCGACTTCCCCTCACCTCCTCCGCAAGGGCTGCTTTAGCATTCCACCCTCATGGTGAAAGTGTTTCTTTCCTGCTCCAAGGACTTTTATGCCATTTTATGCCCCTAGTCCCATGCCCCAGTCCCCGAGTTGGTATTGGTTCGGGTTCCAGGGATGTTTCTGTCTCATAAAGGCCCCAGCATCAGTTTGGACGACTTATCCCATTTTCCTGTTTTAACCTCCCCTATCTGGCCCCCTTTAAAATGAGCTTCTGAAGGCTGGGGAAGTGCAACTGCCCCCTCTGTTATGCCATTAGATTATGTGTGCTTTTTTTTTTAATCAGGTTGGTCCCAAGCATTAGCAGAACCCTTAACAAATACAGTTCCAGTCTGGCAGTTCAAATATTCTAGGGGACATTGGCCCACAGATAGACATCTCCCCTAACAGGCCTGGCAGTCCTACCACAGGGTGAAACAGTCATTTTAAAGGATCCAAATGAAGCTGAGAACAAACTGGGGTTTTACAGTTATCCATGGTTTTCAACCAGTTTCTTCCTTGAAGGATCAAGTTAGATTTCAGGCAAAAGAAGTCCCGTGACCAGTAGATTCATTTTCCTTTGATTGTAACAACCCCTGGCAATGGAGAGTTCAGCTGACTCTCCCGCCCCCGAAGTGATTGATTCACAAGGCTAAAACCTTGTGTATATCAAGAGCGTTCATGAGACAAGGCTAAGCCCACCCAGCCAGAAATTGTAGAATATAGATAACAAATACAGTCAGACATTTGTGCCCTACATAGAAAAGGAGAACTTGATCCAACCCTTCCCTACTCCCTTCCTAGCTCCACCTTTGTCTCTTTTAGCTTTCCGTTGATAAAGGAAATGGGACCTCCCCAGCCTTTGCTTGCACTCTCTGGAATGGCATTGGAGTCTGCCGTGGCATTTACCCGTAAAGACTTCTTAGCCAAGAGATCATTTTGGAAACTGACCACCATCAGATGCCAGAGAGGGGTAGACTGTGAGCCCGTTGTTGGGTACAGATTGTCTCTATTTGTTGCCGAATCTTACTTTCCAAGCACTTAACACGGAGCTCCGCACGCAGCGCTCAATAAATACGAATGAATGAACAGAAGCAGAGGCCCTCTTAGGAGCAACAGTGGCCCAGACCAGTAGATCCTTGCAATGGCAGGAATGGTGCAGTCTAAAGCAGCAGCAACAGTGCATGCTTTCTTTTCCTGCAGGCTGCCAAGCCCTTAGTGAGAAGCAGTGTGGTCTGGTGGCTAGAGCACGGGCCTGGGTGTGAGAAGATCTGGTTTCTAATCCCGGCTCCTCCACTCGTCTGTTGTGTGACCTTGGGCAAGTCACTTCACTTCCCTGGGCCTCAGTTGTCTCAGCTGTAAAATGGGGATTAAGATTGTGAGTCCCATGTGGGACAGGGACTGTGTCCAACCTGATTAGCTGACCCTGTTGTTGGGTAGGGACTGTCTCAATATATCGCCAACTTGTACTTCCCAAGCGCTTAGTACAGTGCTCTGCACACAGTAAGCACTCAATAAATGTGACTGAATGAATGAATAAATGAATGAAGCTACCCCAGCCCTTAGAACAGTGCTTGACACACAGTAAGTACTAAGCAAATACCATTATTGTCATTATTATTATTAGTGCCTTCCCCTCCAAACTCAGAACTCCCAAAGCTGGTGTTTTAGTTCTGTGCCACTTCCCGTTGAATGCCCCAGGGTCATAGATCTCCCCATCCTTTTATGTACATTCTCAGAATATGCCGGTCACGATGCTAGCCCTTCCTGGAGTCACCTGATTTTTGTAAATCAGATGCACATTAAACTTAATAACTGGTAAACTGGTCTTTGTTGATGGTCGTGTCAGTTCCTATAAGCATGAGGAAGTCTTCAGTTTCCTCTCTTTACCTCACACAGGCAAAACGAGGAAGGACTAAGAAGAGTGAATTTGGAGGAAACCATCTCTGTTGCTGGTACGTTTTGGGAGAGCCTTGCTTTGAATTTTAACTCATGATTTTCTTTCCTCCTCTTCTGAAGATTTTGATGGTAGGTTAAAAAAAAAACGGATCATGGACTATGCCAACTCTGAGAGATTAGAATCATTTTTACCGTAAGTAATGAAAGTCAAAGCCACCCTGGGTAAAAGCCGCCCCTCTATACCAGTATTGAGACGTGTGCCCATTTATGCTTCATAGTTTTGCATCTGATTACGAGCTGGCAGAATGTAAAATCGACTCTGTTGTACTGTCCCAAGTGCTTAGTGGTGTGCTCTGCGCACAGTAAGCACTTGTGAAATACCATTGGTTAGTAGTAAAAAGGGAAGTTCTGTATCTGGAGCAATTAGAATCCCATGGCTGAACATTGACCTTTCAGTTGAATTGAAAAAAGACAAAAGGAAGCGAAGGTGAAAAGCAAATGGGCAGCAAGGCAAGATGGAAATAATATATATCTGAAATCCATCTCTGTTCTCCCTCTGTACCCCAGAGTTCAGTCTTTATTCTTTTTATTTTAGTGGTATTTCTTCAGTGTTTACTTTGTGTCAGGCACTGTTCTAAGTGCTTAGGTTAGCAAGCTAATCAGCTTGAACTCAGTCTGGGTCCAAAGTGCAGTTTACAGTCAGAATCCCCATTTTACAGATGAAGTAACGGAGGCACAGGAAAGTTAAGTGACTTGCCCAGGGTCACACAGCAGACACACAGTAGATCTGGGACTAAAACCCAGGTCCTCCTTCCTGGAACTTCCTTCCCCTTTCACTATTCTCATCTTCAAAACTCCTCTGAAATCAATCAGTCAGTGGTATTTATTGAGTTCTTATTGCGTGCAGAACACTGTACAAAGCACTTGCGAGAATACAGTATAATAGAGTCGGTAGACATACTCCCTGCCCACTTTATTATCAGAGGAGGAGACAGGCACTGACACGAATGCTATGGGGCTCAGGGTGGGGTGAATATCAGATTCTTTAAGAGTCAAGTGCATAGGCCATACAGAAGGGAATAGGGGAAATGAGGGCATAGTCTTGGAGGAGATGTGATTTTAATAAGGCTTTGAAGGTGGGGAAAGTGGTGATCTATCATTCACGAAGTGGGAGGGAGTTCCAGGCGAGAGGGAGGATGTGGGCAAGGGATCGGCTGCGAGATAGATGAGATCGAGGTACAGTGAGTAGGTTGGCGTTAGCGGAATGAAGTGTGCGGCGGGCTGGGTTGTAGTGGCAGATCAGCGAGGAGTGGGGGTAAGCTGACTGAGTGCTTTAAAGCTGATGGGAAGGAGTTTCTGTTTGATGCGGAGGTGGCTGGGCAACCACTGGAGGTTCTTGAGGAGTGGGGAGATGTGAAGTGAATGGTTTTTTGAGAAAAATGACCCGGGTAACAGAGTGAAGAAGGACTGAAATGGGGAGAGACAGGAGGCAGGAAAGTCAGCAAGGAGGCTAACACAGTAGTTAAGGTGGGGATGTGATCACTGCGCATCTGCGCATCAGGCAGAAACTCCTCACCCTGGGCTTCCAGGCTGTCCATCGCCTCGCCCCCTCCTACCTCACCTCCCTTCTGTCCTTCTCCAGCCCAGCCCGCACCCTCCGCTCCTCCGCCGCTAATCTCCTCACCGTACCTCGCTCTCGCCTGTCCCGCCATCGACCCCCGGCCCACGTCATCCCCCGGGCCTGGAATGCCCTCCCTCTGCCCATCCGCCAAGCTAGCGCTCTTCCTCCCTTCAAGGCCCTGCTGAGAGCTCACCTCCTCCAGGAGGCCTTCCCAGACTGAGCCCCTTCCTTCCTCTCGCCCTCGTCCCCCTCTCCACCCCCCCATCTTACCTCCTTCCCTTCCCCACAGCACCTGTATATATGTATATATGTTTGTACATATTTATTACTCTATTTATTTATTTTATTTGTACATATCTATTCTATTTATTTTATTTTGTTAGTATGTTTGGTTTTGTTCTCTGTCTCCCCCTTTTAGACTGTGAGCCCACTGTTGGGTAGGGACTGTCTCTATGTGTTGCCAATTTGTACTTCCCAAGCTCTTAGTACAGTGCTCTGCACATAGTAAGCACTCAATAAATACGATTGATGATGATGATGATGATGATCACTGTTTGGACCAGGGTAGTTAAAGTTTGGAGAGGAAAGAATGGATTTTAGTGATGTTGTGTAGGTAGAACACTGAGAAGCAGCGTGGCCTTATGGACAGAACCTGGGCCTGGGGGTCAGAAGATCTGGGTTCTAATCCTGGCTCTGCCACTTGTCTGTTGTGTGACCTCAGGCAAGTCGCTTCACTTCCTATGCCTCATTTACCTCATCTGTAAAATGGGGATTAAGACTGTGACCCTCATGTGAGGCAGGGATTGTGCCCAACCCGATTTTCTTATGTCTACCCCAGCGCTGAGTGCAGTGCCTGGCAAATAGTAAGCCCTTCACAAATACCTTTTTTTTTTTTAAAAAAAAAAGGTAGACCTGACAGGGTTAGGAGGCTTTCCCTGATTAATTTCTAGTCTCCCCGCTTTGTCTCCCCTCAGCTGCCACCTCAGGACTTCTGTGCCACTTTAGCACTTAACCTCCCCAAAACACTTATGATAATAATAATAATAATGGCATTTATTAAGCGCTTACTATACACAAAGCACTGTTCTAAGTGCTGGGGAGGTTACAAGATGATCAGGTTGTCCCACGGTGTGGGGCTCACAGTCTTAATCCCCATTTTACAGATGAGGTAACTGAGGCCCAGAAAAGTTAAGTGATTTGCCCAAAGTCACCCAGCTGACAATTGGCGGAGCTGGGATTTGAACCCATGACCTCTGACTCCAAAGCCCGTGCTCTTTCCACTGAGCCATGATGCTTCTCTATGATCATATTTTTATGGGAAGCAACGTGGCTTAATGAAAAAGCACAGGCCCGGGAGTCAAAAGACCTGGCTTCTAATCCTGGGCCCACTTCTTGTCTGCTGTATGACCTATATGATCTTTGTGCCTCAGTTATGCTTCTTGTGGCCAGACGAAGACCTACTCTGTCTTACTGTACTCTCCCACGTGCTAAGTACGGTGCTCTGCACACAATAAGCACTCAGTAAATACCCTTGATTGATTGATTAATTTCCTCAACTGTAAAATGGGGATTCAGTGCCTATTCTCCCTCCTGCTTAGACTGTGAGCCCCATGGTGGGACAGAGACTGTGTTAGACTGTTTGACTTTTATGTATCTTAGTACTTAGAACAGTGCTGGACACCTAGTAAGTGCTTAACACATATTATTATTGGTCTATCCTTCATATTCTATTATCTCCTCCTTTCTGAAATTTGTTATAGCGTTTATCTGCCCTTTTATATGGTAAGCTTCTTGAAAGCAAGGATCATAATATACTGATTTCCTTATACTCTCACAAGGGCTTTGAACAGAGTAAACATTCAGTAAATGCTTTTAAACTCCTGCTGCGTGCAGAGCAGTGAACTAGGCCCTTGAAAACAAACAGTAGAATTAGTAGACATGATCCACTCCTTGTGGGCAGGGCACATCTGTACCAACCCTGTTGTAATTTACTCTCCCAAGTGCTTAGTGCAGTGCTCAACACCTCTGATGGATTTATTGATCAATCCCCGCCCTCAAGGATTTTACGGTCTAGCTGGGGAATCTTACAACCTTCTGTTGATTGATTGAAATTTCTACAAGTTCGAAGATTCCCAAAGTTTGACGGTAATGATGCCTGAGCGTTAATGACCCTGGGCCTTTTCTCTTTCTCTCTTGTAGACTGGACCAGTGAAAAGGAGGTACTGAGCAAAATAACAGCACCCACAGCTCTACAACCAGGGCTTCAAAAGATACAGGTAAGAGGCACAGCATGTACGCCAGCCACCCCCCTTTCTCCCTCTGACTTTTAAGCAACAGAGTCACCAAAATATAAGCTTCAACATGTATCTCCCAACTCTAATGGTCTTGGCCGAAACTTGATTTGTGTCTCCATTTCTTCAGTTTTCTTGATTTTGCGTAGGTTATGGGCTATAAATTCTGAGGTGTTGTTATCATAAAATCCTGAAGCAGGAGGGATTGCTTTGATTAATTCCTTTGGAGGCCAAAGATCATCTCACGTTCCAAAAAATGAGGCTACAGAGCCAAAATTGGTTACAGAGAAGTGGGGGGAGAGAAGTCTTATGCCACCCAGGTCTCTTTTTTATGACATTTGTTAAATGCTTGCTACGTGTCTGACACTGTACTAAGCACTGGGGTAGACGCAAGCTAGGCAGGTTGGACTCAGCCCTTGTCCTACATGGACTCACAGTCTTAATCCCCATTTTACAAATGAGGTAACAGGCACAGAGAAGTTAAGTGACTTGCCCAAGGTCACACAAGTGGCAGAGCTGGGATTAGAAGCCAGGTCTTCCGATTTGAGACTCTCCCACAAACGGGCAATAGCCATGAAGTTCAGTTCACACTACCAGAAAAGATGTTCATGACAGAATTT
This sequence comes from Tachyglossus aculeatus, assembly GCF_015852505.1. Classification (NCBI taxonomy): domain Eukaryota; kingdom Metazoa; phylum Chordata; class Mammalia; order Monotremata; family Tachyglossidae; genus Tachyglossus; species Tachyglossus aculeatus. Next base: position 36,317,775 of record NC_052071.1, read on the forward strand.
TGTAAAACCACATTCAGAAAAGTTCCCATCCCTTAAAAACCGTACAAACTAACATTATTGAAATACCCCAAGTAGTGGAATTGTGAGATTAGAGATGGAGCGCAAACAGAAAGATCCGAAACATGTCGTTTAAATAAGAATATCACTTATCCAGACATAACCTTCCTTAAACTATACAATCTCCAGGAGCCCCTCAGCCCTCTCCGTCCTCCAACCCCTTGCAAGAAAAGGAAAGTGCTTTTTAAACAGTCCCCCCCCACAAGCTCCGAACTACATGTTTTGTGCAGGTGGAATGAAAGGGAGGACAGAAAGCAACTTTTAGGAATAGAGTAGGTCCTCATCTTTTTTGCTCATGGGAAGGGCCAGGAGCTTTTTTTAGTCACTGCAATGAAGTTATTTTGGAGGATGCTCAGAATCATCCTTAAGGAGAATAAAATGTTTGGGAACTTGAAAGAAGACATTTCAGAACTCAATCAATCAATGGTATTTACTGAGTGCCTAATATGTGCAAAGCACTGTATTAAGCACTTGGGTGAGTGTATCAGTTTATTGTATTGTACTCACCCAAGTGCGTAGTACAGTGCCCTGCGCACAGTAAGCGCTCAATAAATACAATTGAATGAATGTGAGTACACTACAACATTCATTCATTCAATCATTTATTGAGCGCTTACTGTGTGCAGAGAACTGTACTAAGCGCTTGGGAAATACAAGTTGGCAACATATAGAGACGGTCCCTACCCAACAGCGGCCTCACAGTCGGGAGCAGCAGGGCCGGAGTTGGTAGGCATGTTGTCTGCCCACAACAAGCTTGCAGTCCCTAGGGGAAGACATAATTACAATAAACACATATAACTATATATTATATTATTATGTGATATATAACATGCATATTATAGCATTATATAATAGTTATAATTATATGTAATTTATAAATATGTACAGAAACATCCCTCACCTTGCCTCCCCCTCAACCCCCTCGCCCCACCCCCATCTCCATGGATAATAATAATAATATTGATGGCATTTTTAAGCACTTACTATGTGCAAAGCACTGTTCTAAACGCTGGGGAGGTTGCAAAGTGATCCGGTTGTCCCACGAAGGACTCACAGTCTCAATCCCCCTTTTACAGATGAGGGAACTGAGGCCCAGAGAAGTGAAGTGACTTGCCCAGAATCACACAGCTGACAAGTGGCGGAGTCGGGATTTGAACCCATGACCTCTGACTCCAAAGCCCGCGCTCTTTCCACTGAGCCACGCTGCTTCTCAGGATCTTAGTTCAGCTGTGACTGAGGGAGAAAAGTATTCCATATTGAATCCATTTACTCTACCTCTGCATCTGCACACAGTAAGCGCTCAATAAATACGATTGAATGAATGAATGAATCTTAGAAATCTCCTCACCCAAAATGGACTAGTCCTCCAGTCTGGCCCTCTAGGAGAATCTAAAATCTCCGCCCTTCGGGTAGCAAATTAATGCAACATCTTCTGAGCCTCTTGAACAGTAAACCACAGAGGGAGCAAGCTGAACCCCTAGCAGTAACGCCCGAGTTGTCCTTATCCTCTAGACACATGAAGAGCAAGAGAGTCAGACAGGAACTCATCTTGCATATAGATAAGAAAGAAATGGCATTCAAGTAGTTCTCCGAGCCTCCTGCTTAATAAATTCATAATGGGATGTAGTTACTAGAGGAAGAAGGAGATGAATTTTCAGCCTAAGGGGTCACGGTCTCCAAGTTCTTGCGTGTCATTTAAGTGGCTTGATGATGATGATAGTGGAATAAACGCACTCTAGCTTTCTGTTGCTTTATTTTTTTTCCTAACCCTGTCTTCCTTGAAGCAGTGGGTGGTGTCATCCATTCTGAAATAGGATCTGTTCCGGCACCAGAAAAGACACGGTATTGATTTTCATTGAAATCCTGGGCCTGATGAACTTGAGGAAGCCTTTTTAGCCTTAACTCTTTATCTTTTTTTTTTTTTTGAAGCTACTGACCAAAGGAGCTCTCTCTATCGAGGGAATGAGCTATGGTAATTCTAGAGTTTGCAGCTGGAAAATTCTAAGGGGCAATGTGTTTTTTCAGCACTGACCCTGATTTAATTTGATTTTTTTTTTTCCCATGCCTCCCTTCTCTTATTCTCTCGGGCCCCAGGTTCCTGAGGTCACCGTGACGAGCACCTCCCCAGAGAAAAAGGAGTTTTCCCGAGACAAACCTGTCATTTTTACTGAGTCTCCCCAAGCTCCAGCCATCAAAATCCATCCTAATGTGCTGAACTTCCTGGGTGACCAGGAGGGTCTCCTCGTAAGCCAAGGTGTGCAAGATTCGGGAGCGAGCCAGGGTTTGAAAAAGGAGGTGGAACCTCTGGCTGTGGGTGTCAAGAAGCAGGCCGAAGAGATTGGAGTTTTGGGGTCCGTGAACGGACAACGTAGTCTGCTGGGTTGGAATAGAAGAGAGCTCTCCGCGGAAGGTCCTCTCAAGGAGCATCCTTCGGACAGTCAGACCTGGAGATGTAAGGACCTCTCCAGGTCAGAGGAGTCCCAGAATGAAGACGCCGTCGACAAGGAGTTGGAACAACTCTACCTGTCTCATTTGAGCCGTCTACGCGCCGCGGAGCTGCAGGAAGCCGGCCACGCCAAATGGCCCGACTCCGGTGTCGAGGGGGCTGGAGATTTTGGATTTCAGCATTCCCATCCACACGGTCTCCTCACGGACCGGGATCTAATTCTGAAGTGGACGGGCCCTGAGAGAGCCTTGAATAGTTCCCTGGCCGAAGAAATCACTCTGCACTATGCTAACGCAGTGCAAGGAGTGGAGCTGATAGATGACACGAAAGAGCGCGATGAGGAGCTGGATGTTTCATCCGGTGCTGAGGAATCACCTTGCAACTTGGAAGGAGACGCGCTGCAGGCATCTCCTCCAGAAATCGTTACTCTGCCTCTGGCCTTGGAAGATGCGTCAGGGGCATTAAGCGAAGTGGGGCCTCTAGGGGTAAAGGTCACTTGCGATGAGGTCCGAGGTTCAGGGAAGGGAAGTCTAAGAGTTGTAGGAAAGGCTGTTTTCTTTCAGGATCGGGAGGAAGAGAAATTCCCGCTACCTGACGGTTCTCAGCGTGAAAGTCCCCGGGTGACCGAGGTGCGAGATTCCTCAGCTACGGTCCTAACGGCAACAACTGACTCTTACACCACAGAGCCCTCCTTTAAGCCTTGTGATAGCAGCGTCCTTCAGTCCGGGAATGAGCTAACATCCCTGGAGATGATGGGAAAAGAACAGGGCCAGATTAACCTACCGGAGGCGAACGTGCTCACGCCAAAACAGCCCGGAGGCTTTGTCGAACCCTCTCCCGGGGGTCAGGAAGAAGGGTTCCTATTGACCAGCAATCCCAGTCTCCTAGTGAGTGCTCCAAAGCCAGAGCTCCCTGAGAACAGACTCTTTGAGTTTTCCACCAAACTCCAGAAGGCCCTCCTCCAGTCTCTGCAATTTCTTGGCTTGTTGGTCTTCCTCCCTGTTGTGTTGAATAGCTGCATGTCCTTAGTGGCCATCGTACTGTACCTTTCTCTGGAATGGCTCCTGTGAATCGTTGCGGGGGCTGGAGGGGGCGGGGGTGGGTCGTCCGTCGTTCGGCAACCCGGGATTCCCGGATTGAGGCCCGAGGCAGGATCAGAATTCCTCACCCACTGGGTGAATCCAAAGATGCTCTGCAATGGAAGGGGCCCCATCGACCCCAGCCATGAAAGAACAAGAGAGTTCAAACTGACCTTTAAAGCCCACACGAAGGCCCCCTTTAGGTTCTCCTCAACGCAAAGCTTCCCCCCATTCAGCCTTGCCTTCCTCCCGGCCCCCAGTCATGAATAGGTTGCTGTGCGTCTGTTCTCTCAGACGAGAGAACTACAGAGAGCATGAAAGAGGTTGTAAAATGGCATCTGGTGGGCAGAGGAGCCCATATTTATTTTTGTACAGTTGTTAAGGTGAAGTGAGGCAATAGTCCTAAGCTGGTCTTGCGGCACAATCCCTAGATATATTTATTAACTACCCGTTTCCAAAAACCACTGGAGGGTTTTTTAATTTTAATTTATATAGAGAGAGCTCTAGCTGCCAAACTATCCTAAGAGAAATGTTTTGTCTTTATGTGTGATCATCTGCCGTCTAGGTACTGGGTGAATGGAGTTTAAATGCTGTCGGATGAACTTTGAGGCGATGACGACTACTGCTTCTATGCATAATGCTTTTTTCCAAATGTACTTCCTCTTTGGGGTGAGCGAACTTTGGCTCAGGAGGGCCTATATTAAATAAAACGTCAGTGATTGACAGTGATTAGAAAACAACAGCAGGCACTCGGCAGTTACGTTTTTTCCAAGTGTCTGCTCTGGGCTCGAGACAAGCCCCTCAACCTCTCTAGTCCTCAGTTTCCCACCTGCGACTTGGAGCTGAGGTGAACTATGAGACTTCGGCAAAGGACTTAAAGATCCTTACGTGGAAGACACTAACAGAGTAGCAGGGTTTTGCTCACTCTGTTATTAAACACTCACTGTCTGGCAACTGGTTTCCCCACTAGGCAAATAGTGGCAAGGCTGCAAACCCAAGTTAAAGAATGTAGGGAGAGAGCAAACGAGTACACATCCAGATAGCTTTAAAAAATTAACACTAAAGCTAGAAGTTTCGGGTAATTGCCTGTCAACATATAGATGGAGAGCTGCTCAGTATATAGTGTCACCCATCGCTTTCCATTCTGTGGTCTCGGAGTTTGGGTGTTCCATTGGGTTTTTACTGGGAGGGAGACTAGAGCTGAGCCCAGGATTGATTTCAGTTGGTTCCCCTTTTGCTTCTCAGGTTTTCCATTTCCACAAGCATGGGCCGCTAATAAGTGTGGCCAGAGAGTGACTCGGCTTTTTATTGTTGATTTTTTTGGCAGGCTCTTCGGGCTTGGGAAGAGACAAATGAGGGGGGCGAGGAGGGTAGGTACCCTCTCTCATCTGCCCTCCCTTTAGCAGCGAACGAGAGAGGTCTTGAATTTAAATCTTGACTGAGTTTCCAGTTGGCTGCAAGCCAAACTTGAGGTAACGTAGTCTCTCTCATCTCTGGGTTAGCTAGAAAATGATGTGCTTTCAATAAGAATTTTAATCTGTTCAGGGCATGAATCATGCTACGTTTATTTTTCGGAAGCCAAACCCCCTTTAAAGAAGCAGCTGAGTGCCGTTCACACTCTCAGTGATAGGGAAATATGTGGGATGAGCAAGGAGCGATTTGATAAGCGGCTAATTTTAGCGACTAGGTTTTTGAAATACTGGAAAGGTTCTAGTTAACAGGGCTTTCCGGAGGCCCAACACTCTTTTTGGAAAGCACCTCATTTTATTAATGTCTCCTTCAGAACTCCTGATGGATTGCCAAAACTCCAAGAAAGAGGGAACTGAAAACAAAGATGGCACAGCATTCTGGGTGGCCACTTCCAAAAAGTTAGTACCTGAGCTTCGGTTTAGGGCCCCACCTCCCCCTGCTCCCTTTCCCAGGTTTGTGTGGGAATAGAAATATATTTGAGTTTCAATGAGGTACTCCTTATCTTTTTAAAAAAAAATTGGCTTATCTTTTTTATCAAATGTGCTAACTCTTGGTTAGGGCCATCTGGGTTTTATTTCAAGTGATGTAGGAGAAGCAGTCAAATTCAGGTGTTTTATTTTCAGTGCCAACAGGCAGACCCTGCTGACTTGAAGTTGCACCTTCCTTCTGATGTGTGATTTAACTTATGCCTTTGCAGTGTATTTTTGCCAGGGCAGTTGGACTGCCCATGTGTCCCTGACATGGGCAGCTGGGCCCCGAGAAAGTTTGTTAGCTACTTTTCCAGTGTGGAATAAAAAACCTGGGCCCCTGCCTCTTTGCAGAGTACAGGACCAGGAGGATAAATAAGCCCTTGGAGAGCCAGACTACCTCTCCTTACTCCAGGTAGTAGCCAGTAGTAGTAATAGTATTTATTAAGCACTTACTGTTGCAGAGCACCTTACTAAGCGCTGGGAGAGATGACACTTGTGGGAATTAGAGATGGTCCCTGTCCCTTGGGGGGCAGTGGACAATTCATTGAGGATCCCCCCGCCCCCCGCCTTCAAATTTCCAGTGCCTGGAACTCAGAAAGGAGCTTTGAATGTATCTAAGTGAGAAGTAGAATGGCTTTGGTGCCTGAAAGGTGATAAAGGATTTTCCCGCAGTGAGAACGTTCGCTCAGTTATCCCTCAGAACAGGCTTTGGGAGGGAGAGTGGAAGAGAAACCTTACGTTTTGAGTCTTCTGCCCATCAGCAAAATGTATTAATCGAGAACATTCTGGTCATGAGCTCAGATCTTATCTTCTGCAGTCAGGCCATGCTTTCCCCTCCCTCTGAACTGGGGAACAAGCAGTCAGTCATCAGTGAATCAAAGGTACTTATTGAACGCCTACAGTGTGCGGAGCACCGTCTAGGCGTTCGGGAGAGAACCGTACCGTCGAGTTGGTAGGCACGCTCCCTGCCCACAAGGAGCTTACAGTCCAGAGGGGGAAAGCATAAAACACTCATACAGCGTTCACCCTCTCTAAAGTTCAGAAGACCAAATGATACCGTATACATGACTCTGACCCGGAGAATATACTTCTGCTTCTGGCGTGCCTCTTTAAGGTGAGTTGTGGCTGGCTAGCCGGGGCCGTTATACCCACAGAGCGTCAGAATCGCTCGGTGGAGGTGACCAGGGAGACCATGTTATTGCCGTGTTGGCTTAGAAGGTCACGGGCCTGGAGTAGAGAAACTTCTAGCTGTCGGCTCTTCTTCCCAGAAGACATGCTTCTGCAGTGGTAACTAAACCCTTGGGAGGTTGAGAGTTGCGTCGAGGCCCCGCCGCCTGTTAAAGTACATCAAAAGCGTAGTCGGGCATGTAGAGTTGGCTCAGATGCTTTCACGGTATGAGAAAGAGGCCAACTGAGGCCCAGTTTTCCTCTCCAGGGGCATCCCACTGAGTTGCCGTAGTGGGCATCGGCTTTCAGGGTAACCTAATCCCCGACTTCCCGGCATGAAAAAGTTCCTTTCTAAATGACATTCCCAGCTTGCGAGGGAAGACGAGGATAGGGATCTTGGCCCTGATCCCAACCAAGCAACTCCCTCCTGGAGACTTGGCTACTTAGAGGAGAGAGTCAAAGGAAGTGAGGGGAATAAAGCGGGGAATCTTTCCCATTCTCCTGGATTAAAAAAAAAAATCCCTTTATCCTTGCAGCGTGATCGATTCTACTTCGGAACCTACTCTCACTAGCAGTATGGAAGTGCTTTAGAAAAGTACGTAGTATTTCTTGAAACCAGACAAACCTCACAGTCTATGTAACCTAGAAGCAGAGGTGAATGCCATGTGAACTGCGTCTTCTACTGTATCTCACTGCTTGTAGGAGGTAGCGGGAAAGAAAGGGTTTAACACAAAAAGAAGCGCAGTTCATTAGTCTCTGTATTTATGATCTTCATTATGTGTGTGTGGACGAAACTCCCACTCTTTTCTTGAGCTAACCCTTTCCTCGCACTGACACTAGCCGATTGCTGCCTTCGAGGTGGGGCGGTGGAGGGGTGCAGTTGGGAGGGGTAGTAAAATAACTCATTGTCTGGCTTTGTGGAAATTGACATTTATGTATTTGCCAGTCTTGTGCAAACCTGTATGTCTTCACAGTTGTGATTATATTGGAAACACTAATAAATCTCAAACTCCTCTCACAGTTCTGTGTCATCGTGTCCTTTTTCTCAGATTTTTCATGTGTGAGTGTACTGTGAAAGGGGCCCAAAGTCTATATTCCTAGCTCTCAGGGAGGTTGAAGCAAATGAGGCGATGATGGGTTTCTAAGGGAATTTGACAGTTTGGAGATATCCTAGATTGGTGGCCTGAAATGGGAGGCTGTAGAGTCGGCAGACATGCAAACTTGAATCCATCCATAATCCCCACGCCCACTGCACAGCTCCTACAATTTGTGTTCTGGAAAATCTCCCCTCTGGGAATGGGATGAGGGAAAATGGGAATGCCCGGTCTGACATTTCAGCTTCACCCCAGTTCTAGAGAGAGGGCTAGATGAGGTTTGTGTTTCCTTTCCCTGAGATGCAGTGGTTTTGTTTCCTAAAGGCAGCTTCTACCTGAGACTAAAGATAGGATGCCTTTCATAAAAGACCTGGACATCTTGGGCGTGGTTATGGGTGGATTATTCCAGAAGGAGCTGATCTCCCACCCGGCAGGTAAGAATCCAGAAAGAAACATCAGAGGTTGAAGAATGTCAGTCAATATTTATGGAGACCCTGCTATGTGCAGATCACTAAGAGCTTGGGAGAATACAGTATAATTAGTAGTGCAATGGCCTTTATAATAATAATAATCTCCCCCTTCTAGACTGTGAGCCTGCTATTGGGTAGGGACCGTCTCTGTATTTTGCAAACTTGTACTTTCCAAGCGCTTAGTACAGTGCTCTGCACACAGCGCTCAATAAAGACGATTGAATGAATGAATGAATAATGGCATTTATTAAGTGCTTACTATGTGCAAAGTACTGTTCTAAGTGCTGGGGAGGTTACAAGGTGATCAGGTTGTCCCACAGGGGGCTCACAGTCTTAATCCCCATTTTACAGGTGAGGTAACTGAGGCCCAGAGAAGTTGTGACTTGCCCAAAGGCACACAGCTGACAAGTGGCGGAGCCGGGATTTGAACCCACGACCTCTGACTCCAAAATCCAGGCTCTTTCCATTGAGCCACGCTGGATAGAGCAGGGGGCTGGGTTTCAGAAGGATCTGGGTTCTGATCCCAGCTTTGCCACCTGTATGCTCTGTGACCTTGGTCAAGTCACTTCTCAGTACCTCAGTTACCTCAACTGGACACACATCCTTCTTCTTAGGCACTCACTCCCATGTGCAGACACTCCTTGGAAAACTAAATGCCTTATTCCTGGGTTCCAACACGTTTCTGGAACGGGTAAGTCTTTATGCCACCCCTGTTTCCGTCTCTCCCTTTCATTGCTCCTGAATAGGCTTGGTACATTGCCCCACTGCAAACCCCAGCTGGAAAACTACTACCTGACAGAAGGCTTGGAATTTCTTCTCCCTCCAAATTTACCACAGATGTTATTTTAGGATTAGTATTACACATCATGGGGAAGTCCATTCAATATGGGAGTGGACTGTGTCCAACTTGACTAGCTTGTATCTACCCCAGTGCTTAGTAAGTGCCTGGCACATAGTAAGTGCTTAACAAATATATAAAAAAAATTGGTAGACCTCATGGGTTTACCCTCATGGGTTTTTATACTCTATACTCTAGGTCAGTACTATTATGGTACGGTACTTATTAAGCACGTACTATGTGCCAAGCACTGTTCTAAGCTCTGGGGTTGATACAAATTAATCAGATTGGACACAGTCCCTGTCCCACCTGGGGCTCCCAGTCTTAATCCCCATTTTTCAGATGAGGAACTGAGGCCCAGCGAAGTTGTGACTTGCTCAAGGTCACGCAGCAAACATATGGCAGAGCCAGGATTAGAACCCAGGTCCTTCTGATTCCCAGGCCCGTGCTCTGTCCACTGAGCCACACTGCTTCCCCATGATGTGTAATACTAATCCCAAAATGACATCTGTGGTAAATTTGGAGGGAGAAGAAATTCCAGACCTTCCGTTAGAGAGTAATTTTCCAGTTGGGGTTTGCAGTGGGGCAATATAGTAAGCCTGTTCAGGAGCAATGAAAGGGAGAGACGGAAACAGGGGCGGCATAAAGACTTACCCATTCCAGAAATTTGTTAGAACCCAGGAAAAAGGCATTTCGTTTTCCAAGGATTGTCTGCACATGGGAGTGAATGCCTAAGAAGACGGATGTGTGACTTTTCCATTCTGATGTGAAATGTAATTGCAAGTGGGTAGAGGCACATTTCCTATTCTAAAAGAGTTCAGGCATAGCTATATTCAAGCTTTCCCAGAAAAATGACCTGCTCTTAGACGTTGCAGGAAACACCAAGTGGAAAAGTGGCATATAAATGGTAAAATTGTTCTCCCTCAGTTTGTTTTGCTGAAGTGGCCATGCTGTTTAACTGACTGGTTGGAGCCTTATTAAAATCCCATCTCCTCCAAGAGGCTTTCCCTGATTAAGCTCTCATTTCCCCTATTCCCTCTCCCTTGGATTTGTACCCTTTATTCACCCCACCTTTAGCACTAATGTACATTTCCATAATTTATTTTAATGTATGTCTTCTCCTCTAGACTGTAAACTCGTTGTGGGCAGCGAATGTGACTACCAATTCTGTTACACTGTACTCTCCCAAGTGCTTAGTAAGACTGCTCTGCACACCGTAAGTGCTCCATAAATACGGTTGATTGATTGATTGTAGAGGTGGTGATCTCTTTACCTGGGTTTCTGTGGTTGTTTTAGTTCTATTGGGGTATGATGTCCTTCGGAGTTAGAGCAGTTGCAGGGAGGTTTACAGTTTAGACAATCAGGTGGAAATTTTAGAGAATAATAGTGACGGTATTTGTTAAGTGCTTACTATGTGCCAAGCACTGTACTAAACTTGGGGTAGATAATAAGGTAATCCCATCAGACTGAGTCCCATATGGAGTTCACAGTCTAAGGGGGAGGGAGAACAGGAATTGAAGCGCTTAGTACAGTGCTCTGCACACAGCGCTCAATAAATACGATTGATTGATTGATTGAACCCTCATTTTACAGATGAAGGGCAGGTGGCAGAGCCAGGATTAGAATCCAGGTCCTCTGACTCCAAGGCCTGTTGTGCTCTTTTCACTAGATCATATTGCCTCTCCAGAAAATATAGGATGGACTTGCCAGGCCCCAACAAATAAATATTGTCCCTTCCAAACTGCACACAGTAAGGCACTCAATAAATGCCATTGATGGAGTGATTGATTGATCACTGCATGTTTTGTGCGGCCCATGATGAGAAGCACCAACACTACCATCCTTCCCATCTCACAAGCCCACATCCTTGGTGTCATCCTCGACTCCGCTTTCTCATTCACCCCACACATCCAATCTGTCACCAAAACCTACCGGTCTCACCTCCGCAACATCGCCAAGATCCGCCCTTTCCTCTCCATCCAAACCGCTACCTTGCTGGTTCAATCTCTCATCCTATCCCGACTGGATTACTGCATCAGCCTTCTCTCTGAGCTCCCACCCTCCTGTCTCTCCCCGCTTCAGTCTATACTTCATTCTGCTGCCCGGATTATCTTTGTACAGAAACGCTCTGGGCATGTCACTCCCCTCCTCAAAAATATCCAGTGGCTGCCTGTCAACCTATGAATCAAGCAAAAACTCCTCACTCCCGGCTTCAAGGCTGTCCATCCCCTCGCCCCCTCCTACCTCACCTCCCTTCTGTCCTTCTCCAGCCCAGCCCGCACCCTCCACTCCTCTGCCGCTCACCTCCTCACCAGGCCTCATTCTCGCCTGTCCCACCGTCGACCCCCAGCCCACGTCCTTCCCCTGACCTGGAATACCCTCTCTCCACACATCCGCCAAGCTAGCTCTCTTCCTCCCTTCAAAACCCTACTGAGAACTCACCTCTTCCAGGAGGCCTTCCCAGACTGAGCCCCCTTTTTCCTCTCCTCCTCCCCATCCCCCCACCCTACCTCCTTCCCCTCCCCACAGCACTTGTATATATTTGTACAGATTTATTACTCTATTTATTTTACTTGTACGTATTTACTATTCTATTTATTTTGTTAATGATGTGCACATAGCTCGCTCTAATTCTATTTGTTCTGACGATTTTGACACCTGTCTATGTTTTGTCTTGTCGTCTGTCTCCCCCTTCTAGACTGTGAGCCCGTTGTTGGGTAGGGACCGTCTCTGTATGTTGCCGACTTGTACTTCCCGAGCGCTTAGTACAGTGTTCTGCACACAGTAAGCGCTCAATAAATACGATTGATTGATTGATTGTACTTCCCAAGCACTTAGTAGAGTGCTCTGCACACAGTAAGAGCTCAATAAATACGACTGAATGAATGAGGGGCAACTGCTGCTTCCATGCAGAGTGTAAACCCCACCCCATAGCCAAACTTCAGAGTGAGCTCAATCTCCCTACTTTTGGAGGGTTTTAAATGGCATTTATTAAGCACTTACTATGTGCCAGGCACTGCACTCAGCGCTGATATAGAAACAAGATAATCAGTTTGGACATAGTCCTTGCCCGACATGGGGCTCACAGTTAGGGGAAGCAGCGTGGCTCAGTGGAAAGAGCCCAGGCTTTGGAGTCAGAGGTCATGGGTTCAAATGCCAGCTCCGCCACTTGTCAGCTGTGTGACTTTGGGCAAGTCATTTCACTTCTCTGGGCCTCAGTTCCCTCATCCGTAAAATGGGGATGAAGACTGTGAGCACCTCGTGGGACAACCTGATTACCTTGTATCTACCCCAGCGCTTAGAACAGTGCTTTGCACATAGTAAGCGCTTAACAAATACCAATATTATTATGATTATTTTACAGATGAGGGGTCTGAGGCACAGAGAAGTGAAGTGACTTGCCCGAGGTCGCAGAGCCGTCAAGTGGCAGCCCCGGGATTAGAACCCAGGTCCTTCTGACTCTTAGGCCCGGGGTCTATCCACTAAGTCATGCTGCTTCTCTAATTGAAGATAGCTTGGGGCCGTTGCCAATGAAAGGGCTCCCCTAAACATCCACCCCAAGAGCCTTGGGACAGACTGGCCCCAAAGTTGAACAGCTCTTTGCCTCAATATGTGTGTTGGTGAGGTTCATTCAACGTGGCCCCCGCTTTTCTAAAAATTCCCCCAAAAGAGTTGACAGAGGGCTGGCTCTCTTCTCCAATAAGAGAGACTTTCAGAACCACGGCCTGGTGTGAGCTAGGAGGTGGAAGGGAACCAGCTCTTCACTCCCTGCTCTGCCGACCGTTTGTTCATGTAACCTTGACTAATGGTGGTTTTTGCAATATCCTGAGAGAAATAGCCCTGCATCTTTGCAGTGCTAGTCCAAAGGAAAAAAAAAAATAAGGCTAACACACATACACACGATAAACCGCACCGCTCCCTTGCTCTGTCATAGCCCATATCAGACACAATAGCAAACAGGGCAGAGGCAGGAAAAGCAGGAAGTATCTGCTTTGTCCAATGTCTCCACCGTTTTCTTGGGTAATAAGGGAGAAGGTCAGAATTTGGGAAAGCAACGCGGCCTAGAGAATAGAGCACAGGCCTGGAAGTCGGAAGGACCTGGGTTCTCATTCTGGCTCCGCCACTTTTTTTTTTTGATCAATCAATCAAAGAATCAATCGTATTTATTGAGCGCTTACTGTGTGCAGAGCACTGTACTAAACACTTGGGTAGTACAAGTTGGCAACATATAGAGACAGTCCCTACCCAACAGTGGGCTCACAGTCTAAAAACATTTATTAAGCGCTTACTATGTGCAAAGCACTGTTCTAAGCGCTGGGGAGGTTATAAGGTGATCAGGTTGTCCCACGGGGTGCTCACAGTCTTCATCCCCATTTTACAGATGAGGGAACTGAGGTACAGAGAAGTGAAGTGACTTGCCCAAAGTCACACAGCTGACAAGTGGCGGAGGAGGGATTTGAACCCATGACCTCTGACTCCAAAGCCCGGGCTCTTTTCACTGAGCCACTTGTCTGCTGCGAGACCTTGGGCAAGTCACTTAACTTTTCGGTGCCTCAGTTACCTCATCTGTAAAATGGGGATTAAGACTGTGAACCCTATATGGGACAGGGACTGTGTCCAACCCAATTTGCTTGTATCCACCCCAGTGCTTAGTGCAGTGCCTGGCAAATACCACAACTATTATTAATTTGAATGGAAGTTCTCATCACTTTTGATCACTGGAAATGGTGGAAAATCCCCAAACCAGGAAAATAAATTCACATTTGAGATCAAACAATCTTTTGTGCAGTATTTATTGGCCTCTCGAATCAGCATGGGCCCAAAAGAATTTAGAGCAATACCCCCAAAACTTATATCTTGCGCAAGTCAGAATTTTAATATAATTTGGATTTAAAAAGCCCCATCTGGTCTTGTCCTTCAGCCTGTAAATTATTCTTGCTAAAACTGCATTTCTGCTGGGTCACCCCGGATCCGTGGCAATGTGGCGAAGTGGCTGCCGGTTGCCACTGTTTTTCCGAGTTTGTTTAAAGTTTTTCACTTTGTTGTATACAGCTCCTCTGTACCCACCTACTCTCCAAGCCCCCAAATCCTTCCCTCCTGCTCCCCGTGCTCAGTGCCTCCTGCCCTCCAGTCTGGCGTGACTGTTTAGAACAGCGTGGCTCAGTGGAAAGAGCCCGGGCTTTGGAGTCAGAGGTCATGGGTTCGAATCCCGACTCCTCCACATGTCTGCTGTGTGATCTTGGGCAAGTCACTTAACTTCTCTGGGCCTGTTACCTCATCTGTAAAATGGGGATGAAGACTGTGAGCCCCACGTGGGACAACCTGATTAGCCTGTAACCTCCCCAGCGCTTAGAACAGTGCTTTGCACATAGTAAGCGCTTAACAAATGCCAATTATTATTATTATTATTATTGTTTCACTGCAATGGCCGCAACTAGTCCTTTCCCTATTTGCAGCCCCCAAGGTGGACGACAACAAAAGGGTGGAGTTGGAGGAGAGCAGAGGCAGATCCCCCCAAAGCCTCCCCATCTTTCTGGGACAGCCTGCAGGTCATGGGTTTGAATCCTGGCTCCGCCACTTGTCAGCTGTGTGACCTTGGGCAAGCCACTTAACTTCTCTGTGCCTGTTACCTCATCTGTAAAATGGAGATTAAGCCTGTGAGCCCCACGTGGGACAACCTGATCGCCTTGTATCCCCCAGAGCTTAGAACAGTGCTTTGCACATAGTAAGCGCTTAACAAATACCATCATTATTATTTATTATTATTATCTGTAGTCCTGGGGGCTGCAAGCAGGGGAGGGGCTGGCCATGGCCACTGTGGTGAAAAGCAGGGCCAGACAGAGGGGGAGGAGAACCACGGGGAGACTGTGGGAATGAGAAGTGATGGCTGCTGGGGTGAGGGGGTGGGAGGGCGACTGGGGAAGGGGAATGCTTAAGAGCCATGTGGAAATGGGGAAACTTTCTAAATTCCTCCTCTCCGGACTCCCTTTTATGTGGCTTTTAAAGAGGAGTTGTGGTGGCAGAGCGGGAGAGACAGATTGGTGGGGAGGAGGCGGGATAAACCATTGCCCCACACAGATAATAATAATAAATAATAATAATGGCATTTATTAAGCACTTACTATGTGAAAAGCACTGTTCTAAGCGCTGGGGAGGTTACAAGATGATCAGGTTGTCCCACGGTGGGCTCACAGTCTTAATCCCCATGTTACAGATGAGGGAACTGAGGCCCAGGGAAGTGAAGTGACTTGCCCAAAGTCACACAGCTGACAATTGGCGGAGCCGGGATTTGAACCCATGACCTCTGACTCCAAAGCCCGTGCTCTTTTCCACTGAGCCACGCTGCTTCTCCAAGGAGGGGACAACGTCACTATTTTATTTTCTTCGAGGTAAAAGTTAGCATGCTACTGAGGAACCCAAGGAGGAGAGGTCAGTTTTGAGGCCTGTCTAAGGTTTCAATCTACTTTTGAGCTTTAGACAGTATCAGGACTCAAGAAATGACCCCCTTCCCGGAGTTCTCCGCGGGGATGAAGCGGCCTGGATCTAGAACAAACTGCCTGGAGTTAACCCTCCTTATCCTCCCCAATCCAAGCTCGCATCCTAGGGGAACCTTGGAGGCTTTGGAACTGAGATGGGCATTCATTCATTCAATCATATTTATTGAGCGCTTACTGTGTGCAGAGCACTGTACTAAGCGCTTGGGAAGTACAAATTGGCAACACATAGAGACGGTCCCTACCCAACAGTGGGCTCACAGTCTAGAAGGGGGAGACAGAGAACAAAACAAAACATATTAACAAAATAAAATAAATAGAATAGGTACAAGTATGTACAAACAAAACAAAACATATTAACAAAATAAAATAAATAGAATATGTACAAGTAAAACAAACAAATAAATAAATAGAGTAATATCTGATCCAAGGTAATCAGATCATCCCATGTGGGGGTTCACAGTCTTAATCCCCATTTTACAGATGAGGTCACTGAGGCCCAGAGAATAATAATAATGATCTAAGTTGGGGTAGCATTGGCATAGAATGCTTAAAAGGCCCCACATATTTCATCATCATCATCATCATCAATCGTATTTATTGAGCGCTTACTATGTGCAGAGCACTGTACTAAGCGCTTGGGAAGTGCAAATTGGCAACATATAGAGACAGTCCCTACCCAACAGTGGGCTCACAGTCTAAAAGGGGGAGACAGAGAACAAAACCAAACATACTAACAAAATAAATAGAATAGATATGTACAAATAAATTAAATAAATAAGTAAATAGAGTAAAAAATTATGTACAAACATATATACATATATACAGGTGCTGTGGGGAAGGGAGGGAGGTAAGATGGGGGGATGGAGAAGGGGACGAGGGGGGGAGGAAGGAAGGGGCTCAGTCTGGGAAGGCCTCCTGGAGGAGGTGAGCTCTCAGCAGGGCCTTGAAGGGAGGAAGAGAGCGAGCTTGGCGGATGGGCAGAGGGAGCCACATTTCAATGTGGCTTCGCACAACCAACTAGTTACTCACTTCTTTAAGGGGCTCATTGATTCCTGGCGTCCCCTGGAGGACAAAAATTTGACATACCTCCTGTCAGAACCTACAGGTTTAATAATAATAATAATAATAATAATAATAATAATAATAATAATAATAATAATAGTATTTGTTAAGCGCTTACTATGTGCAAAGCACTGTTCTAAGCACTTGGAGGATACAAGGTGATCAGGTTGTCCCACGTGGGGCTTACAGTCTTAATCCCCGTTTTACCGATGAGGGAAGTTTAAGTGTCTTGTCTTAGAAATTGAACGCGTTCATGAAATGTCCAAAATATGCTCATGCGACTTCATTGGCTTCAATTATAGACACTCTAAAACCCATATTTTTAATATGCCACATTTACTAAAAATATTTTTCAACAGGAGGCCTTCCCAGACTGAGCCCCTTCCTTCCTCTCCCCCTCTTCCCCCTCCCCATCCCCCTGCCTTACCTCCTTCCCCTCCCCACAGCACCTGTATATACGTGTATATGTATATATGTTTGTACATATTTATTACTCTATTTATTTTACTTGTACATATTTATTATATTTATTTTATTTTGTTAATATGTTTTGTTTTGTTGTCTGTCTCCCCCTTCTAGACTGTGAGCCCGCTGTTGGGTAGGGACCGTCTCTACATGTTGCCAACTTGTACTTCCCAAGCGCTTAGTACAGTGCTGTGCACACAGTAAGTGCTCAATAAATACGATTGATTGAATGAATGAATGAAAGTGGCTTGCCCAAGGTCACGCAGCTGACAAGTGGCGGAGCCAGGATTCGAACCCTTGACCTCTAACTCCCAAGCCAGGGCTCTTTCCACTGAGCCACGCTGCTTCTCTATCTGGGTAAAGCAGAAAATGAGCACGCCCACATTCAAAAACCTCAATTATCTGGATTTTCTGGAATCTCCTTGCTTATCCAGTTTATCTATACTTTTATTTACTGGAGCTCTTGACGTTTGTAAATACCTATGTCAGAAGCAGTGAGCAGCATCATGCCCTAGTGAAAAGAATGCAAGTCTGGGAGTCCTGGGTTCTAATCCCAGCTCCACTACTTTTCTCCTGTATGACCTTGGGCAAGTCACTTAACTTCTCTGTGCCTCAGTTACCTCATCTGTAAACTGGGGATCAAGACTGTGAGCCCTCTGTGGGACCTGGACTGTGTCCAATCTGATTAGCAGCATGGCTCAGTGGAAAGAGGCCGGGCTTTGGAGTCAGAGGTCATGGGTTCAAATCCCAGCTCAGCCAATTGTCAGCTGGGTGACTTTGGGCAAGTCACTTAACTTCTCTGTGCCTCAGTTGCCTCATCTGTAAAATGGGGATGAAGACTGTGAGGCCCCCCGCGGGACAACCTGATCACCTTGTAACCTCCCCCGTGCTTAGAACAGTGCTTTGCACATAGCAAGTGCTTAATAAATGCCATTATTATTATTATTTAGCTTGTAGCTACCCCAGAAGCAGCGTGGCTCAGCGGAAAGAGCACGGGCTTTGGAGTCAGAGGTCATGGGTTTGAATCCCAGCTCCACCACAAGTCTGCTGTGTGACCTTGGGCAAGTCACTTAACTTCTCTGAGCCTCAGTTACCTCATCTGTAAAAATGGGGATTAAGACTGTGAGCCCCACGTGGGACAACGTGATCACATTGTATCCCCCCAGTGCTTAGAACAGTGCTTTGCACACAGTAAGCGCTTAACAAATGCCATCATTATTATTATTATTATTATTATTAGTTCTGATAGTACAGTGCCTGGCACATAGTAAGTGCTTAACAAATACCATTAAAAAAAAATAGAGTTGGTAGACACATTCCCTGCCCATAAGGAGCTTACAGTCTAGAGGGAAAATTAATGGAAGTTGTTTAAAAGAAAATTCTCCTCAAAAAATAATCCCACCCCCTATAGATAAGACAATTGAGTCAAAAGGGAAGGCATTAAAGCCACCAGAAAACATTCCAGTATGTGAAGTTGCCTCTTTCCTCCCTTAGGAGCTGTGCAGGAGTTCTCGGCAAGGCTAGAGCTTTTTCTCCATGCTCCCAGTTCCAATTTTGAGATTCCTCAGCCTAGGGATGATCAGGAAAGTGGGCCACCAAAGGAGAGGGTTATCTTCAATTTCCTGGTCCTGTAACAGTCACTACCACTTTCAGCCCAGATTCTGAAAGCATTTTTTAATGGTACTCAAGTACTTACTATGTGCCAGTCACTATACTAGGCGCTGGGGTAGATACAAGATAATCAGGTTGGAAACAGTCCATGTCCTACAGTCTTGATCCCCATTTTACAGATGAGATAACTAAGGCGCAGAGAAGTTAAGTGAGTCACCAGAGGCCACACAGTAGACAAGTGGCAGAGTGGGATTAGAACCCAGGTCCTCTGAATCCCCGACCTATGTTCTTTCCACTAGGCCACACTGATTCCCAACTTTCCTCTCTCTCAATCCTCGCTCCCAGCTGAGAAGAGCCTGCGTCCATTAAGTCTCGGTTGGTCAGATGAGTCAGGAAATACTGCTGTCTCCAGAGAAAGATTTATCATTTTGCCCCCACTGGCACTTAGCTTATTCCTGCCTCTTAGCTTTATTCGTTAAGATTTAGCAATGGCAAAATTAGTATTTAC
Source organism: Tachyglossus aculeatus (assembly GCF_015852505.1). Taxonomy (NCBI): domain Eukaryota; kingdom Metazoa; phylum Chordata; class Mammalia; order Monotremata; family Tachyglossidae; genus Tachyglossus; species Tachyglossus aculeatus. Next base: position 36,337,009 of record NC_052071.1, read on the forward strand.
TCCAGAAATACTTCAAATATATGGATATATCTTATGTGTACTGTTCTATGAGCTTTGAAATTTACAAAGGCCAACATCTCACTTCCCTTTCAGCAGAAGAACTGATGATATTGTGATAGAAAATCGATGACAATAATACCATGACAACTCACCTTTTTCTCGATCGCTTTTTTCTTTAGTGCATATTTTATTTTGAGCTCTAATCAATCCCTACTTTCTGTCCCTCTTTTTCAGAACAAATAAAAACAACAGGAAAAAAGCATTCTGTCTCTGGCCAGTGAAGGAACCGATCCTGAGGTAAATTTACTTCCAGGCCACAGTGATATGTAAGGAATCTCACCGCATTATTTACTTGAGCTCATATTAATTATTATGGTATTTGTTAAGCACTTACTATGTGTCAAGCACTGTCCTAAGCATTGGGATAAGTACAAGTTTAGCTGGTAAGACACAGTCCCTGTCTCACATGGGCTTCGCAGTGTATGTAGGAGGGAGACCAGGCTTTGAATCCCCATTTCACCGACAAGGAAACTGAGGCACAGAGAAGTTAAGTGGGTTGCCCAAGGTAACAGAGCAGGCAACTGGCCTAGCTGGGAGTAGAACCAGCTACTCTCTTGGTTCAGTTCTCCTTTAGAGATCTGCTTTTGGGAACGGGAATGGGAAAGGACTATCTCCTTCCTTGCCAGTTACTTTTATCCCAGCTGACTTTCGGGAAAGTAATAAATTCAAAAGTCTTGTTTTACGGCTTCTAGACGGGGAAGTAAAATGGGTTAAGAAACCCAAGAGCAGGGATGTCCGTTAGTGACTCACTTGGACGAGTCACTTATTTCCCTCTGCCTTAGTTTCCTCTCCTGAGTCTTGGGAAGACTGCTGTGAAATTCTTCTGCCTAATTCAGAGGACTCCTGGGATGGGGGAAGCATAAAGGTCAAATGAAGCAATCCCTCTTATGGAGTTTCAGGGTTTCTGTAGCTGTTTTGGCCCTCCCATTACCCTCCCCCCAGCAAATCCTCCATTTTGCCTCCAAGCACATATTTTCTGAATTGCTCAAACAACTGCAGGGTCACCAAAACTTTTATTGTCCTCTTGTCTTGTTTTGTCTTGTTTTATTGACAATATTGTTATTGTCTTGAAAGAAAGAAACAAACAAAAAGCTCCCGAGGGGATTGCTACACTACTCTGCCAATTGTCAGCTGTGTGACTTTGGGCAAGTCACTTCACTTCTCTAGGCCTCAGTTACCTCATCTGTAAAATGGGGATTAAAACTGTGAGCCCCCCGTGGGACAACCTGATCACATTGTAACCTCCCCAGCGCTTAGACCAGTGCCTCATCTTACCTCCTTCCCTTCCCCACTGCACCTGTATATATGTATATATGTTTGTACATATTTGTTACTCTATTTATTTATTTATTTATTTATTTATTTATTTATTTTACTTGTACATATCTATTCTATTTATTTTATTTTGTCAGTATGTTTGGTTTTGTTCTCTGTCTCCCCCTTTTTGACTGTGAGCCCACTGTTGGGTAGGGACCGTATCTATATGTTGTCAACTTGTACTTCCCAAGCGCTTAGTACAGTGCTCTGCACACAGTAAGCGCTCAATAAATACGATTGATGATGATGATGCTTTGCACATAGTAAGGGCTTAATAAATGCCATCATCATTATTATTATTATTACTTAATTCCAAACCCCCAAACCATTTCAAAAGATGGACACACGTTTTAAGAGCTTCTGTAAATTCACTTTTAATGCCAAGATAAATGTTTTCCTGCCCTGGGGATAGAGCACGCTGTGAACACAAATTATTTTGGATGGTGTTTCCCTGGATTTTAGGTTCGCTTAGATTTTAGTTTGTGAGCCCCACGAGGGACGGAGGCTGTGTGTAATTCCCGCCTGTATATTTTCCCCCAGCACTTAGCATAGAGGTCTGCAAACAGTAAGCACTTAATAAATACTATTACTCCTCCTCCTCCTCCTCCTCCTCCTCTCTGTTTCTGTTTTTCACAGAAAGACCCTCTGATTGTGTCTTGTAACTTCCGTCAACTCCTGAACTTCCCGGAAAAGTGGGACTCCTGGCCTGAAGTTCTTCCCACCGGTCTCCGGGGCCCTCTAAGCTCGCCAAGAAGGAGCTTCCAGAAGGTGAAGGTGCCCGCCAAATATGGCATTTCCAACTTCCCTTCCTTCTGGAGATCTTGGCATCTTTTCAAATCCAAATCGTGCCCTGACATCACGACGGTGTAACATGGGATTCTGGCTCTGGGGAATTTTGCTGCCTCTTAGAGGTCGAACTGAACCAAGAGCGGGTATCCCGGCGTCACGCAAATCCCCCATCTAGCTGGGAGAAGGACCGGGAATAAATCAACCCGTGGGAGGCTCCATTGACATTTTTCTAGAGGTAAAATCTGACTTCTGGTTCCGCCCCTCTCTTTTTGTCCACAGTCTCAATCCACCCCGCAGTGGATCAATTTACTCTGCCCCTCTTCAAAGCCTTATTGAAGGCACAGCTCCTCCAGGCCTTCCCTGACTGCACCCTCCTTTCCTCTTCTCCCACCCTCTTCTGCGTCACCCTGACTTGATCCCTCTATTCATCTCCTCTCCCAGCCCCCCTGCAATCAATCAATCAATCAATCAATCGTATTTATTGAGCGCTTACTGTGTGCAGAGCACTGTACTAAGCGCTTGGGAAGTACAAGTCGGCAACACACAGAGACAGTCCCTACCCAACAGCGGGCTCACAGTCTAGAAGGGGGAGACAGAGAACAAAACCAAACATACTAACAAAATAAAATAACCAAAATAAAATAAATTACTGATGTGCATATCTGTAATTTATTTATTTAAATTAATACCCGTACGGGACTATAAGATCGTTGTGGGCAGGGAGTGTGTCTGTTATACTGTTATAATGTACTCTCCCAAGCGCTTAGTATAGTACTCGGCACACAGAAAGTGCTCAATAAATACAACAAACTACACATCCCCCACAGGTGCCCAGGATGAGGGTACGTCAACTATTGCATAATAATAATAATGGCATTTATTAAGCGCTTACTATGTGCAAAGCACTGTTCTAAGCACTGGGGAGGTTACAAGGTGATCAGATTGTCCCACAGAGGGCTCACAGTCTTTATCCCCATTTTTACAGATGAGGTAACTGAGGCCCAGAGAATCAATCAATCAATCAATCAATCGTATTTATTGAGCGCTTACTATGTGCAGAGCACTGTACTAAGCGCTTGGGAAGTACAAATTGGCATCACATAGAGACAGTCCCTACCCGATAGTGGGCTCACAGTCTAAAAGGGGGAGACAGAGAACAGAACCAAACATACCAACAAAATAAGATAAGTAGGATAGAAATGTACAAGTAAAATAAATAAATAAATAAACAGAGTAATAAATATGTACAACCATATATACATATATACAGGTGCTGTGGGGAAGGGAAGGAGGTAAGACGGGGATGGAGAGGGGGACGAGGGGGAGAGGAAAGAAGGGGCTCAGTCTGGGAAGGCCTCCTGGAGGAGGTGAGCTCTCAGCAGGGCCTTGAAGGGAGGAAGAGAGCGAGCTTGGCGGATGGGCAGAGGGATTGGGGGCATTCCAGGCCCGGGGGATGACGTGGGCCGGGGGTCGATGGCGGGACAGGCGAGAGCGAGGTACAGTGAGGAGATTAGTGGTGGAGGAGCGGAGGGTGCGGGCTGGGCAGTAGAAGGAGAGAAGGGAGGTGAGGTAGGAGGGGGCGAGGTGATGGAGAGCCTTGAAGCCCAGGGTGAGGAGTTTCTGCCTGATGCGCAGATTGATCGGTAGCCATTGGAGGTTTTTGAGGAGGGGAGTGATATGTCCAGAGCGTTTCTGGACAAAGATAATCCGGGCAGCAGCATGAAGTATGGATTGAAGTGGAGAGAGACACGAGGATGGGAGATCAGAGAGAAGGCTAGTGCAGTAGTCCAGACGGGATAGGATGAGAGCTTGAATTAGAGAAGTGAAGTGACTTGCCCAAAGTCACCCAGCTGACAATTGGCAGAGCCGGGATTTGAACCCATGACCTCTGACTCCCAAGCCCGGGCTCTTTCCACGGAGCCACGCTGCTTCTTAAGTGCTTCCTGTGTGTTAAGCACTGGGGTAGATAGAAGTTAATCAGGTTGGATGCGGTCCCTGTCCCGCGTGGGGCTCCCAGTCTTCACCCCCATTTTCCAGATGAGGAAACTGAGGCCCAGAGAAGTGAAGTGACTTGCCCCTTAAGTACACGGCTCCCCACCAAAGTACGGGCCCTGTGACGGTCTCCCTGCTGGCCCCCGTCCATCATTAAAGCTTCTGGGTAAAAAAATCACCAGACCAACACGAGTCATCAGATGTTGGCTCCAAAAGGGATAATTAAAGGGGACATTCGGAGCAAGAGGAGAAAAAGGTCACCCTGAGTGAGGGGGGAGGGCCAGTAAGGGCCTCCTGCAATCAATCGATCGATCGATCAATGGAATTGAACGCTTACTGTGTGCACTCAGAGCATCAGGCAGGCTAGGAGAGGCGATGTGGCTTAGAGGATAGAGCACAGACCTGGGAATCAGGAGGACCTGGGTTCTAATCCTGGTTCTGCCACCTGTCTGTTGTGTGACCCTGGGCAAGTCACTTAACTTCTCTGTGCCTCAGTTCCCTCACCTGTAAAATTGAGATTAAGAGCGTGAGCCCCGTGTGGGACAGGGACCGTTCCATCCTGATTAACTGGTATCTACCTCGGTGCTTAGAACAGTTCTTGGCACATAGTAAGCACTTAACTAGTATCATAATAATAATTATTATTATTCAGAGAGAGACAATTCACTTCAGCAAAGGGGGAGAGGACCCGGCCCCCGGCCCTGAGTCTGAGGGAGATGGTGAAATTACTCAACTAAGGGCTGATGCCATTGCACAGATTACATCAACAAGCGGAAATAATGAGAAGGACCAAAATCAATCCATCGTATTTATTGAGCACTTGGCTCAGTGGAAAGAGCCCAGGCTTTGGACTGGACTGTGAGCCCACTGTTGGATAGGGACTGTCTCTATATGTTGCCAACTTGTACTTCCCAAGCGCTTAGTACAGTGCTCTGCACACAGTAAGCGCTCAATAAAAACGATTGATTGATTTGGAGTCAGAGCTCATGGGTTCAAATCCCGGCTCTGCCACTTGTCAGCTGTGTGACTTGGGGCAAGTCACTTAACTTCTCTGGGCCTCAGTTACCTCATCTGTAAAATGGGGATTAAGACTGTGAGCCCCCCGTGGGGCAAACTGATCACCTCCCCAGTGCTTAGAACAGCGCTTGGCACATAGTAAGCACTTGATAAATGCCATTATTATTATTATTATTTTTACTGTGCACAGAGCGCTGTACTAAGTGCTTGGGAAAATACAATACAACAGAGATGGTAGCTGTGTTTCCAGCTCAAAACGAGCTTACAGTCTAGAGGGGAACACGGTACAGTGCGGCTCAGTGGAAAGAGCCCGGGCTTGGGAGTCAGAGGTCATGGGTTCTAATCCCGGCTCTGCCAATTGTCAGCTGTATGACTTTGGGCAAGTCACTTAACTTCTCTGTGCCTCAGTTACCTCATCTGTAAAATGGGGGTGAAGACTGTGAGCCCCACATGGGACAACCTGATCACTCTGTATCCTCCCCAGTGCTTAGAACAGTGCTTTGCACATAGTAAGTGCTTAATAAATGCCATTATTATTATTATTATTATTATTATTATTATTATTATTATCATCATCAATCGTATTTATTGAGCGCTTACTGTGTGCAGAGCACTGTACTAAGCGCTTGGGAAGAACAAGTTTGCAACATTTAGAGACAGTCCCTACCCAACAGTGGGCTCACAGTCTAAAAGGGGACTCAGATATTATGAGATTGATGATGATGATTATCAAATGCCATCATTATTTATTGTGGTACCTGGGGAGCCTTTTTTCTGGATACCTACTTGGGGACTGGAACCTTATATCTGGATGATTCAGATTGGATGGCCTAGAGATCACATTAATCATCAGTAAACTTTATATGGAGCTGTGGAGATTTCACTGTGCAATCCCCCTTTCAGATTTTTATGAAGGTATTGAAAAAAACCAGCTTTAGCTTTAATTCCCTGACTATGCCACATTTCCATCGTGAGAAGTGGTCACTTATCTCTTGTCTTGTTTCCTTTAGCCAGGATAGAATATGCCGTCCAATCCCATGATGTCTGAGTTTTCAAAACCAAGTTATTCCTGAAAACTTGTCCAAGGCTTTCAGAAAATCTATCTCCTCCACAAACATTTTCTTCCTCCTTCAAAGAACCCCAACAGGTTAGTATGGCATGATTTCCCATTACAAAACCACCAACTGTTCTTATTTAATAATGATGGCATTTATTAAGTACTTACTGTGTGCAAAGCACTGTTCTAAGTGCTGGATTTGGGTTTATACATTCAATCTCATCTCTAACCATGTGACAAACAATTTAGAAGAACGGTGAATCTTTATCTTGGGGGGGAAATGTCATAGAGAGTTATGGTTGGGGGCACAGGGATCTTGCTGCTATGGAGTAACTGAATAATAATAATAATCATAAGTGCTTACTACATGTCAAGCACTGTTCTAAGCGCTGGGGTATATACAAGTTATTCAGGTCGGACACAGTCTGAGCTAAACTGAATGAACTGAGCTAACTTCAAAATGACACTGCTTCCATAATCTCCCCTCCACCCCCAACTTCAATAATAATAATAATGGCATGTTATATTATATTACAATATATTGTATATAATAATAATAATAATAATAATAATGGTATTTGTTAAGTGCTTACTATGTGCCAAGCACTGATGTAAGCACTGGGGTAATAATAATAATAATAATGGCATTTATTAAGTGCTTACTATGTGCAAAGCAATGTTCTAAGCACTGGGAAGGTTACAAGGTGATCAGGTTGTCCCACCGGGGGCTCACAGTCAATCCCCATTTTACAGATGAGGTAACTGAGGCCCAGAGAAGTGAAGTAACTTGCCCAAAGTCACACGGCTGACAGCTGGCGGAGCCAGGATTTGAACCCATGACCACTGACTCCAAAGCCCGCGCTCTTTCCACTGAGCCACACTGGGTAGATACAAGGTAATCGTTTTGTCCCACATGGGGCTCACAGTCTTAATCCCCATTTTACAGATGAGGTAACTGAGGCCCAGAGAAGTTAAGTGACTTGCCCAAAGTCACACAGATGATAAGTGGCAGAGCTAGGACTTCATCACTGCAGTTACTTGTACATATTTACTATTCTATTTATTTTATTTTGTTAATATGTTTGGTTTTGCTGTCTGTCTCCCCCTTCTAGACCGTGAGCCCGCTGTTGGGTAGGGACCAGCTCTAGATGTTGCCGACTTGTACTTCCCAAGTGCTTAGTACAGTGCTCTGCACACAGTAAGCGCTCAATAAATACAATTGAATGAATGAATGAATGCAGTCTCTGGTGAAAAAAATCCAGGTTTCCTGATCACTCTGAACCTCAGCTTCGCTCCCAGTTTTCCTTTCGTCTGTGAGCCCCATATGGGGGGGAGGACCTCGATCCAATTTGATGATGATGATGATGATGATGGCATTTATTAAGCGCTTACTGTGTGCCAAGCACTGTTCTAAGCGCTGGGGAGATTACAAGGTGATCAGGGTTGTCAGACGGGGGGTTCACAGTCTTCATCCCCATTTTACAGATGAGGGAACAGAGGACCAGGGAAGTTAAGTGACTTTCCCAAAGTCACACAGCTGACAATTGGCGGAGCCGGAATTTGAACCCATGACCTCTGATGATCTAGTAGCAACCCCAGCACTTACCAGCACAGCACTTGGCACACGGTAAGCACTCAGTAAATCGCATCATTATTAGTAGGATTGATTCCCAGAGGACTGGCTTTTGAAGCAGCGTGGCTCGGTGGAAAGAGCATGGGCTTTGGAGTCAGAGGTCATCGGTTCAAATCCCGGCTCCGCCACTTGTCAGCTGTGCGACCTTGGGCACTTCTCTGGGCCTCAGTTCCCTCATCTGTAAAATGGGGATGAAGACTGTGAGCCCCCCGTGGAACAGCCTGATCACCTTGCAAACTTCCCAGTGCTTAGAACAGTGCTTTGCAAATAGTAAGCACTTAATAAATGCCATCATTATTATTGTTATCCCAGCCTAAGGTTTGCCTGGCCTTCCCCTTGTGCCTTGTTTCACCTCCGACCAGCTTATCTTCCCAGTCAGACCTTGTCATCTTACCCCTGCCTGCAGGAGATCCTTCTGAACTGTATCTCCTGCTGAGGCCCTGCTGAGAGCTCACCTCCTCCAGGAGGCCTTCCCAGACTGAGCCCCTTCCTCCTCTCCCCCTCGTCCCCCTCTCCATCCCCCCCATCTTACCTCCTTCCCTTCCCCACAGCACCTGTATATATGTATATATGTTTGTACATATTTATTACTCTATTTATTTATTTATTCTACTTGTACATATCTATTCTATTTATTTTATTTTGATAGTATGTTTGGTTTTGTTCTCTGTCTCCCCCTTTTAGACTGTGAGCCCACTGTTGGGTAGGGACTGTCTCTAGATGTTGCCAATTTGTACTTCCCAAGCTCTTAGTACAGTGCTCTGCACATAGTAAGCGCTCGATAAATACGATTGATGATGATGATGATGATGATCTCCTGTTGGCACAGAATATAGCTGTGGACCGAGAGGGAGAAGAGCTGGATTCTAGTTCTAGTTTATCCCAGACTCCTTGGGTGAGCTCAGACGAGTTACATAACTTTACATAACTTTCTAGACTGTGAGCCCACTGTTGGGTAGGGACTGTCTCTATATGCTGCCAACTTGTACTTCCCAAGCGCTTAGTACAGTGCTCTGCACACAGTAGGCACTCAATAAATACAATTGATTGATTGATTGGTAGGTATTTAATCACCATTTCCCTTCCCCACAGCACCTGTATATATGTATATATGTTTGTACAAATTTATTACTCTATTTTACTTGTACATACCTATTCTATTTATTTTATTTTGTTAATATGTTTGGTTTTGTTCTCTGTCTTCCCCTTCTAGTCTGTGAGCCCACTGTTGGATAGGGACCGTCTCTAGATGTTGCCAACTTGGACTTCCCAAGCACTTAGTCCAGTGCTCTGCACACAGTAAGCGCTCAATAAATACAATTGATTGATTGATTGGTAACTTTACTCTTTCCACTTTCAAAGAGAGCATCATCCTCCAACAGGCCTTCCCTACTAAGCCCACATTTGAGCATGGGCTTTGGAGCCAGAGGTCGTGGGTTCAAATCCCTGCTCTGCCACTTGTCAGCTGTGTGACTTTGGGGAGGTCACTTCACTTCTCTGTGCCTCAGTGACCGCACCTGGAAAATGGGGATTAAGTCTGTGAGCGCCACGTGGGGCAACTTGATTACCTTGTGTCTACGCCAGCGCTTAGAACAGTGCTTTGCACATAGTAAGCGCTTAATAAATGCCATCATTGTTATTATTAATAAATGCCATTATCATTAAAATAACCTTTGGGAAAACTGGTACCCAAACCAACAACCAACCTGGGACCAGTGCCACCTGCAGGTCGTCTGCTATTACTACAGGAGAACTGTAGGTTCAATAGGATTATTATTATTATTATTATTATTATTATTATTATTATTATTATATTAAATTAATATATTCTGGATACTGTTATAAAAATAAATGCACCAGAATTAAGCTTCAATAACTCGATTGCCCAAGAGAGCTGACGCCTGTCCACATGTTTGGTTTCTTTGTCTGTCTCCCCCGCTTCTAGACTGTGAGCCCGTGGTTCATTCATTCAGTCGTATTTATTGAGCCCCTACCATGTGCAGAGCACTGGACTAAGCGCTTGGGAAGTCCAGGTCGGCAACATCTAGAGACGGTCCCTACCCAACAGCGGGCTCACAGTCTAGAAGGGGGAGACAGAGGACAAAACCAAACATATTAACAAAATAAAATCAATAGAATAAATATGTGCAAATAAAATAAATAAATAAATAGAGTAATAGATCCGTACAAACATATACTGTGAGCCCGTGGTTCATTCATTCAGTCGTATTTACTGAGCGCCTACTGTGTGCAGAGCACTGGACTAAGCACTTGGGAAGTCCTGGTCGGCAACATCTGGAGACGGTCCCTACCCAACAGCAGGCTCACAGTCTAGAAGGGGGAGACAGACAACAAAACAAAACATATTAACAAAATAAAAGAAATAGAATAAATATGGACAAATAGAATACATAAATAAATAGAGTAATAAATCCGTACAAACATATACACATATATACAGGTGCTGTGGGGAGGGGAAGGAGGTAAGGCGGTGGGGAGGTAAGGCGGGGGAAGAGGAGGTGAAGGGGTGGGGGGAAGGAAAGAGGGGGAAATAGGAACTTTGGGCAAGCCACTTAACTTGGGTAGGGACCGTCTCTCTATGTTGCCGACTTGTACTTCCCAAGCGCTTAGTCCAGTGCTCTGCACACAGTAAGCACTCGATAAATACGATTGAATGAATGAATGAATAAAAGAAGAGCATAAGGTGCTTTAGAGCGCTATCAGGATTGGCAGTCCAGAAAAATAGGTGAACCTCTGTCCTGAGACTCCAGGAGCAAAATAATTAGTCATAATAATGGCATTTATTAAGCACTTACTATGTGCAAAGCACTGTTCTAAGCGCTGGGGAGGTTACAAGGTGATCAGGTTGTCCCACTGGGGGCTCACAGTCTTAATCCCCATTTTACAGATGAGGTAACTGAGGCACAGAGAAGTTAAGTGACTTGCCCAGAGTCACACAGCTGACAGTTGGCGGAGCCGGGATTTGAACCCATGACTGCTGACTCCAAAGCCCAGGCTTTTTCCCCTGAGCCACGCTGCTTCCCATGGTCCTATTACTCATAGTACTAGTAGTCTATAGTGATGATAATAGTGTCATTAATATTATTGTTGTGCTATATGTTAAGCACTTACTATATACAGATCACTATGCTAAGCATTAGGGTAGATAATAATAATAATGTCATTAATATTATTATTGTGGTATTTGGTAAGCACTGACTATGAGCAGATCACTGTACTAAGCGTCAGGGTAGATACAAGATAATCAGAGACTTGGGAGTAATGGCGGGGACCGTATCAATTTAACTGTATTATCTGTTTTGCGCTGTTATCTTTTGAACACCGTAATAATACTTTGTCTTCATGCCTTCTGAAAGCCCGAGTCCACTCATCCGTTGAGCACGTCAGCACTAATTTGGGTCACGGACTTCTGCATGGGGGAGGAGGGCGAACTTCAAGCTACAGTGTTCTGCACATAGTAAGCGCTTAACAAATGCCATTATTATTATTATTATTACCCTGGAGTACCATTAGGCAGAAAGGGTGATGGCAAAAGGGTTACAAATGAATATTTCGTGGGCCGCGCTGGGACCATTTTCCAGAGAGAGAAACTGAGTCACAGAAAGAAGACGAGGAATCACACAAAATCACTTAGGCAGCCATGTTGAAGGGGCAGAACCTCGGTTTCCCTGCTCGGCAGACTCTCTACGGAGACAGGATTAGGAGGGAAAACATCTTTCCAGAGCACGTTCTGGAGTCAAATTATGTGAGTCGAGAGGATCTATCGGGTGCTTCTTCGTCAACGTATCTGCTCATTATCTAGTTACGCGACCCCCCGAGCACCTCGTTCTCTCCTGTCCCACCATCGACCCCCGGCCCACGTCCTCCCCCCGGGCCTGGAATGCCCTCCCTCTGCCCATCCGCCAAGCTCGCTCTCTTCCTCCCTTCAAGGCCCTACTGAGAGCTCACCTCCTCCAGGAGGCCTTCCCACACTCAGCCCCTTCCTTCGTCTCCCCCTCGTCCCCCTCTCCATCCCCCCATCTTACCTCCTTCCCTTCCCCACAGCGCCTGTATATATGAATATATATTTTTGTACATATTTATTACTCTATTTCTTTATTTATTTTACTTGTCCATATCTATTCTATTTATTTTATTTTGTTAGTATGTTTGGTTTTGTTCTCTGTCTCCCCCTTTTAGACTGTGAGCCCACTGTTGGGTAGGGACTGTCTCTATATGTTGCCAATTTGTGCTTCCCAAGCGCTTAGTACAGTGCTGTGCACATAGTAAGCGCTCAATAAATACGATTGATGATGATGATGATGATCTCTACCAACACTTTCTATGGCTTTTATATGTCTGTCAGTGAGTTCCAGGAGACAGTGAAGCCCACTGGGTGGGACAGGGACTGTGTCTGACCTCCTCAACTGGTATCTCTCCTAGTGCATCGAACAGTGTCTGTCACCTAGCAGGGGCTTAACAAATACCATAAGAAATGGGAGAAGTGGGATTTGGCCAGGTGTCTCCTCACCAGGCTTCTTGGTGAGAGCTCATTAAAACGCTCTTATCACTGATGATGAGGGAGGGAGAAGAGAAAGAGGTCTCAGCTGGAGGCTGCATCTCAGCGAGATGGAAAAATCATTTCCCCTCGTCCGAACCGACTGCATCCGAGAGGCAGGGAGAGAGCGGGCGAAGTCTACCGGAGCATCCAAGCCGCGTGGCTTGAGAAGCAGCGTGGCTCAGTGGAAAGAGCTCGGGCTTTGGAGTCAGGGGTCACGGGTTCAAATCCCACCTCCGCCACTTGTCAGCTGTGTGACTTCAGGCAAGTCACTTCTCTGGGCCTCAGTTACCCCATCTGTAAAATGAGGATGAAGACTGTGAGCCCCCCCACCGTGGGACAACCTGATCACCTTGTAACCTCCCCAGCGCTTAGAACAGTGCTTTGCACATAGTAAGCGCTTAATCAAATGCTATCCAAGAAAGCCAGCTCACAGGTCACTGACATGTCCCCTTCGTCGAAATGGCTGATGGAAAAAAAATCCCAGGAAAAAAAGGAGTTAAATTCCAATTTTCACTGGAACTTTATTGGACTCTCCTTCCCCTCCACCGGGAGTTCCACATTGTTTTTCATCGGGGAGGATAAGTTTGGCTTCATTGACAGCCCACACAGAGTCACAAACTTTCCAGAGGCTTGAAGGGGTCATCAGTTTGGTAGGGCATGACTACCAAATTTCCTTGAGGGCAAGAAGGACCAGTCACAGATGGCAAGAACTGAACAGAATGTAGTTGCCAGTATGAAATAATGTAAAGTACACTAATGGGTTCCTAAAATGTATTGCTTTATTAGTTGTTTTGGTCACTTTTTTAGACCAAAACAATAGGGCTATATTTTAAAAAGTGAAAAACCACAATAAATATGGTTACAAAATCAAATAGAGAAGCAGCGTGGCTCAGTGGGAAGAGCCCGGGCTTTGGAGTCAGAGGTCACGGGTTCAAATCCCGGCTCTGAGGCTTGTCAGCTTTGTGACTTTGGGCAAGTCACTTAACTTCTCTGTGCCTCAGTTACCTCATCTGGAAAATGGGGGTTAAGATTGTGAGCCCCCCATGGTACAACCTGATCACCTTGTAACCTCCCCAGCGCTTAGAACAGTGCTTTGCACATAGTAAGTGCTTAATAAATGCTATTATTATTATAGCAATATTTTGTAAATATGCACTACTAATAGAGTTAAAATTGGATTTTTAAAAAATGTTTATACTTGTAAATACTTTTCCAAGCATTGTCTTTCACTTTCTACTCAATAGGCATCTCGTCCTTTTGTCATTATAAATAGATTTGCCCTTATCTAATCCTACTCTGAATGGGCTTTAATCACACTATTCATCATAGCCCAAATACTTTTTTTAATGATATTTGTGAAGTGCTTACTATGTGCCAGACCCTGTACTGAGGGCTGGGCTAGATACAAGCTAAACAAGTTGGACACAGTCCGTGTCCCACACGAGGTTCACAGTTTTAATCCCCATTTTACTGATGGGGTAACTGAAGCACAGAGAAGTTAAGTGACTTGCCCAATCTCACACAGCAGACAAGTGGCGGAGCTGGGATTCGAACCCAGGTCCTTCTGACTCCCGGGCCTGTCATCTATCCACTAGGCCACGCTTCTTCTCAAATATTCTTCAAGGCCACGCTTCTTCTCAAATCAAGGCCACGCTTCTTCTCAAATATTCTTCAAGGCCACGCTTCTCAAATATTCTTCAAGGCCACGTTTCTTCTCAAATATTCTTCACAGGTCGAAGAGGAAAAGAGGCATTCGAACCCAAGTAATATTAATACCTGTCTCGTCCTCTGAATTTTAAGCTCTTTGTGGGCAGGGAACGTGTCTTCTAACTCTGTTTTATTATACTCTCCCAAGGTCTTAGCACAGTGCTCTGCACATAGTAAGTGCTCAATAAATACCATCAACTGATTTATTGAAGTAAAGTTTGTGGCCTTATTTCAGAGTGAAAGAGCTTAAGAAATACCAGAATTTAGGTTCAACAACTCTTATTGTCCAATAATAATAATAATAATAATGGCATTTATTAAGCGCTTGCTATGTGCAAAGCACTGTTCACTTTACAAGGTGATCAGGTTGTCCCACGGGGGGCTCACAGTCTTAATCCCCATTTTGCAGATGAGGTAACCGAGGCCCAGAGAAGTGAAGTGACTTACCCAAAGTCACACAGCTATTTGATCACGTTGTCCCACGGGGGGCTCACAGTCTTAATCCCCATTTTGCAGATGAGGTAACTGAGGACCAGAGAAGTGAAGTGACTTACCCAAAGTCACACAGCTGACATTTGGTGGAGCCGAGATTTGAACCCATGACCTCTGACACCAAAGCCCGGGCTCTTTCCATTGAGCCACACTGCTTCTCTGCTTCTCTTTAGGCCAAAAGAACTAAAAGGCAAGGGCTCTAGCAGCATTGGCTGTCAAGACTAAGCCCCCATCTTTCCCTGCTTTCCCTCCCCTCCCCATCGCTCCGACTTGCTCCCTGTGCTCTACCCCTCTTCCCGAACCCACAGCACTTGTGTATATATGCATATATTTGTAATTATAATTCTATTTATTTTTATTAATGATGTGTATATATCTGTAATTCTATTTATTTATAATGATGCCTTTTTACTTGTTTTGATGTCTGTCTACCCCCTTCTAGACCGTGAGCCCACTGTGGGCAGGGATCAGCAGCATGGCTCAGTGGAAAGAGCACGGGCTTTGGAGTCAGAGGTCATGGGTTCAAATCCTGGCTTCGCCACTTGTCAGCTGTGTGACTTTGGGCAAGTTACTTCACTTCTCTGGGCCTCAGGAGCCACTGTGTGACTTGGGGCAAGTCACTTAACTTCTCTGTGCCTCAGTTACCTCATCTGTAAAATGGGGATTAAGACTGTGAGCCCCACATGGGACAACCTGATCACCTCGTAACCTCTCCAGTGCTTAGAACAGTAAATTGCACATAGTAAGCGCTTAATAAATGACATTATTATTATTATTATTATTTGTTGCTGAATTGTACTTCCCAAGTGCTTAGCACAGTGCTCTGCACATAATAAGCACTCAATAAATAGCGTGGCTCAGTGGAAAGAGCCCGGGCTTTGGAGTCAGAGGTCATGGGTTCAAATCCCGGCTCCGCCACTTGTCAGCTGGGCGACTTTGGGCAAGTCACTTCACTTCTCTGGGCCTCAGTTACCTCATCTGTAAAATGGGGATTAAGACTGTGAGCCCCACATGGGACATGGGACAACCTGATCAGCATTTAGAACAGTAAATTGTACATAGTAAGTGCTTAATAAATGACATCATTATTATTATTATTTTTAGTTGCTGAATTGTACTTCCCAAGCACTTAGCACAGCGCTCTGCACACAATAAGCGCTCAATAAACATGATTGAATGAGTGAATGAATGAATGAATGAATAAATGAAAAAGATGTACCTCAGTCCTGGAACTTCACGACCAAAAACCCGCACAAAGGAATTAATGATAGAGCTAGTGGCCACATCAGATGGTGAGAGACTGCATCGGGGCTCCCGATTCTCAGAACGGTGGCCTTTCCGTTGGACTGAAAGCAAAGCTCAAACCCCAAACTTGCAACCGTGATGGTACTTACTAAGCTCTTACTATGAGCCAAGCACTGGGGTTGATACAAGATCATCAGCTGAGACAGTCCCTGCCCCAGACTGGGCTCACAGTCTAAAGAGGGAGGGAGTAACAGGTATCGAATCCCAATTGTATAAGTGAGGAAACTGAGGCACAGAGAAGTTAAGTCCATGGTCACACAGCAAGGAAGCAGAGGAGCCAGAATTAGAACCCAGGGCCTCTGACTTCCAGGCCTGTGCTCTTTAATTAATTAATCATCGTACTTCAGTGCTTACTATGTGCCAAGCACTGTTTTAAGCACTGTTAATTAGGTTGGACATAGTGCCCGTCTCACGTGGGGCTCACACTCTAGATCCCCATTTTACGGAGGAGGGAAGTGAGGCACAGAGAAGTGAAGCGACTTGCCCAAGGTCACACAGCAGACAAGTGGCGGAGCCAGGATTAGAACCCAGCTCCTTCTGACTCCCAGGGACGTGCTCTATCAACTAGGCCATGCCGCTTCTGCTCTTTCCAATAGGCAAAAGAAACTAATCCCAAAGTGAGGTTGGGATTTAGCAAGGTAAGTAAATGGGGATACATTCTGGGAGAAAGTGAGTTTCACTCAGGGTGGTCACTGATGCCATAAAAAGCATTCCGGATACTCCTTTCCAACATCCTTCCCCATCCCTAACATGTCTTTATTTAAATAAACAAATAACTCTTAAAAATATGAAAAATATAAACCAGTGGGTCTTCAGCTTGTAGGAACGACTACGATTCGTAATGGTGTCCCCTCCTATCCACTCCTGTTTTGGAACTGATAAGAAGATAGCCACTTTTGTTTTCCTCAGGGTGCGAGTCACAGAGATAATGTAACATATTCTTATGTAAGTGAGAATGACATAAGGACACTCAAGAAAAGGTTCTCTGTAGAAATCTGCAGCGCCCATAGAGTTGGAGGATGTTAAAAATGAAAATAACTGACATGAAGGTGTCTGACTCCATAACAGTGCTGGGCACGGCCAGGCCAGCTGAAAAATGGACTGTCCAGTACGGCGAGCAAAGCAGTGTAGGAAACTGCTTGGCCTGGACAGGCCTGAGAGTCAGAAGACTTGGATTCTAATCCTGGCTCTGCCACTTGCCTGCTGTGTGACCTTGGGCAAGTCACTTAACTTCTCTGTGCCTCGGTTACCTCAACAGGGAAGTGGGGATTAAATCCTACTCCCTCTTACCTATACTGGTAGTTCTTTGTGGGGCGGGGACTGTGTCCAACCTGATTATCTCTTACCCCTAGAAGGACCTGGGTTCGAATCCCAGCTCCGCCACTTGTCTGCTGTGTGACCTTGGGCAAGTCACTTAACTTCTCTGTGCTTCAGTTACCCCATCAGTAAAATGGGGATTAAAACTGTGAGACTCGTGTGGGACACGGACTGTGTCCAACTTGTTTAGCTTGTATCTAGCCCAGCCCTCAGTACAGGGTCTGGCACAGAGTAAGCACTTCACAAATATCATTAAAAAAAGTTCTGCTATATTAATCTTTAGCGAGGAACAAAGGGTGTAAAGACCGAAAAATTGGTGGAGATGATTTCACGAGAGATGTGAACCCCCAAAGCCAGGAAACGTGTCCCTCGCTACAGCGCCTTTTGATCTGGTAATCTCGGCTGGCGAATTTGGCCCCCAAAGTGTGGTATTGGGGGGCCACAACCCCCACACCCGCCCCTGGGGTCCCCCCAAACACCGGGATGCAGCAGCAAGGAAGGGCTCCAGATGTGGCCCAGTGAAAAGAGCACGCAGGTTGGGGAGCGAGTGGACCTGGGTTCTAATCCCAACTTTGCCACCTGTCTGCTGTGGGATTTGGGGCAGTGGCATAATGGATAGAGCATAGGTTTGGGAGTCAGGAAGGTCATGGGGTCTAATCCCAGCTCCGCCATTTGTCTTCTGTGTGACCTTGGGTAAGTCACTTCATTTCCCTGGGCCTCGGTTATCTCATTCGTAAAATGGGAATTGAGACTGTGAGCCCCTCGTGGTACAGGGATTGGGTCCAAACCGATTTGTCTGTATCCATCCCAGCGTTTAGTACAGTGCCTGGCACACGGTAAGCATTTAATAAATACCATAATTATTGTTATTACTACTTAACTCCTTTGTGCCTCACTTTTCTCCTCTATAAAGTGGCAAGCGCTTAGTACAGTTCTCTGCACACCGTAAGCACTCAATAAATATGATTGATGGATTGATTAAATCCTCTTCCCTCCAATTTAGACTGTGAACACTGTGTCTTTCCTCTCCCCGTCCTTGTACTTATTTACTCTTCTATTTATTTTGTTAATGATGTGCATCTAGCTTTACTTCTATTTATTCTGATGACTTGACACCTGTCCACATGTTTTGTTTTGTTGTCTGTCTCCCCCTTCTAGACAGTGAACCCGTTGTTGGGTAGGGTCCATCTCTATCTGTTGCCAACTTGTACTTCCCAAGTGCTTAGTACAGTGCTCTGCACACAGTAAGTGCTCAATAAATACAATTGAATGAATGAATGAATGAATGAACTATATCCAAGCCAGTTATCTTATATCTTTCTCAGGGCTTAGTACAGTGTCTGGCACATAGTAAACACTTAACAAGGACCATATAATAATAATAATAATAATAATAATAATAATAATAATAATGGCATTTACTTTGTGTCAAGCACTGGCCTAAGAGCACCATAAACAAAATAAAATAAACAGGGCAGGAGAAGTGGGCCTGAAGATCTCTCCCCACGAGCCAGCCCCACCGTACCCCCATCCATTGTCTAGACAGTGTAAACCCATTCCAACTGACATAATAATAGTAATAATGATGGCATCTGTTAAGCGCTTACTATGCGCAAAGCACTGTTCTAAGCGCTGGGGAGGTTACAAGGTGATCAAGTTGTCCCACGGGGGGCTCGCAGTCTTAATCCCCATTTTACAGATGAGGTAACTGAGGCACAGAGAAGTGAAGTGACTTGCCCAAAGTCACACAGCTGACAATTGGCGGAGCAGGGGATTGAACCCATGACCTCTGACTCCAAAGCCCGTGCTCTTCCATTGAACCACACTGCTTCTCTAATCTGTATGGAAACTATATGACATCCATATGGAAACTAACTACCAGATCAGGGGATAAGACCATGGAAGCTCCGGTGAATTATACACATTCAGGTGGGGCTCCCGGGACACGACTTGCTGAAGTTGGCCACGAAACCAGCCCAAGGGTGCGAAGCAGCCATCTTGTTGGCCAACGTGAATGATTCTGAGATCTTTATGCCATTAACAGAAGCAGCATGAACAGGAGAAGCATCATGGCTCAGTGGAAAGGGCACGGGCTTTGGAGTCAGAGGTCATGGGTTCAAATCCCGGCTCCGCCACTTAGCTGTGTGACTTTGGGCAAGTCACTTAACTTCTCTGGGCCTCAGTTCCCTCATCTGTAAAATGAGGATTAAGACTGTTAGCCCCTTGTGGGACAACCTGATCACCTTGTAATCTCCCCAGCACTTAGAACAGTGCTTTGCACATAGTAAGCGCTTAATAAATACCATTATTATTATTATTGTTAACTCGCATCAGGGGAAAGAAGGGGGGGCGTTGAATTTGATTGAACTTTGCCAGCAGGCCCAGAGTCCTGG
Organism: Tachyglossus aculeatus; assembly: GCF_015852505.1. Taxonomy (NCBI): domain Eukaryota; kingdom Metazoa; phylum Chordata; class Mammalia; order Monotremata; family Tachyglossidae; genus Tachyglossus; species Tachyglossus aculeatus. The sequence continues at coordinate 36,356,649 of NC_052071.1, forward strand.
CCACCCGTGATTCCCTCGCTGAGGGCAACCAGGCCAGAGGGGCTGTAGCCACAGGGCGGGTTCTGTCTGTCATCCTTCACCCTTTCCAGTGCTCGTCTGGCACGGGGGGAGCCCTGCAGAGACAAAAAGGTCAGGGAAGAGCAAACATTCAGTCTTTTCCTTAGACCGTGATCCCCACGTGGGACAGGGGCTGTGCCTGATCTGGTTGTATTGTCTCTACCCCAACCCTGAGCACAGAGCTCAGCACATAGAAAGGGCTAAACAAATACCACAATTATTATTATTATTGTCAGTCTCCTGAGCCACCCGTTCCCTGCCCCTTTAAAGCGTTCATCGAGGACTACTTACGCCTTCCCTAGTCCCTGGAAGATTTCTTCCCCACCCTCTTACTCGGAGATTCTCCCCTAAGCGGCTCAGGTTCCACCCAGTCAGACCATTTGCAGATTTCCTGCCCCTCTGTCCCCATTGTCTGTAGACATTATCTTGTGTCTTCCTCAGGGCTTAGTACAGTGTCTGGCACATGGTAAGAACTTAACAAGGACCATATAATAACAATAATGGAATTTACTTACTCTGTGGCAAGCATTGGCCTAAGAGCACCATAAACAAAATAAAATCAACAGGGCAGGAGAAGTGGGCCACGGTAACCACAGAGCATCCGGAGAACCAGGCCTCAGGCTGGGCTTCCCTGTCCCTTAGTGCCCTCGCCACCCAACCCTGGCCTGGTCTGGCCTGGCCCAGCCTGGCCCACCCACCCGCCTCTCTTCCTTTCCTTTTCCTTCTGCTGCCAAAAGAGGCTTCCGAACCTGCTGTCGGCCCTCCCCGCCTCAGCCCTTCCCGAAAGGCTCCGAAAAATGCCGAGCTTTCTCCAGCAGGCGCTATTGTCCTCCATATAGAACAGCCATTTCATTCCCGATCCCTCTTCCCTCCCTCCCCCTCTTCCCTCCCCCATTGATTTTTTTCTTTTCTTTCAGATTGGGACAGCCCCTGGGGTCCCTTCCCTTCTTCCTCTTCCCCCCTCCCTCATCTTGAAGGACCTTCCGTCAGCCTGAGCGAAAGGGTTTCATTTTTTTTTTTTTTCCTCCCCATCACTAGGCTGGGAGCTCTGACATCCTTTTCCCTGTGAATTTCCAAAGAGGCTGATACCTGGATTTTTATTGGCAGCGGAGGGGGAGAAAGTGCCAGGAAATCCTTAGACAGACCTGGGCTAGGATCTCACTTCATCGGGAGCTATGAGATCCCCTTTGTGAACCACGCAGCTAGAGAAGCCAACCTGGATCCAACAACCAAAACAAAATAGATCGGGTGGGTTTTTCTTCCCTCCCCCACTCCCTCCTCTCTCCTTTTCTCTTCCTTTTTTTTTTTTCATTTATTCTTGTGCCATTGCAATAGGTGGATTTTATTCTAAGGATTAGTCACAACTGTGAACAAACCATGGTAGTATTCATCATGATGAGGGCACGGATCTGCTTTCTGCTTTCCATTGGACACGAATTGACTATGTCTTTTGAGGACAAAAGAAGAAAGGAACAGACCAGCACAGAAGAACGGGCAGATTGGTGAAGTGTTTTTTGTTCAACGGGGGAACATGATGAATTTATGTGTGGCGGGGGATGAAATGCATATGAAGACCCCAGGAACCCCACGGCTCTACTGTATATGTATTTTTTGTCTTTCTTTCATGCTTGGAAAATTAGGCAAGACTGACTGTATCCACGGCAACAAGAGGAAGATTTTTTTCCCTCACAATGTTTGATAGGATTTAATTTTCCTAGGGGGAAGAGGATTTTTATACATGTATTTTTTCAAATAGAGAGGAGAAGAGGTAAGGAGACTAATGTGGCCAGAAGTTATTTTATAAATTTCATGTCCTTACTGCTTCCATACTGTCTGTCTCTCCATCTCTCCTCATCTCTCTCTCTCCTCTCCGCTCTCTCTCTCTCTCCTCTCTCATGCTAAATGACATACAGATGTTAAATATAACTACCACCTGTTTTCGATGGCTGTTTTTTTAATTACCTTGGGTTGATTTGAAAGGAGAGGGGTTTATTTCATGTTGTAGCATATGCATCTCTGCCTTTCCTTTAATTTTACCTTTGCTGTTTCTCCCTTGAATCTTTACCTCTACAAAAGTATACCCCATATAGTTTTCTCATACCATAGGGGTATTTACATATATATATATATATATGTCTGAGTGTGTTTTGGTAGACACACACACACACACACACACACACTCACTCACTCACTCGCAGATATATGTTGCCGGTGGGTGGATTTTCAATTAGGCTCCTTTCTGCTTTTTGCAGTCTGTAGGACCTTTATCTGGCTGGGTTTCCCTTTTCAGGCTTTCCCCTCATGCACAATTTTTTTAAAAGGTAAATGTTTTCACCTTCAGGGAGCAAGTGGAGAGGGGGACGGTGAGGCTGGCTCTCCCAGGAAAAACCTCTTTCGACTGGGCTGGCTTCTGTGCTTTGAGGGTGATCAGCCCTTGGGGCTTTCCTATACCGTGAGGTTGGATTTGTCTTTAAAATGGGAGGGAGCCTTTTCTCTTTTGCCTTCTTTCTGGGAGTTCACAATAATGCAGGAGGCACGGGAAATAAATGTCAATAGCCAATTGCTCAGGACTACCAGTTATTGGGGCTTCACTCCATCTTCCCTGAAACAAAGAGTGAGGATATTTTCTTCACCTCTACCTCCCTCGGGCCCATGTTGCATCGGCTAAACCGGAGGAGAGCATCTTTATCCTTGCCCCGACAGATATGTCTGTTCTGCCCAGAGCACATGCCCGCGTTCAGACCAGTGAGCCGCTGCTCTAATTCACCACAATGCCCGGGAGGACGCCAGGCTCAGCCTCCTCTTCCCCTTTCCCCCATCAGCTGGGACTGGGTTTTCCTCCTCCCGCCTGCGGGGCCCTTTTAAATTAGGCCTCTCCTCTCCGTGGAATTTTTGGAGCGGGAATTATCCGGCGTCGTTGGCCTACCGCTCGTCTGCCAGGCAGAGGGATCTGACTAGTGCAGCAAATGAGATCAAGTCAGACCTCTCCTTTCGGGGACCCAGGCGGGGGGGTGGCTCCGTCTTTTCCGATCAAAGGAAGATTTACCGAGTGCATACGGATAGGATGGCCGTGTGCTTCCCCACCCTCACGTCTCCACCCACCTCCTCCCTGGCTTTCATGAATTTGGCTTTCCCCCCGAGAGCGTTTGTGTAGGCCTTCGATTCTCCCGATGCCCACCAGCTGATGACAAGATCCGTGGAGGCTCATCCATGTCATTGCCAGCCAACTCTGGGGGACAAAAAGGTGGGAAGAGGTGGCTCGGGTGTGAAAATTTTTTCTTGGACCCCACCTCTGCATTGTGTGCATGTTGTGTTCCTGTATTCACCTTCCAGGCTCTTTTCCTGTCCAGAACTATCATTTACGTGTGGGGTAGCATTGTTCCGAAAGGTGGGAATGTCTCTGGAGATGGGTGAATGTGCAGGGAGATGAAGGATTTGTTTCGTTTTTGTTGGTGGGCGCACACATGTGTTCAGATGCAGACATTTCTGAACGGGGAGATTACAGAGTGGGTTTTGAGGTGAGCCAGAAAGATTGTTCTTCCGTGCCCTTTCTTGAGGTTGTGTAGAACGGTGCTCTGCACACAGTAAGTGCTCAATAAATACGATTGATTGATTGAATGAGGGACCTATCCTGGCCTAGGCCCCTTCCTCCTGGGATCTAAACAGATGCATGCATATGAGGCGGACACATGGCCCTTCTAGCCCTGGTGTGGCATCTGCCAGGGTTGTTATGTAAATACATTGCCATACCACAATTATGATTATTATTGGTATTGTATATACTAAGTCAAAACTTTGGAAAGCGCACCTGGATAGCAGAGTTAGAGAAACTGAAAGCATGAGCATGAATTCTGCCCATACCCACCCCTTATAGAGCTCTCTAGTATGTGTATGGGTGCATAGTTGTGTTGGCATTGTGTGCAGGTGCACTGTTGTGCAGTTTGTGTACAATCCTTTCTGTGTAGGAGATTAATTGAGGGTAGATAGTGATCTGTTTTCAAATTGCTGGATGGCATATTATTCAAATGGATTTCTAGTCTATTTTAGGTGGTAGAGTATGGTTGTTTTTTCAATCTTTTCAATTCTGAGTGTGAAGAGTGTGTGAGGGGTGCGGAGGGGGGTGCTTGAGGCCTGAATAGAGGTTTCTGTATTTAGAATGTAGGTTTTAAACTTGACTACATAATATTGCATCTGTTGAGTGTACCTATTTCCAGGAGTTTATGCTGCTAAAGGCGTTTTTTCTTTTCTTTTCATAAACACATCTATTTGGGGAACGATATGAAGGTTTGCCTTGAATTAAGCTTTGTGTGGATTTTAAAAAACAAACATATGCACTGTGTGCCCTGTTTTAGTATAGAATATTCAATAGAGACTAAGCACGGGCTTTACATGTGTGCCTGTTCGGTTTCATTTCATTCTTTCTGCTCAAATGAATGGAGATATGTATTTGAGCAAATGCAAGCTGTTCTGAAGAGGACCTAAAATGGGTTTTACCTTTGCGTAACTGTTATGCCCCTTTCGACATTCACACGTACACACTTGCTGCCGATCTGAGTTCTGGCCTTTGAAAATGAATTTGACTTTTGTGAATGAGGGCCTATTCCTCATATTGGGGATGGGATTTTTTTGAGGAGGTATATATCAATATACAAGTGAATATCTAGAGTTAAAGAAATAGGTGTTTAGTACATTGCAAGTGCCTCCATGTATATTTACATCTTGGTTATATTTATAGACAGGTTGTTGTTCTGATTTCCCTATTGTGGGCCTTCCCAAAGTGCTTTTTTCCCCCCTTTTGGATCTTTGTGTTGTGTCTGTATTAAAATGTACTTAGTGGGGATGGGATGTTTATTGAGGAGGTATATATCAATATACCAGTGAATATCTAGAGTTAAAGAAATAGGTGTTTAGTGCATTGCAAGTGCCTCCATGTATATTTACATCTTGGTTATATTTACAGACAGGTTGGTATTCTGATTTCCCTACTGTGGGCCTTCCCAAAGTGCTTTTTTTTTCCCCCTTATGGGTCTTTGTGTTGTGTCTGTATTAAAATATACATAGCCAGGCTAGGCAGCAATAATTAGGGATACTCTGTGTGCCCCTGGAAATTCTGGTTTCAGTTCCAGGTTACTTTTATGGTATGCCCTTGATATACAGTGGGAGTGGCATATGCTGTGTATTAGAAGGTACGGCGTTTGGATGTTTCTATGCAAAGTCGAGCTCCACATGCAACTCACTTTCCATAATGTGTCATCTATTTGTGCGCTTTGTATTGAAAATAGAACAATGACAACAGTTTGCTCTGCATTTTTCTCCTTCCAAGGTATTTGGGAGTTGGGGGACAATGGTGGTTTCGAGGGGATCCTCAAAGTGGAGCGTGTGGTGCTTCTGGAAGTTCATGGTTTCTGTCCTGGACAGTCTGGGGGAACCTCGGATGGCTGGAGACAAAGGGGAAAGAAGTGGGCGGCCCGTGCCGGACGTCGGCCCGTCTTTGGTTTTCTTCTAGACTGTGAGCCCGCTGTTGGGTAGGGACCGTCTCTATATGTTGCCAACTTGTACTTCCCAAGCGCTTAGTCCAGTGCTCTGCACACAGTAAGTGCTCAATAAATACAATTGAATGAATGAGTCTCAATGACCACCAGTGATTGTCCCTTTCTGTTCTCTTTTTTTCTTAATGGCATTTGTTATATACTTACTACGTGCCAGGCACTGAACTAAGCGCTGGGGTATACACAAGCTAAACAGGTTGGACTCAGTCCCCGTCCCCCGTGGGGCTCACGGTCTTAATCCCCATTTTACAGATGAGATAACTGAGGCACACAGAAGTTAAGTGACTTGCCTAAGGTCATACAGCATGACACGCAAATTCGTGAAGCGTTCCACTATTTTTCTAGCTTTACTTCTATTTACTCTGATGACGTGACGCCCGTCCACATGCTTTGTTTTGTTGTCTGTCTCCCCCTTCTAGACTGTGAGCCCGCTGTTGGGTAAGGACCGTCTCTAGATGTTGCCAACTTGGACTTCCCAAGTGCTTAGTACAGTGCTCTGCACACGGTAAGTGCTCAGTAAATACGATTGATTGATTGATTCCCAAGTGCTTAGTACAGCGCTCTGCACACAGTAAGCGCTCAATAAATACGATTAAATGAATGAATGAATGAATGAATGAAAGACAAGTGGCCGGGCCAAGATTAGAACCCAGGTCTTCTGAATTCAATTGTGTTTATTGAGCGCTTACCTCCTTTCCTTCCCCACAGCACCTGTATATATGTATATATGTTTGTACAGATTTATTACTCTATTTATTTATTTATTTTACTTGTAAATATCTATTCTATTTATTTTATTTTGTTAGTATGTTTGGTTTTGTTCTCTGTCTCCCCCTTTTAGACTGCGAGCCCACTGTTGGGTAGGGACTGTCTCTATATGTTGCCAACTTGGACTTCCCAAGCGCCTAGTCCGGTGCTCTGCACACAGTAAGCGCTCAATAAATACGATTGATTGATTGATTGCAGAGCACTGTACTAAGCGCTTGAATCTCTGAATCTCAGGACAGCAGTCTTTCCACTAGGCCACACCGCTTCCTTCCTGGGGGAACTAGGTGAGGGGCTGCTTATCCTTTTCTGGCCATGTTCCTTGAGACTCTGAGGGACCTGAAGCCAATATCACAAAGAGGGAGTGGGGAGAGCTGGCTGCTAGGTCGGAGGCAAGAGCCCGGGCTTAAGAGTCAGAGGTCGTGGGTTCAAATCCCGGCTTCGCCACTTTCATTCATTCAGTCGTATTTATTGAGCCGCTTACTGTGTGCAGAGCACTGGACTAAGCGCTTGGGAAGTCCAAGTTGGCAACATCTAGAGACGGTCCCTACCCGGCAGTGGGCTCACGGTCTAGAAGGGGGAGACAGACAACAAAACAAAACATATTAACAAAATAAAATAGGATAAATATGTACAAATAAAATAGAGTAATAAATACATACAAATATATATACATATATACAGGTGCTGTGGGGAGGGGAAGGAGGTAAGGGGGGGATTCATTTAATTGTATTTATTGAGCACTTACTGTGTGCAGAGCACTGTACTAATCAATCAATCGTATTTATTGAGCGCTTACTGTGTGCAGAGCACTGGACTAAGCACTTGGGAAGTCCAAGTTGGTAACATATAGAGACGGTCCCTACCCGACGGTGGGCTCACAGTCTAGAAGGGGGAGACAGAGAACAAAACAAAACATATTAACAAAATAAAATAGGATAAATATGTATACAAATAAAATAAATAGAGTAATAAATATGTACCAATATATATACATATATACAGGAGCTGTGGGGAGGGGAAGAAGGTACGGGGCGATTCATTCAATTGTATTTATTGAGCGCTTACTGTGTGCAGAGCACTGTACTAAGTGCTTGGGAAGTCCAAGTTGGCAACATATAGAGACGGTCCCTACCCAACAGTGGGCTCACAGTCTAGAAGGGGAAGACAGAGAACAAAACAAAACATATTAACAAAATAAAATAGAATAAATTGTACAAATAAAATAGAGTAATAAATACGTACAAATATATATACATATATACAGGTGCTGTGGGGAGGGAAAGGAGGTAAGGGGGGATTCATTCAATTGTATTTATTGAGCGCTTACTGTGTGCAGAGCACTGTACTAATCAATCAATTGTATTTATTGAGCACTTACTGTGTGCAGAGCACTGGACTAAGCGCTTGGGAAGTCCAAGTTGGCAACATATAGAGACGGTCCCTACCCGACAGTGGGATCACAGTCTAGAAGGGGGAGACAGAGAACAAAACAAAACATATTAACAAAATAAAATAAATAGAATAAATATGTACAAAGAAAATAGAGGAATAAATACGTACAAACATATATACATATATACAGGTGCTGTGGGGAGGGGAAGGAGGTAAGGGGGGATGGGGAGGAGGGGAGAGAAAGGAGGGGGTTCAGTTTGGGAAGGCCTCCTGGAGGAGGTGAGCTCTCAGTAGGGAAAATGAGGGAGGATCCCCCTTAACTTCTCTGTGCCTCAGTTACCTCATTTGTAAAATGGGGATTAAGACTGTGAGCCCCACGTGGGACAACCTCATCACCTTGTGTCTTCCCCAGTGCTTAGAACAGTGCTTTGCACATAGTAAGTGCTTAACAAATGCCATCATTATTATTCAAGCCCCCCAGGGCCTTGATAATGGCAGTAACTGTGGTATTTTTTAAGATCTTACTACTGCTTCCAATGATAATAATAATGGCATTTATTAAGCGCTTACTATGTGCAAAGCACTGTTCTAAGCGCTGGGGAGTTTACAAGGTGATCAGGTTGTCCCACAGGGGGGCTCACAGTCTTCATCCCCATTTTACAGATGAGGGAACTGAGGCCCAGAGAAGTTAAGTGACTTGCACAAAGTCACACAGCTGGCAGTTGGTGAAGCCGGGATTTGAACCCTGACCTCTGACTCCAAAGCCTGGGTTCTTTCCTCTGAGCCATGCTGCTTACTGCTAATAATAATAATGATAGTGCCATGCACCGTTCTAAGTGCTGGGGTAGATACAACGTAATCAGGTTGGGGCTCACAGTCTTAATCCCCATTTTACAGATGAGGTAACTGAGGTCCAGACAAGTTAAGTGACTTGCCCGAAGTCACACAGCTGACAATTGGTGGAGCCGGGATTTGAACCCATGACCTCTGACTCCCAAGCCCTTGATCTAACCACAGAGCCACGCTGCTTCTCTATGTGTCAAACACTGTACTGAGTGCTGGAATAGGTACAAATTAATCAGGTTGGACAGACTCCCTGTCCCAAGTGAGGCTCGCAGTCTAAATAAGATGGAGGACAGGTATTGAGCCCCCCATTTTACAGATTAGGGGACTGAGGCACTGAGAAGTTAAGCGACTTTCCTAATGTAACACAGCAGGCAAGGGGCAGGATTAGAACCCAGGCCCTCTGACTCTTTTCCACTAGGCCAGGCTGCTTCGGAGAACCTAGGAAAGCTTTGGCTCCCAGGGGCCCTTTAAACCAAATATTAACTGCTTGAGCCTCTCTAGCACCTTAGGAAAAACTCCGTGTGCTTCCTGTCTCTGATTTCTTTCCTCTTCCCCAGGCAGAGGATTATCCTCCCCATTTTACAGGCAGGAAAATCAAGGCCCAGAGAGGGCACCTAGTGCATACAAGCGCTTAGTACAGTGCTCTGCACACAGTAAGCGCTCGATAAACACCATTGAATGAATGAATGACCCTTTACCAGAGTCCAATCCAGAAACTCACCTTGACTCCCAGCTCTTTCCTTCAAGCCAGCGTGGCTCGGTGGAAAAAGCCCGGGCTTGGGAGTCCGAGGTCATGGGTTCAAATCCCGGCTCCGCCAACTGTCAGCTGTGTGACTTTGGGCAAGTCACTTACTTCCCAAGCGCTTAGTACAGTGCTCTGCACACAGTAAGCGCTCAATAAATGCGATTGATTGATTGATGATTCTCTGCGCCTCAGTGACCTCATCTGTAAAATGGGGATTAAGACTGTGAGCCCCACGTGGGACAACCTGATCACCTTGTATCCTCCCCAGCGCTTAGAACAGTGCTTTGCACATAGTAAGTACTTAATAAATGCCATTATTATTATTATTGTAACCTCCCCAACGCTTAGAACAGTACTTTGTACACAGTAAGCGCTTAATAAATGCCATTATTATTATTATTATTATTATTATTCTGCAGCTGGTATCTCCCTGGTGGCATGTATTCTCCCAAGTGCTTAGTACAGTGTTATGCCACTCCGTGTCTCAGTGGAAAGAGCCCCGGCTTTGGAGTGAGAGGTCATGGGTTCAAACCCCGGCTCTGCCAATTGTCACCTGTGTGACTTTGGGCGAGTCACTTCACTTCTCTGTGCCTCAGTTCCCTCATCTGTAAAATGGGGATTAAGTCTGTGAGCCCCGCATGGGACAACCTGATCACCATGTAACCTCCCCAGCGCTTAGAACAGTGCTTTGCACAAAGTAAGTGCTTAATAAATGCCATCATCATTATTATTATTATTGTAACCTCCCCAGCGCTTAGAACAGTACTTTGTACACAGTAAGCGCTTAATAAATGCCATTATTATTATTATTATTATTATTCTGCAGCTGCTATCTCCCTGGTGGCATGTATTCTCCCAAGTGCTTAGTACAGTGTTATGCCACTCCGTGGCTCAGTGGAAAGAGCCCGGGCTTTGGAGTCAGAGGTCATGGGTTCAAACCCCGGCTCCGCCAACTGTCAGCTGTGTGACTTTGGGCGAGTCACTTAACTTCTCTGTGCCTCAGTTCCCTCATCTGTAAAATGGGGATTAAGACTGTGAGCCCCGCATGGGACAACCTGATCACCATGTAACCTCCCCAGCGCTTAGAACAGTGCTTTGCACAAAGTAAGTGCTTAATAAATGCCATCATCATTATTATTATTATTGTAACCTCCCCAGCGCTTAGAACAGTACTTTGTACACAGTAAGCGCTTAATAAATGCCATTATTATTATTATTATTATTATTCTGCAGCTGCTATCTCCCTGGTGGCATGTATTCTCCCAAGTGTTTAGTACAGTGTTATGCCACTCCGTGGCTCAGTGGAAAGAGCCCGGGCTTTGGAGTCAGAGGTCACGGGTTCAAACCCCGGCCCCGCCAACTGTCAGCTGTGTGACTTTGGGCGAGTCACTTAACTTCTCTGTGCCTCAGTTCCCTCATCTGTAAAATGGGGATTAAGACTGTGAGCCCCGCATGGGACAACCTGATCACCATGTAACCTCCCCAGCGCTTAGAACAGTGCTTTGCACATAGTAAGCGCTTAATAAATGCCATCATCATCATCACTAGTAAGCGCTCAGTAAATACCTTTGTCGATGAGAGGAGCAGGGATGTCCTGGCCCCATTTGGCTGTTTGGGGTCATTCTTCCCAAGGCCAATGTGAGGGAGGTGGGTCATTCCCAGACTAACACCACACCAGCTTTCCGAACTTCCCACCCGCCCTCCGAATCCTACTTAGACTGTGATCCCCACGGGGGACACGGACTGGGTCCAACCTGATTATCTGGTATCTACCGCAGCGCTTAGAGCAGTGCTTGACACAGAATAAGCACTAAACAAATACCAAAATAAAAATAATTACTACCCCGGTCCGTTTCTGAAGGTCGTGGAAGCGCTCATCATCTTTTCATCCCCACTGACCAGTTCTCAGCAGTCTCTCTGGATTTCCTAAGGGTTCCAGTGTTGGCCTTGTGATCGAGGAGGAAGGGAAGGGATAATAACAATAATAATAATAACGATTATTATTTTTATTAGTACTATTGTGGTATTTTTTAAGCACTTACTGTGTGCCAGGCACTGTACTAAGCCCTGGGGTGGACTTCGCCACTTATCCGCTCTGTGACTTCGGGCAAGTCACTTAATAATAATAATGATGGCATTTGTTAAGCGCTTACTATGTGCAAAGCATTCGTTCATTCATTCCATCGTATTTATTGAGCGCTTACTGTGTGCAGAGCACTGTACTAAGCGCTTGGGAAGTCCAAGTTGGCAACATACCTACCCAACAGCGGGCTCACAGCCTAGAAGGGGGAGACAGACAACAAAACATATTAACAAAATGAAATAAATAGAATAAATATGTACAAGTAAAATAAATAAATTCATTCCATAATATTTATTGAGCGCTTACTGTGTGCAGAGCACCGTACTAAGCGCTTGGGAAGTCAAAGTTGGCAACATATAGACACGGTCCCTACTGTTCTAAGCGCTGGGGGGAATACAAGGTAATCAGGTTGTCCCACGTGGGGCTCACAGTCTTCATCCCCATTTTACAGATGAGGGAACTGAGGCGCAGAGAAGTTAAGTGACTTGCCCACGGTCACACAGCAGACACGTGATGGAGCCGGGATTAGAACCCATGACCTCTGACTCCCAAGCCCGGGCTCTTTCCACCGAGCCACGCTGTTTCTCTGAGCCTCAATTTCTTAACTTCTTAATTTAATTTATCTGGGCCTCAGTTATTTCACCTGTAAAATGGGGATTAAGACTGTGAGCCCCATGTGGGACAACCTGATTACCTTGTATCTACCCCAGCTCTTAGAACAGTGCTTGGCACATAGTAAGCGCTCAGCAGATATCATTATTATTATTACAAGCAAATCAGGTTGCAAGTCCCCGCCCACATGGGGCTCACAGTTTTGATCCTAATTTGGGATTGAGGGAACTGAGACACAGGGAAGTGAAATGACTTGCCCAGGGTCACACAGCAGTCAAATGGCATTACCTCCCTGATTGCAAGTACTCTCCAAAGCGCTTAGTATAGTGTTCTGCCCTTAGTGAGCACTCAATAAATACCACTGGTTAGAACCCAGGGTCCTTCTGAATCCCAGGCCCATGCTCTATCCACTAGACCCCGCTGTCTTTCTATGGGATGGGGAGAGAACATCCCAGCAGAGAACCAGTGAAGAAGCAGCATGGCTTGGTGGAAAGAGCCCGGGCTTTGGAGTCCGAGGCCATGGCTTCAAATCCCTGCTCCGCCAATTGTCAGCTGTGTGACTTTGCCAAGTCACATAACTTCTCTGTGCTTCAGTTCCTCGTCTGTAAAATGGGGATTAAGACTGTGGGCCTCCCGTGGGACAACCTGATCACCTTGTAACTTCCCCAGCGCTTAGAACAGTGCTTTGCACATAGTAAGTGCTTAACAAATGCCATCATTATTATTATTATTATTATTATTCTTATTAGAACAACCACGTAACTCCCCTCCCTCTCCTGGCCCAGTTGGAGCCCCAGAGGCCATTTGCTTGCCAATAGCCATCCAGTGCCTCTCCCGGAAGGAAAGGGATCCAATCCCGCTGGGTCCCAGGGCCAGGCTACGCCTCTAGACCGTAGACCATCCGCTCACTGTGAGCAGAGAACCTGTCTGCCAACTCCATTGTACTCTCCCAAGTGCTTAGCACCATGCTGTTGCTGTCTTTTAGACTGTGAGCCCACTATTGGGTAGGGACTGTCTCTATATGTTGCCAACTTGTACTTCCCAAGCGCTCAGTCCAGTGCTCTGCACACAGTAAGTGCTCAATAAATACGATTGATGATGATGATGATGATAAGTGGTCAATAAATTTATTCCTTCATTCATTCAATCGTATTTATTGAGCGCTTACCGTGTGCAGAGCACTGGGGAAGTAGAAGTTGGCAACATATAGAGACGGTCCTGCCATTGCTAGGCCCAACTAAGTGACAAGCCCAAGACCACTGTTAAGCTGGGGAAGAACCCCAAGGCTCTCCGTCTTCGGACCGCATTAATCCTCGGTGTCTCTTCCTCTCTTCCCCTTTCCCCCCTCCGTCTCCGCCACCCCCCGTTTCCCTTCTTCCCCGCCCGTGTCCCTCCCCGTCGTCCTTTGCTTTCTTCAGGTCCAGAGGTCCCGGGCGGGAGATGGAGCTCCATCGGATCCGGAAGCGCTGCTAACCCCTTGTCCCCTTTCCCTCCCCCTCCCCCCCCGCCCTCCCCCTCCGGTTCCCCGAAAGATGGCCAACGCCAGCGAGCCCGAGGAGGTCAGCGGCTCCCTCTCCCAGTCCGCCGCCGCCGCGTCCACCTACATCAAGCTGGTGCTGCTGGGCCTCATCATCTGCGTCAGCCTGGCCGGGAACCTGGTGCTGTCGCTGCTCGTCCTCAAGGACAGGACCCTGCACAAAGCCCCGTACTATTTCCTGCTGGACCTGTGCCTGGCCGACGTCATCCGCTCGGCCGTCTGCTTCCCCTTCGTCCTGGTGTCCATCCGCCACGGCTCGGCCTGGACCTACAGCGTCCTGAGCTGCAAGATCGTGGCCTTCATGGCGGTCCTGTTCTGCTTCCACGCGGCCTTCATGCTGTTCTGCATCAGCGTCACCCGCTACATGGCCATCGCCCACCACCGCTTCTACTCCAAGCGGATGACCTTCTGGACGTGCGTGGCCATCATCTGCATGGTGTGGACCCTGTCGGTGGCCATGGCCTTCCCCCCGGTCTTCGACGTGGGCACCTACAAGTTCATCAGCAACGAGGACCAGTGCATCTTCGAGCACCGCTACTTCAAGGCCAACGACACGCTGGGCTTCATGCTCATGCTGGCCGTCCTCATCGCCGCCACCCACATCGTCTACGTCAAGCTCCTCCTCTTCGAGTACCGGCACCGCAAGATGAAGCCCGTCCAGATGGTGCCGGCCATCAGCCAGAACTGGACGTTCCACGGGCCGGGGGCCACGGGGCAGGCGGCGGCCAACTGGATCGCCGGCTTCGGCCGGGGCCCCATGCCCCCGACCCTGCTGGGCATCCGGCAGAACGCCCACACGACCAACCGGCGGCTCCTGGGCATGGACGAGTTCAAGAGCGAGAAGAGGCTCGGCCGCATGTTCTACATGATCACTCTCCTCTTCTTGGTCCTCTGGTCGCCTTACATCGTGGCCTGCTACTGGCGAGTCTTTGTCAAGGCTTGCGGCGTGCCTCAACACTACCTGTCCACCGCCGTGTGGATGAGCTTTGCTCAGGCCGGGGTCAACCCCGTGGTGTGTTTCCTGCTGAACAAAGAGCTGAAGAAGTGTTTGAGGACTCACCTCCCCTGCTGGGGGGCCGGGGGCGCCCAGGTGCCCAGGGAACCTTACTGCGTCATGTGAAGACCCCGAGAGGGGGATGGCGGGGGTGGGAGCGGGGCGGGATGGGGAGGGATGGGGGGCCGGTCGGGGCAGGGGGTGGGCCGGGAAGCGGGACTGGGGCGGGAGGGGGGAGCGGGGAAGGGGCGAGGCGAGGTCCAGGAACCGGGTGGAGGAACGGCGGTGGTCCCACAGACCCGGCGGCCCCATCCCACGTCCCAGGGCCGGGGTGGGGGGAAGGCCTTGCCGACTCCTTTTTCCTTTTGCTACGACCCACAGATGCCAAACACACACACAGACGTCGGATCTCCACCCCGCCCCGGTGGGGGGGGACGGAGGCGGATGGGGGATTTGAGGGAGTCTCCCCCCCGCCCCGTCCTTCCGCCTTTTTTAAAAACGAAAACGGGTTTTCTATTAATAACGACCGCGGAGGGTTTTTATTTATTTATTTAACTCTCTATTTATTTATTTCTCCGTCTGTTGGGTGCGGAGAGAATCTGTCATGTAAAATATATCCGTTGCTCTTTTTCTGCTCCCCTGCCCCTCCCTGATTTCGGCAGGTCTCCCCGGCAACCTGCCGCCAGCGGGGTCAGGGGAAGAAGGGCAACTCCGAGGGGCCGGGGGAGAGGGACGGGGGAGGAAGAGGAGGCAGGAGGGCCGCGCGACGACGGGTTTTATGATTCAACATGACTGTGTTTTGTACGGTGTCTTATTGTGCAAACTGTGTACCGCTCCCCTCGGCCCCACCCACGGGGTGTGCTTCCGCCAGCGTGGAAAACGGGCCGTGGGAGCCGAGTGGCAGTGGAGGGCTGATGAGGATAGGGGAAGCGGGGCCATTTTCCAGCCGCGCGGCCTAGCGTGTGTGGATTGGCGGGCGAGACGGGCTGTCTGGATGGGATGAGCTGCCGCGGGGCCGATTTGTACTCTCCCAAGCGCTTAGTACAGTGCTCTGCGCACGGTCGGCGCTCAATAAATACGATTGAGTGAATGAACGAGGAGGAGAAGGCCCTTCCTCTCACAGCAGTGAGATGTAGAGAGTCCGGGCAGGGGGACGAAGCTGGGCCTGAGGTGGTGGGTGAAGGGAATGGGGCTGGGAGACGCCCATTTCCCCTTCTAGACCGCTGTTGGGTAGGGACCGTCTCTATATGTTGCCAACCTGGACTTCCCAAGCGCTTAGTACAGTGCTATGCACACGGTAAGCGCTCAATAAATACGATTGAATGGGTGGATGAATGACGGATGGGAAGGGCGGAAGTCAGAGATGCGACGATGGGCCTGGTCCTCTGGGATGGGGACTGTGCGCCCACTCTTCTAGACTGTGAGCCCACTGTTGGGTAGGGACCATCTCTAGATGTTGCCAACTTGGACTTCCCAAGCGCTTAATACAGTGCTCTGCACACGGTAAGCGCTCAATAAATACGATTGAATGAATGAATGAATGATGGATGGGAATGGCAGAAGTCAGAGATGCAACGCTGGGCCTGGTCCTCTGGGATGGGGACTGTGAGCCCACTTTTCTAGACTGTGAGCCCGCTGTTGGGTAGGGACCGTCTCTATATGTTGCCAACTTGGACTTCCTAAGCGCTTAGTACGGTGCTCTGCACACAATAAGCGCTCAATAAATGCAATTGAATGGATGAATGAATGATGGATGGGAAGGGCGGAAGTCAGAGATGGGACGCTGGGCCTGGTCCTCTGGGATGGGGACTGTGAGCCCACTTTTCTAGACTGTGAGCCCACTGTTGGGTAGGGACCATCTTCATATGTTGCCAACTTGGACTTCCCAAGCGCTTAGTACGGTGCTCCGCACACGGTAAGCGCTCAATAAATACGACTGAATGGATGGTTGAATGATGGATGGGAAGGGCGGAAGTCAGAGTTGCCACGCTGGGCCTGGTCCTCTGGGATGGTGACTGTGAGCCCACTGTTGGGTAGGGACCGTCTCCATATGTTGCCAACTTGGACTTCCCTAGCGCTTAGTACAGTGCTCTGCACACAGTAAGCGCTCAATAAATATGAATGAATGAATGAATGGGGGAATGAAGGCCTGTGGAGTTCAGGCCAGTCCAGGGAATGGCTCGTTTATTTGCCGCCCAAATCCCACCTGTCGGGCCCAACTTTTCCCGAGGGACCGGCCAGAGAGCAGAGAGCAAGGAAGGGGGAGCGGCCAACTTTAATTCTGTTCAGGATTGGGGCAAAATGGAGGCGAGCAAGTGTTTGTTGGGGGGGGGAGGGGGCGCCTTAATCCAGTGCGGTGCGGCGGCACTTCCGGGTGACGGGGTTGCTGATTGGGCGGATGAGCCGTGATTGACTTGTCCGGGAGCCTGTCAGTGGCGGGAGCCCGGGCGCCTGTAAGCCCCGCCTCCGTCTCCCCGGCAACAGCCAATCAGGGGCTTCAAGGGCTACGTCATCGCCTCACAATGCGATCAGGAAGCTGAGGAGCAGGCCCGGCCTGTTTTAGAAAACGCTGTGCGCGCCATTACGAGCGGGGGTGGCTCCTCCTGAGGGGAGGATCGAGGGTCGGGCCCCATTGGGGGCACAATCCAGCTTGGGCAGCCTTAGCCAGAGACAGGACAGAAATCATGGGGTCTGCCAGCCTCCCCCCTCTCACCAGAGCCTGTGTGGCATCGATGAAGAAGGGGGAGGAAATCAGGCCTCAGAGGAACCTGATCTTTCATAGCCAGGAAAAGCCCGTTTTTCCAGTTTCCTTTTAAACCATCATTAGATTTAGTGAACTGTGGGCTCAGCTTCGGGATTGGGCCCAGAGTTTGCTTCCCACCTTGGGCAGGGCACCCGAGAGGGGAGTGAGGCTGGGTTGGCATCATGGGGCCCGGGACCCCTCGACCCAATGATGATGATACCATTATTATTATTATTATTATTATGATAATGGCATTTATTAAGCGCTTATTATGTGCAGAGCACTGTTCTAAGCGCTGGGGAGGTTACAAAGTGATCAGGTTGTCCCCCCGGGGGCTCACAGTCTTAATCCTCATTTTCCAAATGAGGTAACTGAGGCACAGAGAAGTGAAGTGACTTGCCCAAAGTCACACAGCTGACAATTGGCGGATCCGGGATTTGAACCCGTGACCTCTGACTCCAAAGCCCGGGCACTTTCCACTGAGCCACGCTGCTTCTCCAACCCAGCCTGCCGCTAATTACAACCCTGCCAGAGCCCCCTTTGCGATCTCAAAATGGTGTTGGGTAGGGACCGTCTCTAGATGTTGCCAACTTGTACTTCCCAAGTGCTCAGTACAGTGCCCTGCACATAGTAAGCGCTCAATAAATACGATTGATTGATTGTTGGGAGGGTGAGCCAGCGTCCAATTTGGGGATCGGATCCGGATCTCTAGCGGGTTTCCGGAGTCAGGGATCGGCCCAAGGGGGCAGTTCCGCCCGACGGGGAGAGAACGGGCCAATAATAATGGCATTTGTTAAGCACTGACTACGTGCGAAGCACTGTTCTAAGTGCTGGGGGAGATACAAGGTGATCAGGTTGTCCCACGTGGGGCTCGCAGTCTTAATCCCCATTTTACAGATGAGGTAACAGGCTCAGAGATGTTAAGTGACTTGCCCAAGGTCACACGGCAGATGTGGCAGAGCCAGGATTAGAACCCATGACCTCGGACTGCCAAGCCCGGGCTGTTTCCACTCAATCAGTGGTATTTAATAATAATAATGATGGCATTTGTTAAGCGCTTACTATGTACAAAGCACCGTTCTAAGCGCTGGGAGGATACAAGATGATCAAGTTGTCCCACGTAGGGCTCACAGTCTTAATCCCCATTTTACAGATGAGGTAACTGAGGCTCAGAGAAGTTAAGTGATTTGCCCAAGTTCACACAGCAGACGTGTGGCAGAGCTGGGATTTGAACCCATGACCTCTGACTCCAAAGCCCGTGCTTTTTCCACTGAGCCACGCTGCTTCTCTGTTTATTGAGTGCTTACTGTGTGCAGAGCACTGAACTTGTGCTTGGGAGAGGGCAATACACTGGAACTAGTAGACATGTTCCCCAGTCCTCTGCCAAGCCCCTGGGGAGCGATGTAAGCCTTTTAGACTGTGAGCCCACTGTTGGGCAGGGACTGTCTCTATATGTTGCCAATTTGTACTTCCCCAGCGCTTAGTACAGTGCTCTGCACACAGTAAGCGCTCAATAAATACGATTGATGATGATGATGTAAGATTGGTCCTCGGGACTGGCCCGTGACTTGGACGATTGGGCCGTGCCGGAGGCCTGTGCCTCCGTGCCGGTAGAAAACCCGCTGGGCTCTGTGCTGGATCCCTGAAGCCTGACTCAGGATCCCTCTGAAATTTCCAGCCCCATTTGCCTGTATCCTCCCCAACGCTTAGTACAGTGCCTGGCGCATAGTAAGCGCTGAACACATGCCATTATTATGATTGTTTCTCTTTTCAGGATGATTAACCAGCAGTGAGTGGGTGGAGACTGGCTGGGTTTGACTCCTTGCCTCAAGAAGGAACTCTGCCCTGCCTTCTCTTCGTCCATTCCATCTGCATCCCCCCTCTGCCAATGCCAAGCCTTTGGCCCTGTCGCATCCCATCAGTCTCCGAGAGCCCTGGGGACCGCGGTGACTGCTGTGTGGGAAAAGGACAGGCTGAGGGAATGGGGGTTGACAGATCCCACTGAGGGCCAGTATTCCCTGGGGTCCAGCTCAGAGAGTTCATGATCGGGGTAATTAAGAACTTCTCATCTTTGGTGAACAGCAGGAGCTGCGAGAACATCCCGTCTGTGTTCCCCATCCCTCCCCACCATAAGAGTATTTCTATCAAGTCCGCTTCACCTTGACCAAATATCAGGGTTGTGCTCAAAAGGGCCCAGGAGGTAGAAGGGGCTAGAGATGGGTGGCCGTCACCACTTCTCAGCACATTTCCAGCTCAGAGACTACGGTGTCTCTTGGCTAATCACCCAGTCAGAGCCCGCAAGACGCCAGGAGCCCTCTATTCCGATCCCTGTCTTCAAGCAGTTTTTTTTAATCTAAACTGTCAGAGGGACCAGAACCTATCCTCTCAAAATCTTAATGGAAGGAGAACCTTCCCAAACTGGTTTCATTATTCCACAGCTAACAGAAAGTACTCCTTAGGGTCTAATCTAAATCCTTTTTGCTACAAGTGAAACCCATTTCAAAAATTATCCTTAGTGGCAAGAAACGCTACGGACACTGCCCCCTTTTAATAGCTCATCACACTCTCAGCTGGCCCGTATTTCTGCTCCCCAGTCTCTTCCCCTCCCGTTTTCTTCCTTTCTCCCCATCCCACTGCACTTCCCTGACTCTGGTTTCCACATGATACCTGCCCTCCAGAGAGAAGAAATTTCAGCCAAGTGCTTTGCTTCATTTGGAGGATCTCCTTGAAGTTAGCTGCTTCCCTTCTTTGGCCTCCTGCAGTCCAGAGTGACCAGGCCCATTTTGGTCTCATTCCAGCAAACTTTCGGAGTCTTACAACTTTTCATCCACTCTGTCCAAGTAGCTAACTCCAGGGTCAGGCATGATGGGGTGCTCTCAGACCTAAAGTTCAAACGTCGGCATGGGGAATCCCGGCCTTTCGGGGTAACCATCCCCACTTGCCCAGAGAAAGGGGTTGGGTGTTCGAGACCCCGTCCCAAAGGGTAACTCCTTTTCAGGAGGCTGGGGAGAGTTATTTTATACTGAGGGAGGTCTCTGAGTTGGGATTTTCTTGTCAGAACCCCCAAAATCACATTTCCTACAGGGGTCCCACAACTTCCAGCCCTTCTTGGGCCCTTGTGCCGATTTGATTCTGGAATCTGCTGCTGTACCGTGTGGAAAAACTATTACTACAAGCGGGACCCTCCAAGGCGAGGAAGAGACTGGTCCCCTTTTTCTCTTTCCGTACCAAGGAGTGATGAAAGCTGCTCCTCCCCTGTAACAAATCCCACCGCCAGCAGAAGTATGTGTGTAGGATGGAAGAAGAGATCACTTTATGATGGTTTTTGACCTGAACATGGAACAGAGAGAAAAAGGAAGGGATAAGGGAAAAGGGATAAAAGCGAAGGAAATGAGGTTAAAAGAGATGAGGAGGGAAAGTGTGAAGCTTGTGTCTCCCCACTCAAAATTTCCATCTGCTCTTCTGGGCCCTCTCCCTTCTGGGCCACCAGTTTATTGGCACTTAGTACCCCACCTGCTCCGAAACCTCTCCCTGGTCACCTGTTAGACAGAGGGGACGTGGAAAAGACTGGGGAAAACAGGATGAGTCCAGAAATGGCAACAGCTGGAAATTCCAGGATGGGACTTGACAGAAGGATGGAAGAGGGAGGAAGGGGGTGGGCATGCAGGGGGGGTGGTTGTGAGTAATACATGGATTCCTGAAGGACGGACTGGGGATTCCAGCGCTTAAAACAGTGCATTGCACATAGTAAGCGCTTAATAAATGCCATCATTATTATTCTGGCCGCACCCACCCTCCCATCAGCATGACTGGACCGCGGTGTTAGTTGGGAAGGTGATTATTTGTCCGTTCGCTCCTCCCCACTCCTACAAGACCATTTTCCCCAAGGACTCTTGGGCCGGGGATTTGGGTGTGTTTTCCTCCGTTTCTTTTTCTAAATGCCTGGATGAACCATTGTTTTTGTAAAATGAAAAACGGAAACGAATACAGTGTTAGGTGTGTTTCTTTCTGGGCATCTACACACTTGTAGGGGAGTACCTAAGCATGTACAAAGGTGTATTGGGAGGAGGGGGTGTACATGTGTGATGAGAGAGTGTACTTGTGTGGGTATACCTGAATTCACTCGGAGAAACTCTTCATGCCTTTAACTGGTATTTCTATTTCCTACTTCTCATTTACTAGGCTGACGTGGGGAAGGGAAGGAAAAGAAAAAAACTCATTGGCTACCTTTCTTAAGAAGGCCAGGCTAGGAGTTAGGTTGACATATACCTTATCTGATCAATACAGTTTATTGAGTGCCTACAGTTTGCAGACCACTGACTGTCCTAAGCGCTTGGAGATAGTACAAGCGATGGCAAACCAATTGTCCTTGTCCCCAAGTAACTTATGATCTACGGGGGGGGGACAGGGCCCTAAAATAAATTACAGGTAGGAGGATATAACCGAGCATAAAGATCTGTATATAAGCATTACAGCGTGGGGGCGAGGGCAGTACCCGAGTGGTTAGGCGATGCGAAAGTGTTAGGGGGCAGGGATTGTCTCTATTTGTTGCTCAATTGTACTTTCCAAGCGCTTAGTACAGTGCTCCGTCCACAGTAAGCGCTCAATAAATATGACAATGAATGAATGAAGCATCAGTTAGGGGGATACTCGGTGGAGAAATGGGAGGTCAACCAGGAAAAGTCTTCTTGGGCAGATACCCGGTGGGTGGGAATGATGACCGCTCGCTGTGGGCAGGGAATGTTTCTACCAACTACTGTTATTTTGTATTCTCCCAAGTGCTTCGTACAGAGCTCTGCACACAATGAGCTCTCAATAAATACAATTGATTGATGGAGAATGGAGGCCTCCCGATGCCCAATGGGTTGGGCTGGAATGGCAGGGAAAGAGTGGGAAGAGCCCGGGCTTCGGAGTCAGAGGTCATGGGTTCAAATTCCGGCTCCGCCAATTGTCAGCTGTGTGACTTTGGGCAAGTCACAACTTCTCTGGGACTCAGTTCCCTCATCTGTAAAATGGGGGTGAAGACTGTGAGCCCCCCCCCCACCCCCCGTGGGACAACCTGATCACCCTGTAACCTCCCCAGCGCTTAGAACAGTGCATTGCACATAGTAAGTGCTTAATACATGCCATCATCATCATCATCAGGGAGAAAAAGCGTGGCTCAGTGGAAAGAGCCCGGCTTTGGAGTCAGAGGTCATGGGTTCAAATCCCAGCTCCACCATTTATCAGCTGTGACTTTGTGCAAGTCAATAATACTAATAATAATAATAGCATTTATTAAGCGCTTACTATGTGCAAATCACTGTTCTAAGCACTGGGGAAGTTACAAGCTGATCAGGTTGTCCCACGTGGGGCTCACATTCTTAATCTCCATTTTCCAGATGAGGTGACTGAGGCCCAGAGAAGTGAAGTGACTTGCCCAAAGTCACCCAGCTGACAAGTGGTGGAGCCGGGATTGGAACCCATCACCTCCGACTCCAAAGCCCGGGCTCTTTCCACTGAGCCACGCTGCTTCTCTGGGCCTCAGTGACCTCATCTGTAAAATGGGGGTGAAGACTGTGAGCCCCCCGGGGGACAACCTGATCACCTTGTTAACCTCCCCGGCACTTAGCTTTGCACATAATAAGCGCTTAATGGTTATTATTATTATTATTATTATTATTATTATTATTATTATCAGGGAGGAGGCGCCTGTCATCCTCCGGTAGATGCAGGGTGAACTGCAATGGGCTGCCCCAGGCGTGGGGTCCCTAACCCTGGGCCCCCTTGGAGGGTCCAACGGCTTTTGGTTCAGCTCCTGGGGGGCTCAATCTTCACTTCTCGAGGCCGAAGCGCCTCCTGAACTGCAGCTTCCATCCTGTAACATCTCCCCTTCCCTCTAACCCCTTCCCCTGCCCTGCCCCCAAAGCACTTAGAACAGTGCTTTGCACATAGTAAGCGCTCAACAAATGCCATCATTATTATTACTATTTCTGCGGGGTGCGTCCGTGTAGTAAAGTAAGGGCTGAGGAGAAGGATATGATGAATCGGGCAGGGTGGTGGGCTAATATAATAATAATGATGATATTTGTTAAGTGCTTACTATGTGCCAAGCACTGTTCTAAGTGCAGGGGTAGATACTAGGTAATCAGGTTGTCCCACGCGGGGCTCACAGTCTTAATCCTCCCCCTTCTAGACTGTGAGCCCGCTGTTGGGTAGGGACCGTCTCTATATGTTGCCAACTTGGACTTCCCAAGCGCTTAGTACAGTGCTCTGCACACAGTAAGTGCTCAATAAATACAATTGAATGAAATGAATAAATGTATATGTTTGTACCTATTTATTACTCTATTTTATTTGTACATATTTATTCTATTTCTTTTATTTTGTTAATATGCTTTGTTTTGTTCTCTGTCTCCCCCTTGTAGACTGTAAGCCCACTGTTGGGTAGGGACCGTCTCTATATGTTGCCAACTTGGACTTCCCAAGCGCTTAGTCCAGTGCTCTGCACACAGTAAGCGCTCAATAAATACAACTGAATGATTGAATGAATGAAATCCCTATTTTACAGCTGAGGTAACCGAGGCCCAGAGAATGATGATGATGGTATTTGTTAAGCGCTTACTATATGCCAAGCGCTGTTCTAAACACTAGGGTAGATGAAAGGTAATCAGGTTGTCCCACGCGGGGCTCACAGTCTTAATCCCCATTTTACAGCTGAGGTAACCGAGGCCCAGAGAATGATGATGATGGTATTTGTTAAGCGCTTACTATATGCCAGCGCTGTTCTAAGCACTAGAGTAGATAAAAGGTGATCAGGTTGTCCCATGTGGGGCTCACGGTCTTAATCCCCATTTTACAGCTGAGGTAACTGAGGCCGGAGAAGTTGAGTGACTTGCCCAAAGTCACACAGCTGATAAGTGACAGATGGGGATTAGAACCCATGACCTCTGACTCCCAAGCCCGGGCTCTTTCCACTAAGCCACACTGCTTCTCGTATATACCCGTCCTTGGCTGCTTGTTCTCTGAGAGAGGGCTGGCTGAGGGCAGGAACGTGGAGGGGTGGGGGGCTGCTTTTCTGGGTCCGCTGGACCTCTGCCCAGGCTGCCTCTTTCCCCTCAATCAATCAATCAATCGTATTTATTGAGCGCTTACTGTGTGCAGAGCACTGTACTAAGCGCTTGGGAAGTCCAAGTTGGCAACATATAGAGACAGTCCCTACCCAACAGTGGGCTCACAGTCTAGAAGGGGGAAACAGAGAACAAAACCAAACATATAACAAAATAAAATAAATAGAATAGATATGTACAAGTAAAATAAATAACAAACAAATAAATAAATAAATAAATAAATAAATAAATAAATAAATAAATAGGTATGGAACTCGCCCCAGCTTTCTGAGCTTCTGGCCTTAATAATAATAATGATGATGGCATTTATTAAGCACTTACTATGTGCAAAGCACCGTTCTAAGCGCTGGGGAGGTTACAAGGTGATCAGCTTGTCCCACTTGGGGCTCCCATTCTTAATCCACATTTTGCAGAGGAGGTAACTGAGGCCCAGAGAAGTGAAGTGACTTGCCCAAAGTCACCCAGCTGACGAGTGGCGGAGCTGGGATTTGAACCCATGACCTCTGACTCCAAAGCCCAGGCTCTTTCCACTGAGCCACGTTGTTTCCCTAACCCTCAAGCAACCCCATCTCCTTCCTGGTGGGTAGGGCTAGAAGAGGGTCCTCTTATCAGTCAAGAGCGAGCCCCTCAAAACTGCCTCCAGGACAACTGACAAAGCCTGGGGTAGCTCGTTGTGGGCAGGGAATGTGTTTGTGTATTGCTATACTTGGCCAAGCAGTTAGTACAGTGCTCTGCACACAGTAAGCGCCCCTTACTGCTGGTGGAATAGGCTCTTCCCTGGAAAACTGCAGCACGGAGTAAGCAGCCTGAAGCCACCCCAGGAGTCCAAGTGACCCCCCAAGCCCAAAAAGCATCTAGAAAGCGACCCGAAGGCAGGGGAGAGATGCAGGTGGCCCCTTTAGAGACTTGTTTTTTTTTTACAGAGCCGTAGGCCAGTTGTCCTGGAGGCAGTTTTGGGGGGCTTGCTCCTGACACTTGAGGGGACCCTCTTCTAGCCCTACCCACCAGGAAGGGTGAGACGGAGCTGCTCGAGAAGGCCAGAAGTTCAGAAAGCTGGGGAGAATCCCACCCGTCCTGGCCCACAACCTTTGGTGCCATTATACTACACGTCCTTCGGTCTGTTATGGCTGGGCATTCCCATTATTTGCCACCTATCAGTGAGAAATAACATCTGGGTGATGTCAACTAGGAGCAGAAAACACAGTGGGATACAATATATATATATAAATATATATACATATATATACATATATGTGTGTGTGTATATATATGTATATATATACATATATGTGTGTGTGTGTGTATATATATATACAGATAGATAGATAGATAGATAGATAGATATCTCCTCCCCCTTGTCGAAAAGGACGAGGTCATGCCTGAGAGCAGGCAGCTGGAAGAGACAGAAACATTCATTCATTCATTTATTGAACGCTTTCTGTGTGCAGAGCACTGTACTAAGCGCTTGGGAAGTACAAGTTGGCAACATACAGAGACGGTCGCTACCCAACAGCGGGCTCACAGTATACCTATCTATCTATCTATCTATCTATATATATATCTCCTCCCCCTTGTCGAAAAGGACGAGGTCATGCCTGAGAGCAGGGAGCTGGAAGAGACAGAAACATTCATTCATTCATATTTATTGAATGCTTTCTGTGTGCAGAGCACTGTACTAAGCGCTTGGGAAGTACAGGTTGGCAACATACAGAGACAGTCGCTACCCAACAGCGGTCTCACAGTATATCTATCTATCTATATATATCTCCTCCCCCTTGTCGAAAAGGACGAGGTCATGCCTGAGAGCAGGGAGCTGGAAGAGACAGAAACATTCATTCATTCATATTTATTGAACGCTTTCTGTGTGCAGAGCACTGTACTAAGCGCTTGGGAAGTACAAGTTGGCAACATTCAGAGACGGTCGCTACCCAACAGCGGGCTCACAGTATATCTATCTATCTATCTATCTATCTATCTATCTATCTATATCTCCTCCCCCTTGTCGAAAAGGACGAGGTCATGCCTGAGATCAGGGAGCTGGAAGAGACAGAAACATTCATTCATTCACATTTATTGAGCGCTTACTGTGTGCAGAGCCCTGTACTAAGCGCTTGGGAAGTACAAGTTGGCAACATAGAGAGACGGTCCCTACCCAACAGCGGGCTCACAGTCTAGAAACAGCGTGGCTCAGTGGAAAGAGCCCAGGCTTGGGAGCCAGAGGTCGTGGGTTCTAATCCCAGCTCCGCCACTTGTCAGCTGGGTGACTCTGGGCAAGTCACTTCACTTCTCTGGGCCTCAGTGACCTCACCTGGAAAATGGGGATTAAGACTGTGAGCCCCACGAGGGACAACCCGATCACCTTGTAACCCCCCCAGCGCCTAGAACAGTGCTTTGCACATAGTAAATGCTTCACAAATGCCATCATCATCATCATATCACACAGTATGCATCTCAGGCCCTTTTGCAGTGAGGACAGTGGGCAGAGGGGCTGTGAGCCAAGTCTCCTGGGTCTTATCTCCATACCAGCTGAGCTGGGTCCCTTTTCCCAAAGCCTTCAGCCTCCCCATGGATTCAGGCACAATTCCCAGGAGGCTAAGAGGAAGAAATCGTAGGAGAACTGCAATTCCCCTTCCACTCCCAAATGAGCACCAGAAGTTCACTCTCTGGTAGTAATAATGGTGGTGTTTGTTATGTGCTTAACATGCCAAGCATTCATTCATTCAATCGTATTTATTGAGAGCTTACTGTGTGCAAAACACTGTGCCAGGCACTGGGGTGGATACAATACAATCGGATCAAGACAGTCTCTACCCCACATGGGGCTCACAATCTAAGGAGGAGACAGAACAACTATTGAATTTCACATTTTACAGATAAGGAAACTGCAGCACAGAGGTTAACAGAAGACAGAGCACGGGGTTTGGAGTCAGAGGTCATGGGTTCAAATCCCAGCTCCGCCAATTGTCAGCTGTGTGACTTTGGGCAAGTCACTTCACTTCTCTGGGCCTCAGTTGCTCATCCGTAAAATGCGGATGAAGACTGTGAGCCCCACGTGGGACAACCTGATCATCTTGTATCCCCCCCCAGTGCTCAGAACAGTGCTTTGCACATAGTAAGCGCTTAACAAATACCATCATTATTATTATTATTGGGCAAGGTTACAGAGCAGGCAAGTGGCAGGATTAGAACCCAGGTCTCCTGATTTAAGGCCGGTGCTCATTCTAATGTCACACTGCTTTTCTAGTTTCCTGCAAGGATCCTTGCCTTGATGCTCCTGGGACCTGGGCGAGTGTGGCTCCCACCGTCTCCCTCCCTCGCCTGTTTTCCTACTTCCCGAAGGAATGAAAGGTCCCTGGGCTCTCAGATTTTCGCCCAGGGAGTTCTTGAGCCCAAGCCAACTACTACAGGCCCCCCTTAAAGAACCGACTGCTTCAAACACAGCCCCATTGGGCCCAAACTATGTTTTGCCCCTTCAATAGTCCCCCACTGCCAATCCCGCTTTCTCTTTTGGCGGTGAGGCAACCATGAGGAGCTGCAGACTTGGATTCGCCACCTCTGCATTTTCGTTTGAAGTGGCAGTTCCCTTTGGTCAATCAATCAATCGTATTTATTAAGTGCTTACTGTGTGCAGAGCACTGTACTGAGCGCTTGGGAAGTACAAGTTGGCAACATCTAGAGACAGTCCCTACCCAACAGGGGGTTCACAGTCTAAAAGGGGGAGACAGAGAACAAAACCAAACATACTAACAAAATAAAATAAATAGGATATGTACAAGTAAAATAAATAAACAGAGCAATAAATATGTACAAACGTATATACAGGTCCCCAGGATTTGCAAAAAACGGACTTAGTCTTCACGCCACATGATTGGTGAATGCAATAATAAGCCCCCCAGCACCCCGTAAGAAGAAGAAAAATAACCGAGCTGCAAATATTGCTACAAACTCCCCACCCGGGGACAACACACCCTTCTAGACTGTGAGCCCACTGCGGGGCAGGGACCGTGTCTATATGTTGCCAACTTGGACTTCCCAAGCACAGAGAAGCAGCGTGGCTCAGTGGAAAGAGCCTGGGCTTTGGAGTCAGAGTTCATGGGTTCAAATCCCGGCTCTGCCAATTGTCAGCTGTGTGACTTTGGGCAAGTCACTTCACTTCTCTGGGCCTCAGTTACCTCATCTGTCAAATGGGGATGAAGACTGTGAGCCCCCCGTGGGACAACCTGATCACCTTGTAACCTCCCCAGCGTTGAGAACGGTGCTTTGCACATAGTAAGCGCTTAATAATAATAATAATAATGACATTTATTAAGCGCTTACTATGTGCAGAGCACTGTTCTAAGCGCTGGGGAGGTACAAGGTGTTCAGGTTGCCCCACATGGGGCTCACAATCATAATTCCCATTTTACAGATGAGGCAACTGAGGCACAGAGAAGTTAATAAAATGCCATTATTATTATTATTAATACAGTGCTCTGCACACAGTAAGCGCTTAATAAATACGATTGAATGAATGAACACAGGCCGCTCCTTGCCCCACGGGGATGGGATAAGGGGAAAACAAATCCCATCCGCTCCCACAGTTGTCTGCGTCTCCATCCTTTTT
The DNA here is from genome assembly GCF_015852505.1 of Tachyglossus aculeatus. NCBI lineage: Eukaryota > Metazoa > Chordata > Mammalia > Monotremata > Tachyglossidae > Tachyglossus > Tachyglossus aculeatus. Next base: position 36,385,687 of record NC_052071.1, read on the forward strand.
TTTTCCCTCCCTTCCCAGGGATACGGCGGACCCACCGAACATCCCCATTGGCTGCGCCGCGAGAGGGGCTGACCGGCCCCGAGCCAATCAGCGGGGAGGAAGCCAAACGGTACCCAACGTGGGGCGCGGAGCCCCGCGATTGGCTGCCGGGCGGGGCCAATCGGAAGCCGGGGCGCGCGGCGCCCGCTTCTCCCCGCGGCCAATCAGCGAGCCGGGCCGCCGCTCGCGCGCGGGGAAGGCGGCGGTTGGTCGGCGCCGCGCGGGCGCGCGAGCCCCCTCCCGCCCAGGCAGCCAATCAGCGAGCCGGGCTGCCGCTCGCGCCCTGCGAAGTTGGTGGTTGGCGGGTGTCGCGCGCGCCGCGGCGGTTTCTTTGGGGCCAAGTTTGAATCGCGGCGGCGGTTGTTGTGGGGGGGTGGGTGGGGGGAGGGGGCAGGGGTGTCTCGTGACTGGCCCCTGGGTCGGCGCGCGCGCGGCTCCCCGGCGCGAGGGCCCCTCCGCAGGCCGCGCGTCGGCCGCCTCCGCCGGGCGATACCATCATGAGCGGCCAGGACGGGGGGGACCGGCCCCCTCCGGCCAAAGTCCGCCGCCTCCCTCGCGCCCCGCCCGAGGACCAGCCCACCCCGGACGAGCGCCACCGGCAGCAGTCGCAGCGCAGGAGGCTCCAGAAGGAAACCGAGGCCGCGCAGGCGCTGGCGGACATGGGGGGAGGGGCCGAGGGGGGGAGCCTGGACACCGCCGCGCCCCCTGCGGAGCCCGTCGGGCGTCGGGCGCCCCCTGCCGCCCCGGGGGGCCTGGAAACGGCCGCCCCCCGCGGGAGGGCGGCGGGCCGCGACGGGCGGGCGCCCTCCCCCGCCCGGGGGAGCCTGGAAACGGACGCCGCCGCCCGGGCCGCGGAGGGGAGCCTGGAAACGGGCGGCGCCGCCACGCGGGGCGCCTCCCCGCCTGAGGGGACGGGGGAAGGCGGCCGGAAGGCGAAGCGGGGGGCCGGGGGGCGTCTAGTACATGACAGGAAAGGGCACCCTGTCCTTGTGGGAGACCTGAAGGGGCCGGCCCCGACGGGGGGAGGCGGCAAGGGGGAGGAGGCCGTCGACGAGTGCGCCATCATCTCCGTGGTGGAGTGTGAAGGAGGGGAGGACGACGTCGACGACGACGACGACGACGACGACGGGGAGATGGAGGATGAGGAGGCCGGGGCCCAACCGCTGAGGCTGGACCGCTACCTGGAGGCCCTGGAGGCCGTGCAGCTGGAGCTGGAGGCCGTCAACGCGCAGGCCGGGAGGGCCTTCTTCCAGCTCAAGAGGAAATTCGGGCAGATGAGGAAGCCCCACCTGGAGCGCCGCAACCTCATCATCCACAACATCCCCGGCTTCTGGGTCAACGCCGTATCCTTTGGGAAGGCGGGGCGCCCACCACCCCCAACGTCTCTCCATCACCTCGCCATCAAGGCTGTCCATCCATCCCGTCGCCCCCTCCTCCCTCACCTCCCTTCTCTCCTTCTCCAGCCCGGCCCACACCCTCCGCTCCTCCGCCGCTAATCTCCTCCCCGTACCTCGTTCTCGCCTGTCCCGCCATCGACCCCCGGGCCTGGAATGCCCCCAATCCCTCTGCCCCTCCGCCAAGCTAGCTCTCTTCCTCCCTTCAAGGCCCTGCTGAGAGCTCACCTCCTCCAGGAGGCCTTCCCAGACTGAGCCCCTTCCTTCCTCTCCCCCTCGTCCCCCTCTCCATCCCCCCCATCTTACCTCCTTCCCTTCCCCACAGCACCTGTATATATGTTTGTACATATTTATTACTCCATTTATTTTACTTGTACACATCTATCCTATTTATTTTATTTTGTTAGCATGTTTGGTTTTGTTCTCTGCCCCCCCCCTTTCAGACTGTGAGCCCACCGTTGGGTAGGGACCATCTCTAGATGTTGCCAATTTGGACTTCCCAAGCGCTTAGTACAGTGCTCTGCACATAGTAAGCGCTCAATAAATACAATTGATGATGATGACATCGCCCGGAACGGCCTCCCTCCGGGAGCCGGAAACTTTCCCGCTCCTTTTCACTCGTTCGTTCATCCGGTCCTATTTATCGGGCGCCCGCTGTGTGCGCGGCACTGGACCAGGCGCTTGGGATCGGGCGCTTACTGTGTGCAGAACAGTGTGCTAAGCGCTTGGGAGAGTACGGTAGCGTTGGTAGACACGTTCCCTTCCTCCAGTGGCGTAAAGGATAGAGCAAGGGCCTGGGAATCAGGTGGTCATGGGTTCTAATTCCAACCCCGCCACTTGTCAGCTGGGTGACTTTGGGGGAGTCACTTGACTTCTCTGGGCCTCAGTGACCTCATCTGTCAAATGGGGATTAAAACCGTGAGCCTGATCACCTTGTATCCTCCCCAGCGATTAGTACAGCGCTTTGCACATAGTAAGCGCTTAACAAATGCCATCATTATTATTATTATTATTATTACAAGTTGGCAACGTATAGAGACGGTCCCCACCCAACAGTGGGCTCACGGTCTAGAGTGGTGCTTGTCACGTAGTAAGTGCTTAAGAAGTACCACAGCCTTATAATGGGGAAGCAGCCTGGCTCAGTGGAAAGAGCCCGGGCTTTGGAGTCATCATCATCATCATCCCAGTGCTCTGCACATAGTAAGCGCTCAATAAATACGATTGATGATGATGATGATCATCATCATCATCAATCGTATTTATTGAGCGCTTACTGTGTGCAGGGGCAGAGATGTAGATCTGGGTGTCATCAGCCTAGAGATGATAGCTGAAGCCGTGGGAGCGAATGAGGTCACCAAGGGAGTGCGTGTAGATCGATGTAGTGCTCTGCACACAGTGAGCACTCAATAAATGCGATTGATTGCAGAGCACTGTACTAAGCGCTTGGGAAGTACAAGTTGGCAACGTATAGAGACGGTCCCTACCCAACAGTGGGCTCACAGTCTAAAAGGGGGAGACAGAGAACAAAACCAAAAGTACTAATAAAATAAATAGAATAGATATGTACAAGTAAAATAAATAGAGTAGTAAATATGTACAAACATATACGTATATACAGGTGCTGTGGGGAAGGGAAGGAGGTAAGATGGGGGGATGGAGGGGGGAGGTCGTGGGTTTGAATCCCGGCTCCGCCACATGTCTGCTGTGTGACCTTGGGCAAGTCACTTCACTTCTCTGAGCCTCAGTTAACTCATCTGGAAAATGGGGATTAAGACTGGGAGCCCCACGTGGGACAACCTGATCACCTTGTATTCCCTCCCAGCGCTTAGAACAGTGCTTTGCACATAGTAAGCACTTAACAAATGCCATTATTATTATTATTATTATTATTATTATCATTTATTGAGTTCTTCCTAGGTGCATTCATTCATTCAATCACATTCATTCATTCAATCCTATTTATTGAGTGCTTACTGTGTGCAGAACACTGTACTAAGCGCTTGGGAAGTTCAAGTTGGCAACATCTAGAGACAGTCCCTACCCAACAGTGGGCTCACAGTCTAGTCTGGTTTACCTGAGGGGAAACTGAGGCCGGGAGCACCTGAACTCGGGGCTCTTGAGCGTGCCTTTTTCGGATGGGGTTTGCTTGGCCCTACTGAGAGCTCACCTCCTCCAGGAGGCCTTCCCAGACTGAGACCCCTCCTTCCTCTCCATCCCTCCTGCCTTACCTCCTTCCCTTCCCCACAGCACCTGTATATATGTTTGTACGTATTTATTACTCTATTTTACTTATACATATCTGTTCTATTTTATTTTGTTAATATGTTTTGTTTTGTCCTCTGTCTCCCCCTTCTAGACTGTGAGCCCCCTGTTGGGTAGGGACCGTCTCTGTGTATTGCCAACTTGTACTTCCCAAGCGCTTAGTACAGTGCTCTGCACACAGTAAGTGCTCAATAAATACGATTGATTACCACGTGGCTCAGTGGAAAGAGCACAGGCTTTGGGGTCAGAGGTCGTGGCTCGGCCAAGTGTCAGCCGGGTGACTCTGGGCAAGTCACTTCTCTGGGCCTCAGTTACCTCATCTGGAAAATGGGGATTAAGACTGGGAGCCCCCCAACCGTGGGACAACCTGATGGCCTTGTAACCTCCCCAGCGCTTAGAACCGTGCTTTGCACTTAGTAAGCGCTGTCAGCTGTGTGACTTTGGGCAAGTCACTTCACTTCTAGGCTTCAGTTCCCTCATCTGGAAAATGGGGATGAAGACTGTGAGCCCCATGTGGGACAAACTGATCACCTTGTAACCTCCCCAGCGCTTAGAACGGTGATCTGCATCTAGTAAGCGCTAGATAAATGCCATCATCATTATTATTATTATTATTACTATGAGCCAGACAATGTACTAATTCCAGCATCAGGGGTTGTTGTGAAAAGCAAGAGCCGAACGGCTCCTCGAACGGGTGACCGCTTCCGACGGGGGCGTCCCCAGGGCAGGTACTGCCAGGTTGGGGAAAGAGGATGGAAGTTCTTTAAATCCAGCTGGGCCTCAAGGGAGAAAGGAACCTGTGAAAAATACAGACGGACACAGACTTATCAGGTTGGACAAGGTCCACGTCCCGCGGGGGGCCCACAGTCTTAACCCCTATGAGGGAACTGAGGCCCAGAGAAGTGATGTGACTTGCTCAAGGTCACACAGCAGACACGTGGGGGAGGTGGGATTAGAACCCAGTTCCCCTGACTCCCGGGCCCGAGTTGTTGCCACCAGGCGACACTGCTTCCTGACGCTTCCCACCAGACTGAAGTGTGAGCTAGGCCAGGGATGCTGGGCGACCAGGAACAGAGTTGGTGATCAGGTCATGGGGGGAGAGGGACGAGGAACAGGTGGCGGGGCCTGACCGTCAGTCCCCGGGGCCTCAACTTCCCCTTAGAGATCAATCAATCATCATCAGCATCATCAATCGTATTTATTGAGCGCTTACTATGTGCAGAGCACTGTACTAAGCGCTTGGGAAGTACAAATTGGCAACATATAGAGACAGCCCCTACCCAACAGTGGGCTCACAGTCTAAAAGGGGGAGACAGAGAACAAAACCAAGCATACTAACAAAGTAAAATAAGTAGAATAGATATGTACAAGTAAAAATAAATAAATAAATAGAATAATAAATACGTACAAACATATATACATAGAGACAGTCCCCACCCAACAGTGGGCCCAAGGGCAGGAAGGGGGCTGTTTTGTGGTCCATTACGCTGAGCTCTGAACAGGGCCAGTGTTGGTAGCCTCCCAAACCTCCCAGCATCTTCTTGTTCGGTGAGGAAATAAACTTTGGGTGGTTCTTAAAGCTGTTCAAAATTAGACAGGGTTTAATTTTAAAGCCAATTTTAATTTTTAAGCCGGGTTTGGCCCGGGTGAGAGGTTATTTCTTCGTGGCCGTGACAGTGCTTCTTTCTCCCTTGAGGCCCAGTTGGGTTTAAAGAACTCCTTCCTTCCTCCTCCCCCAACCTGGCAGTACCGGCCCGGGGGAAGCCCCCTCTCGGAAGCGGTCGCCCGTTCGAGGAGCCGTTCGGCTCTTGCTTTTCATAACAAACCCTGATGCTGGAAAATCCTGGGCCTCTTCGTTCCCTCCCTCTGCCCCGCCACAGCACGCGGCGAAGCTCGAGGGTCGTCTCGGGCCCAGCGGGCAGCAGGCGGCCCTGACTGGGGGTTTGGCCAGCTGCAGTTAGATGCCCCTGGGAATCAGTCAATCAATCAATCGTATTTATTGAGCACTTACTGTGTGCAGAGCACTGTACTAAGCGCTTGGGAAGTACAAGTTGGCAACATATAGAGACGGTCCCTACCCAACAGTCTAAAACTGGGGAGACAGAGAAAAAAACCAAACATACCACAAAATAAAATAAATAGAATAGATATGTACAGGTAAAATAAATAAATAGAGTAATAATCTCCAGGGAAGACCCTGGAGATTGTTGACAGGAGAGCAGTCAGGGCCATTCCAACTGGTCCTTGGCTTTGGGGCTGAGCTCCGGAGGTAGGACCCTCAAAGTGGCGTTGGGTGGGGGGAACTGGTTCTCCCCAGGTTCTCGCCTCAAATTTACTACGTTGTGAGTCACCCAGGTCTCTGATAATAATAATAATAATAATGGCATTTGTTAAGTGCTTACTATGTGCAAAGCACCGTTCCAAGCGCTGGGGAGGATACAAGGTGATCAGGTTGTCCCACGTGGGGCTCTCAGTCTTAATCCCCATTTTACCGATGAGGTAATTGAGGCACAGAAAAGTTAAGTGACTTGCCCAAGGTCACACAGCTGACAGTTGGCAGAATCGGGATGTGAGCCACTTACCTCTGACTCCCAAGCCCGGGCTCTTTCCGTTGAGCCATGCTTTGTACAGTGCCCTGTGCCCAGTAAGCGCTCAGTAAGTATGATTGATAACTCTAGAGGAGGAACTAAAGCAGGGGGGCTTCCCCGTGGCATGAGGCAGGGGCGTGACCCATCTCCCCAGTTGTGGAGAGGCGGGTTTGCGGATGATCCCTGTCAGCCCCTGTGCTGTGATGGACACCCCCGCCCCCCGGCCCCAGCAACACGGGGCTCCACCGGGTGCTCCCACCCCCAGCCTCGCCCTGGCAGGCCCCCACTCTGCTGTCCATGTTAATAATAATAATAATGGCATTTGTTAAGTGCTTACTATGTACAAAGCACTGTTCTAAGCGCTGGGGGATACAAGGTGATCAGGTTGTCCCGTGAGGGGCTCACAGTCATCATCCCCATTTTACAGATGAGCTAACTGAGGCTCTGAGAAGTTAAGTGACTTGCCCAAGGTCACACAGCAGACGTGGCGGAGCCGGGATTCGAACCCATGACCTCTGACTCCAAAGCCCGTGCTCTTTCCACTGAGCCACGCTGCTTCTCATAAATAACGTTCTTTAACCGCGGCCTCTCAGTTTCTGAATCACCCCCAGCTCTCGGCCATGATCAATGACCGGGATGAGGATACCCTGAGCTACATGACTAACCTGCAGGTGAGGTCCCACAGTGCCTGGCATCCCCTCCCTCCTTCCTCCCCCCAATCTCCATCCCTCCCGGGGGACCAGATGGCCTCCTGCTTCCAAAAGGAAAACTGCCGAGCATAGCCCTTGAACCTTCAAAGCCCTTCTGAGAGCTCACCTCCTCCAGGAGGCCTTCCCAGACTGAGCCTCCTTTTTCCTCTCCTCCTCCCCATCCCCCCTGCCCTACCTCCTTCCCCTCCTCACAGAACTTGCATATATGTTGGTACAGATTTATTACTCTATTTATTTTACTTGTACATATTTACTATTCTATTAATTTTGTTAATGATGTGCATCTAGCTTTATTCTGGTGACTTGACTCCTGTCCACGTTTTGTTTTGTTGTCTGTCTCCCCCTTCTAGACTGTGAGCCCATTGTTGGGTAGGGACCATCTTGATATGTTGCCAACTTGTACTTCCCAAGCGCTTAGTACAGTGCTCTGCACACAGTAAGCGCCCAGTAAATATGATTGAGTGAATGAATGAACCCCCTACCTGGGGTGTGGGTCCCCGGGGACCCACCCGGGCCTTCCCCGAACCAGGCAAGTTGGGGGTGAGAGGATGGGGAACTGCCCGGCTGTGGACTCCCCTCATTCTCTCGTCCTGCTGCTGGTCCAGAGGGAGGGTGATATTGCTCAGCTCGTCGGTCTGCTGCCTCCCGACAGGTGGAAGATTTTACCCACGTGAAGTCCGGCTGCAAGATCAAGTTTTACTTCCGGGGAAACCCCTACTTCCAGAATGAGGTCATCGTCAAGGAATATCAGTGTGGCTCCTCGGGTAAGGAAGCCGGGCGGCGGGGAGCAGGGGGCCGAGGCCGCAGTCGTTCCGGCCGGCCCCGGGTGGTGGTGTGAGCCCTCCTGGGATTCCCTCCCGCCTCGCCCCCGAACAGGTCGACTGGTGTCGCACTCGACCCCGATCCGGTGGCTCCGGGGCCAGGATCCCCGCTCCCAAGGCCGCAAGACCCTGGAACTGGGGCGCAGCTTCTTCAGCTGGTTCTCAGACCACGCGTTCCCGGCTGCCGACCACATCGCGGAGGTTGGTCCGGCCCCGGCCTCGCTTCCTTCCGGGCACACATAGGCACCGTCACTCTCTGTCTCTTCTCCCTCTGGACGTCTCGCTCTCTCCACCCGGCACCCCCACCGCTCCCCACGGCTCAGCCCTGCCGTCCTCCCCTTTGGAGCTCTGGAACCGACGTGTTTCCGGGGTCCCCCTTCAGCCCCTACCTCGTCGTCGTCCTCGATATCCTTTCCACCCTCCAGACCCGTGTGTTGGGTGGCCGGGCAGTGCGGAGAAGTCCTAACTCTGGCCCTCGAGGAACTTAAAGCCAAGGAGAAATAGATGGCTAATAAAAAGAGCGCTCGGCCGCTCTGAACATCCGCTGTGAGATGCAGTCAGTGCCCGTGTTTGAGTCCTGATGCGTACTTAGCGATGTGTGGGTCGGGGAGGTCCCTCCTCCCTGCCATTTTCCGTGGCCGCCTCCTCTGGGAAGCCTTTCCTGATTGTGGAGCAGGCAGGGGTCCCCTTCCCTTTCCTCCTCTAGAGCGGGAGTGCTGACCCGGGCCCAGTCTCTTCCCCACTGGCCAGAGGAAGCAAAAAAAGGTCGAGAAGAGCGGATAGGCCTCCCTCCCCCTCTGCCTTGTATAACGGGATTGGGCGGCCTGGTTGGGGAGAGAGGCGCGCTCACACTGTGCTTGCCTTGTTCAGATCATTAAGGAGGACCTGTGGCCCAACCCGCTGCAGTACTACTTGATGGGCGAGGGTGACAGTGGGGAGAACGGAGAGGACGACAGGTGAGAACTGCCAGGGGGAGCGAGGGCGCCGGGACGGCTACCAGAGGCGCCCGCCCTCACTGGGGTCCCGCTCTCGCGGCGACGGCTGCGGGTCGCCTTGGGGCCGGGGCCGGGGCGGGGAGGGTGCCAGGGGGGCGACTGGTAAGGCCAGACTCGTTCGCCCTTCGTCCTGGGCACCTTGACTTTTAGGGCCCTCCTCGTGGGCACGGGGGCGACCGTAGGGGAAGACGGAGAGAAGAGGGAGGCAGGTGGAAGGCGGTGGCGGCCAAGGGCGCCCCTCATTCCTCTTCCCGCAGCGAGACTGAGAACGGGGACGACTGCGTGGTGATCGTGGATGACGACTGCGAGGAGGTGCTGGAGGAGGAAGAGATCCACGAGATCATGGATGAGGAGGACGGGGCTGACGGTGAGCTCTCTGGGTCCTGGAAGGACAGGGCCCGAATCGCACCCCGGCCTCCCTCCGCTTACCCCCTTCTAGCCGCTTCCCCCCCCCGAGGATTGGATGTGGCCCAGCCAGGGCCGGGCCGGTGGTTGGGGGGACGAAGCGGGGGTCGGCCTGCCTTGTCTGGTGGCCAACGCTGATTTGTGTGTCTCCGCTGCAGGGAGCGAAGAGAACAACGAAGACGAGGTAGAGGAAGTCGTCGAGGGGCCCGAGGAAGGGTCTAGGCCGGACTCCCTCGGGGACGCAGAGGGGGCAGGTACAGGGGATGAGGATGGCTGAGGTTGCTTCCCTCCCTCCCTCCGTCCCTCCACCGCCAGCCTGTGGTCCTCCGCCCCCTCCTGAGACCCCCCTCTCCCGCCACCCCCTGCTCAGCACCGCTGCCTTCCCCCCCACCCCGGGAGCGGGCAGGGGGCAGGGCTGAGAGAGGGTCCCTTCCGGCCCCTCCCTCCCTCCCTCCCGGCCCCGGGCGGCGTCCCCAATTGCACTTGTCGCGGAAACCGATTTCGTTACACGGGTTCAAAGTTTATTTTTATGGTTTGAAACTAGTTGCAGAGTTATTATTTAAGGGGGTGGCGGGGCGGGGGGCACAGGGAAAGGGAGGCCGTCACTTCCGGTCCCGAGCCTTCCCCACGGGCAGATCCCAACTTCTGCCGCCCCAGAGGGCCCAGTTTTTAATTGCGGCAGCGGAACTATTTATTGGGTTGTTTCTTGTCTTTCGTTTTTTAAAAATCGCTTTTATGCCCCCTCGCCTCTCCAGGGGCCTGTGCTTCTGCTCCCCCCCCCACCCCCGCCAACAACCTCATTCCCCAAGCCAGGATACCAGCACTTTTTCTCTGCTAGCCAGAGGCCATTGCTTTGGGGTTGGAGAGGGAGGAGAGAGAGAAAGCTCAATCCCGTCTCTCGGTCCTTCCTCCCATCTCAGAGTCATCCTGCCCCCCTCCTCCTCTCCTGTCCCCCGCCCTCCCAACTGCCACCGACGTCAATGTTGCACTCTCCTTGCCCCTTCATCGCCTTCAGGAGGAAGCGGGGGGGCTCTTTCTATGCAGCTTTCGCACTTAGTCTGGCCTGGAGCCCCTTCCTGCCCCTCCGCTGTATAGGAGAGTATGTCCCCTTCCCTCCTCACCCCACCGCCGTCTTCTGAACCCACCCTCTTCCTCGAGGAGGGCGGCCACTCCTCGGTTCCCGCCCTGTGGCAGTTCTCCCGAGCGGACACCGGCTCGGATCAGAGAGGGCGGATGATCCCAGGCCGCCCCCGTGGCTGACTGATGGGGGTCGGGGCGGGGGACGGCATCGGGCCGTCGCGAGCGGGCCAGCCGATGCCTGGAGGCGTCGGGGCTGGGCGCGAGCCACCCGAGGAAGACCGTTCCCTTCCTGAAGCTTAGTTCTCCCTCCTCCACCCCGCCAGCTGGCTGCCTGCCTGCTTCCCTGCCCCTGTTCTATGCAATGCTACTGATGTGCACAACTGGCCAGGCCTGGCCTCCCCCCTCTCCCTTCCCCTGCCCCGTTGCTGGGGTTGTACATTTTGGTGTACTTGCCGAGAGCCTGTCCCCTGGGGCTTTGTACTATTTTCTATGTCCAGAAAGAAAAGCACTTAATATACTGAACGATTTCAAAGCTCTGTGTGTGAACGTGTGTGTATATGCGCGTGCTCCCCGACTCATCTTGTCCAGGCCAAGATCAATCGATCACCGGTATTTCTTGAGCGTTGACCGCATGCAGAGTGCTGTACCCAGGAGCTTACCCAGTACCACAGGGAGCTTACGGTCTAAGGGGGTGACAGGTATTAAATTATAGATGGAGTTGTACATTTCGCCGTCAGGGAGAGGGCTCCCAAAGCCCTGACTCCTGGGGATGGGAGGGTTCCCTCCATCCACTCCTCTCCTTGGCGGCATCCTCTACGGTCTGAGCAATCCACAGGGGAAGGGAGGATTTTGGGAGTCCAGGGTCTCCCCAGAAACCAGCCACTGAGGCAGAGTGGGAATTTGGAATATGGTGTTGTGAGAAGTTCCTGCGCTGGGTACAGAGACCAGAGCTCCACTCTCCGCTCTTCCTATGAAGCTCCAGGCTCCTGTTCTTGGTGAGGCCCCTCCCTGAGTCTCACTGCCCTAGTTTCTGGGTCAGTGGTCCTGTGGACCCCCCCACCCGCCACCTGAAGGGACTGGCATCATCTAGTTTTAACTGGCAAAAGACTTTATAACTGTCCAACTGTCCAGTAGGCATCATTGGCTGCACAAGAAAATGGTCCCTCGGGGAAAGAGGACTCTTGCTGGGGACTTTGCAGAGTCTGACAACACCATCACTCTGGCCCGTGGCTGGGGCCCCTGAAAGAAGGTCTTGCACCCTTCGATCTGGGGTGAGGAAAGGTGGCGGACTCATCGCTGAACATCCACCCAAACCCACCTGACCAGCAGCATTCCCGCTGGCACCAGGCACGGAGAAAAGAAGAATGTGACGTCTCACATTACAGGAAAGCAGCTTGTCCTCCAGTGTTTTTACCAAGAGCCTGCTGTTGTCTCTCCAGTGGGTATGGACCAGGAAAATCTGGGTGTGGCAGAAAGACTGCCTGCAGCCTGGGCAGTGCTCAGCTGCTGAGCGCTTAACTCCCCTTTTCCCTTTCCCTTTTCCCTTCCTGTCTCTTGCCTGGGGCCTAGCTTCAGCTTGAGACCCCCAGCCCAGGCAAGAGATGGGATCCGGAGATCCAGCTGGGGAGGGGAGCAAAGAGCCGGGGCCTCCCCACTCAGCTTCCATCAGACCCTCTCTCCATTCGCCTCCTCTCCCACTGCCCTCGCACCCAGTCGCGAGGCCAAAGGAGTCACAGCACGATGCCTTTGGGATCCCAATGGCGGATCCCGGGCACTTGGTCTCCCTGCAGCCCGGAAGCCGGACTGGGAAGGGGTGTCTCTGGGTTTCCTGGCTGGGAGGGGAGCCCATCCCAGTGGGTAAGCAGACCCCCTGCTAACTCTCTACTCTCTGGGTCCACTCCCCTTTGAGAGGCTTCTTCTCCTCCTCTCACCTCCTGAGGTGAGCGGAGAGTTGAGCCACGGAGCACAGCTCTTCTAGGTCTCTCCATCTTCCACCTGTTGTCCCCAGGGTAATGACAACATTGGGACACTCAGGACACTGGTCCCGGAAGCAGCTCGAGTGCATCTGGAAAGAGCGGAGAGGAAAAAAAGAAACCCGGTAAAACCTGTGAGAGAGTGAGACCAGAAGGGTGGGAGTCGGGCCCCGGGGGGCGGAACGGGACGTAGTGGTGGTGGTAGAGAAATCATGCAAAGTAAGAAGCTTTCCTGTCTTCTCCCTTCCTCTCCCAGCCCACAGGGTGCTGTTTGTTGGGGAAGAACTGCAGAGAGAAGCGGAGCCTAGGGTGTTGATGGTAGGCATCGCCTTGGGGCAGATTGAGAGGCCAAAAGGCGGAGGTGAGGAGGAACCTAATGAAGTCAATACGGACAGGAAAACCCCGAATAAACAGCCGGAACAGGGGCCAGGAGAGGCAGCCGTGGGCTAATAATAATAATAATAACAATAATGTTGGTATTTGTTAAGCGCTTACTATGTGCAAAGCACTGTTCTAAGTGCTGGGGATGTTACATGGTGATCAAGTTGTCCCACGGGAGGCTCACAGTTTTAATCCCCATTTTACAGATGAGGTAATGGAGGCCCAGAGAGGTTAAGTGACTTGCCCAAAGTCACACAGCTGGCGGAGTGGGATTTGAACCCATGACCTCTAACTCCAAAGCCCGGGCTCTTTCCACTGAGCCACGCTGCTTCTCTAATGGAACTAGTAGCTAGTGAAGAGTTAGGAGATCCAGGTTCCCAACTTCATAACCGACAAACCACCACTCTCCCCACCTTCAAAGCCTTATTAAAATCACATCTCCCACAAGAAGAATTCCCAACGTGGATACGGGTATCCTGAGCCCAGAGGTTTGGAAATCACCATAGCCAGGCTGCTCACATTCCCAGTGGGAACGGTCCGTCCACAATTTTTCAGGGAATGGGTGTTCCCTAGGAAACACGGATGGCCCCCCTCAAAGTCCCAAGGCTCTTAGAAATGGTCGTTTCAGCCTTACTGGCAGCACATGAAAAGGGTAGAAATTCTTCTGCACATACGCAGGGTTTCCTCACTGGAAATTTCCCAACTCCAACTGGAGACTCCACTCTGATTCCAGAGAATCCAAAAAAATTCGGGGAATCTGCCAACTAGGCATTAACAGGCCCAAAGAGGAGAAAACTGAGGCCTGGGAGAAAGTTAGCGCGTCACCCTCTGGCCCTAGCAGAGACATGAAAAGAGTGGCATTTCAGTGTTGCTCAGTGGAAAGAGCCCGGGCTTTGGAGTCAGAAGTTGTGGGTTCAAATCCTTGCTCCGCCAATTGTCAGCTGTGTGACTTTGGGCAAGTCACTTCACTTCTCTGGGCCTCAGTTACCTCATCCGTAAAATGGGGATCAAGATTGTGAGCCCCACGAGGGACAACCTGATCACCTTGTTTCCCCCCCCAGAGCTTAGAACAGTGCTTTGCACATAGTAAGCACTTAACAAATACCATCATTATTATTTACTTGACTCAGGTCTCCGTTCCTTTCTATTCTCAATTAGTTAATCAGTGGTATTTAGTGAGCACCTATTGTGTGCAAAACACAGTACTGAGCACTTGAGAGAGTAGGAGATAGATGACACCCACTCCCTTGGGGAGCTAATCTCATGGCTTCATCTACCACTTCTGTCAGGTTGTATTTATTGAACATTTACAGCATGCAGAGCACTGTATTAAGAGCATGGGAGAGTATAACATGATAGAGTTGGTAGACATGATCCCTGCCCAAAGAGTGCTTACAGTCTATTGGGGGGAGGGGGAGACATATTAAAATTAATTAATCAATCAATCAATCGTATTGAGCGCTTACTGTGTGCAGAGCACTGTACTATGCGCTTGGGAAGTACAAGTTGGCAACATAGAGAGACAGTCCCTACCGAACAGTGGGCTCACAGTCTAAAAGGGGGAGACAGAGAACAAAACCAAACATACTAACAAAATAAAATAAATAGAATAGATATGTACAAGTAAAATAAATAAATAGAGTAATAAATATGTACAAACATATATACAGGTGTTGTGGGGAAGGGAAGGAGGTAAGATGGGATGGAGAGGAAAAGGCAGAGGAAAAGCTAGAGGAAAAGGCAGAATATAAGGATTGGCACGAGCCCCTTCTGGGGATGCCTCCCCCACAAGCCCTTAACCAGGGATTTGACTCCCTTATTTTTTTTTAATGGCATTTATTAAGCGTTTCCTATGTGCAAAGCACTGTTCTAAGCACTGGGGAGATTACAAGGAGATCAGGTTGCCCCACTGGGGGTTTACAGTCTTAATCCCCATTTTACAGATGAGGGAACGGAGGCCCAGAGAAGTTAAGTGACTTGCCCAAAGTCACACAGCTGACAACTGGCAGAGCTGGCATTCGAACCCACGACCCCTGACTCCAAAGCCCGTGCTCTTTCCACTGAGCCACGCTTATTAATTCGGGCGCTCAAATGACGTGTCAAAAAAGTAAACCGAGCACCACTGTTGCAGTGTAAAGATTTATTTTAAACTAAAAGAGGGGTTAGGCGCATATGTGCCCAAACACACACACACACACACACACACACACACACACACAGCACAACACCTGTAGTTACCAATCCAACTGGTTTGCCTCAAGTCATGGTGAAGATGATAGTTTCAAGGAGTCTGACTGCCCGCAGCTTGTCATTGTCCTGGTTTTCCCTAAGTCCTGGTGAAGATGGTCCCACGTTGGAGGAGTTTCAAGGAGCCAGACGGTCCGCAGCTCATCGTCGTCCCGGTTCAAGTAATAATAATAATAATGATGATGATATTGATGGCATTTATTAAGTGCTGACTATGTGCAAAGCACTGTTCTAAGCGCTGGGGAGGTTACAAGGTGATCAGGTTGTCCAACGGGGCACTCACAATCAATCAATCAATCATATTTATTGAGCGCTTACTGTGTGCAGAGCACTGTACTAAGCACTTGGGAAGTACAAGTTGGCAACATATAGAGACAGTCCCTACCCAACAGTGGGCTCACAGTCTAAAAGACTTAGTTTACTTGGTTTATGGGGTAAACCAGAGAGGAAGGCGACCTCTCCCCACCCCAGCCTTATCCCCTCGCCGGCAGTTTTTTTCCTGCCTAGCAGAGCAATTTAGCCCCTCCTTGAAACCTCAGCAAGATAATTCAGTTCCGCTCCTCAAAACTCCCCAGAGAGAAAATGCAGCTTCTCCTCTAAACCGTCCTTTGGCCTTGTTGCTCCCGAAGTCAAATAATGCAAGGTGGAGTCACTTTGGCCTTGTTGCTCCCCGGGTCAAATAATACAAAATGGAGTCACTCTCGCTCATCACATATACCTAAGTGCTATGGGGCTGAGGATGAGTAGCAAAGTGTTTGAGGGGTACAGATCCAAGTGATGCAGAAGGGAGGGTGAATATGAATGCGAGAGGAGGGATTATTTGGGGAAGACACCTCTTGGAGATGTGGTTTTAGGAGGGCTTCGAAAGTGGGGAGAGTGGTGGTGTGTTGGATAAGAAGGGGGAGCTGACTGAATGCCTTATAATCCATGGTGAGGAGCTTCTGTTGATGTGGAGATGGCCACCCCATCCCCCCTGCCCTACCTCCTTCCCCTCCCCACAGCACCTGTATATATGTTTGTACAGATTTATTACTCTATTTATTTTCCTTGTACATATTTACTATTCTATTTATTTTGTTAATAATGTGCATCTAGCTTTATTTCTGTTTATTCTGATGACTCGACACCTGTCCACATGTTTTGTTGTCTGTCTCCCCCTTCTAATAATAATAATGGCTTTTATTATTGCACATAGTAAGCTATGTGCAAAGTATTCATTCATTCATTCAATCGTATTTATTGAGCGCTTACTGTGTGCAGAGCACTGTACTAAGTGCTTGGGAAGTACAAGTTGGCAACATGGAGAGACGGTCCCTACCCAGCAGTGGGCTCACAGTCTAGAAGGGGGAGACAGACAACAAAACAAAACATATTAACAAAATAAAATAAATAGAATAAATATATACAAATTAAATAAATAGAGTAATAAATATGTACAAAGACATATACATATATACAGGTGCTGTGGGGAGGGGAAGGAGGTAAGGCGGGGGGATGGGGGGGAGAAAGTACTGTTCTAAGCGCTGGAGAGGTTACAAGGTGATCAGATTGTCCCACAGGGGGCTCACAGTCTTAATCTCCATTTTCCAGATGAGGTAACTGAGGCCCAGAGAAGTGAAGTGACTTGCCCAAAGTCACACAGCTGACAGTTGGCAGAGCCGGGATTCGAACCCATGACCTCTGACTCCAAAGCCCGGGCTCTTTCCACTGAGCCGCGCCGCTTCTAGACTGTGAGCCCGTTGTTGGGTAGGGACCGTCTCTATATGTTGCCAACTTGTACTTCCCAAGTGCTTAGTCCAGTGCTCTGCACACAGTAAGCACTCAATAAATACGATTGGATGAATGAATGAATGAATGGGCAACTATTAGAGGTTTTTGAGGAGTGGGGAGACTATGGACTGATCAAAAGTATGGCCTGGAGTGGGGAGGGACAGGAGCCAGAGAAGTCAGCAAGGAGGCCGATGCAGTACTCGAGGCAGGATATGAAAAGCGCTTGGATCAACGTGATAGCAATTCGGATGGAGAGGAAAGGGCAGATTCTTGAGATGTTGTGGAGGTAGAAATGATGGCTTTAATGCCAGGATCAATATGTGGGTTAGATGAGTGGGGGGACGATGCCGAGTTTATGGATTTGTGAGATCCATATTTAGATGGATGGCTTTTATTATTTATTATTTATTCATTTATTATTAGTAATATTTATTACTCTATTTATTTTACCTGTACATATCTATTCTATTTATTTTATTTTGTCAGTATGTTTGGTTTTGTTCTCTGTCTCCCCCTTTTAGACTGTGAGCCCACTGCTGGGTAGGGACTGTCTCTATATGTTGCCAACTTGTACTTCCCAAGCGCTTAGTACAGTGCTCTGCACACAGTAAGCCTTCAATAAATATGATTGATTGATTGATTGAGACAGGGAGGATAGTGATGTTATCCACAGTGATGAAAAGTTGTGGAGAAGAGAGGATTTTGGAGAGAAGATGGACCATCTGGGTCATGTTGAGCTTGAGGTATCAGCTCCTCCCCATCCCCCCCCCCCCACCTCCTTCCCCTCCCCACAGCACCTGTATATATGTTTGCACAGATTTATTACTCTATTCATTTTACTTGTACACATTTACTATTCTATTTATTTTGTTAATGATGTGCATTTAGCTTTAATTCTGTTTGTTCTGACGACTTGACACCTGTCCACATGTTTTGTTGTCTATCTCCCCCTTTTAGACTGTGAGCCCGTTGTTGGGTAGGGACCATCTCTATATGTTGCCAACTTGTACTTCCCAAGCTCTTAGTTCAGTGCTCTGCACACAGTGAGCGCTCAATAAGTACGATTGAATGAATGAATGAATATCTATGTAGAGGTGTCCTGGAAACAGGAGGTGATATGAGATTGAAGAGAAGGAAAGAGGTTGGGACTAAGGAGGTTGATTTGGAAGTCATTTGCATTTATGTCCAACAGACTATCACCCTTGTCACCTTCAAAGTTCTCCTAAATAGTAAATTAGTAGTTAACAGTAAATTTCCTCTGAGACCTTCAAAGCCCTCCAAAAACCACATCTCCAAGAGGTCTTCCCCAAATAAGCCCTCCTCTCGTATTCACCCTCCCTTCTGCGTCACTTGGATCTATAACCCTTAAACACTTATTTTTCACACCACCCTCAGCACTTTTGTACGTATCCTGTACTCTTCCAATTTCCCCATCTGTAATTAATTTTAATATCTGTCTCCCCCACTAGCCTGCAAGTTCCTTGTGGGCAGGACCTCTTTTAGACTGTGCTTTCCTGATGCTTAGTATAGTGCTCTGCATCCAGTAAGGGCTCAGTAGACCCCAGTGATTTATTGACTGATTGCTTCCAGCCCTGGAATCTGTAATGACCTCAGCTACCAAAGCCATCCATGCCATCCGCTGCATCTGAGAGACTGAAGTGTGGAACTGAGCTCTAATAGGGTGTAAAAATAATAATAATGGTATTTGTTAAGTGCTTACTATGTGCAAAGCACTGTTCTAAGCGCTGGGAGGATACCAGGTGATCAGGTTTTTGTCCCACGGGGGGCTCACAGTCTTAATCCCCATTTTACAGATGAGGTAACTGAGGCACAGAGAAGTGAAGTGACTTGCCCAAGGTCACACAGCTGACAACTGGCGGAGCCGGGGTTTGAACCCATGACCTCTGACTCCAAAGCCCGGGCTCTTTCCACTGAGCCACGCCGAGACTGCTTCCATCTCTTAGTGCCTCAATTTCTCCCGTCTTGAGTCTACTCCTCTGTTCATTCATTCATTCGTACTTACTGAGCGCTTACTGTGTGCAGAGCACTGTACTTAATGCTTGGAAAGTACAATACAGCAATAAAGAGAGACAATCCCTGCTCACAACAGGTTTACAGTCTAGGTTGGGTGGCCGGGGGGGAGACAGACATCAAAACAAGTAAACAGGTATAAATATAAATAAACAGAATTATAGATATATATGTAAGTGCTGTGGGATGGGGAGGGGGGGAAGCGCAAAGGGAGTGAGTTGAGGTGACGCGAAAGGGAGGGAGAGCTGAGGAAAAGCGGGCTTAGCCTGGGAAGACCTCTTGGAAGAGGTGCACTTCATCATCATCAATCGTATTTATTGAGCGCTTACTATGTGCAGAGCACTGTACTAAGCGCTTGGGAAGTACAAATTGGAAGAGGTGCACTTCAGTAGAGCTTTGACTGGAAGCTCCTTGCGGGTAGGGATCATGTTCACCAACCCTATTGTGCAGTATTATTCCAAGCTTTTAGTATAGTACTCTGCACCCAGTAAGCATTTTATAAATACCATTGATTGATGAACACCTCGCCCAACTGAGCCTGAAAAGTCCAGCTTGTTTTTCTCATGGTGTTTGTTAAGCACTTTTTATGCACCAGGCACTGTACTAAGGGCTAGGGTGGATACAAGTTAATCAGGTTAGACACAATCCATATCCCACACGGGGCTCACAGTCTTCAGCTCCATTTCGGATGAGGTAACTGAGGCACAGAGAAATGCCATCGTAATTATTAGTCGACTTGCCAAGTTCACACAGCTGGCCAGTGGCAGAGCTGGGATTAGAACTCGAGAAAGTCAGAAAACTTCCAGGCCTGTGCTCTATCCACTAGAGCAAAGAGTTAAAGGCATCATCATTCCCGTGCGAGCAGGCAATGGTTTGCTGAGGCCCAGAGCCAGGACGGCCCGTACCGGGTGGCCTTGCCCTTCCGAACCATCGGGGACAAGGAGGTGCTTGCCACCGAGAAAGGGGGTCACTGGCCGTACTTCAGCCTCCACTGAGGGATCTGGAGTCGGGTCACACACAGTAATAATAAATAAATAAACACGATTGAACGAATGGAAGCCGTTAGCTTTGAAAGCGGGCGGCAGATGTCGTTCCCTTCTGTGGTAGGAAGAGGTGGGGAGGAGCGGAAAGCAGTCATCCTCATCAATGGTGTTTATTGAGCCCATTTTTTCACTCAATCGTATTCATTCATTCATTCATTCAATCGTATTTATAATAATAATAATAATAATGGCATTTATTAAGCGCTTACTATGAGCAAAGCACTGTTCTAAGTGCTGGGGAGATTACAAGGGGATCATGTTGTCCCACGGGGGGCTCACGGTCTTAATCCCCATTTTACAGGTGAGGGAACTGAGGCACAGAGAAGTGAAGTGAGTTGCCCAAAGTCACACAGCTGACAAGTGGCGGAGCCGGAATTTGAACCTCTGACCGCTGATTCCAAAGCCCGGGCTCTTTCCACTGAGCCACGCTGCTTCCCCATTATTGAGCATTATTATTTTATTATTTATTTATTTATTATTTGTTAAGTAGATTAATTAATTTATTTATTATTAATTGTTTATTATTATTATTATTATTCCCCATTTATTGAGCGCTTACTGTGTGCAGAGCACTATACTAAGCGCTTGGACAGTACAATTCGGCAACAGATAGAGACAATCCCTATCCAACAACAGGCTCACAGTCTAGAAGGGGGAGATAGACAACAAAACCAAACAGGGTGGAGGTGGCTGAGGCGGCAGGTCCAGCAGGGCCGCTGGCTGGAGGAAGTGAAGCGGGCCCTGGCTCCCCCCGCCCAGCGGGGCACCCTGGCCGTCATGCGGGGCCTCTTGGCCTCCGGGGCTGGAGTGGCCCCCAGCCCTGCCGTGGAGAAGGCCCTCGCTGAGCTGCAGGAGCTGCTCACCATCGCGGAGCGCTGGGAGGAGAAGGCTCACATCTGCCTGGAGGCCAGGTCTGCGGGGCCCCGTTCTGGGCTAAGCCCGGGCGGTGGGGTTTCCCCTTGTTCTCCTCCCGGCCGGGGATGGTCCTTGCTTGTTGTGGAGATGGCAGGGTTGGAGGCCTACCTTCTGGGCTTCCCACCACATCTTAATATTGGAAAGGCAGTACGGGACAAGCTGGGCCTCGGTGGGAAAGGCAACGTGAGAGGCCTGGCCCGCAGCAAAGCTTGTCCCTGTTTTCCGGGGGACCCAGTCCGGGGCCAGAGAGCAGAATGAAGAGGGACGCTTTCCCACCCCCACCCGCAAGGACTCACCTCCCTGTCCTTCCCCATGCTCACCGGCCCTGCAGGCAGAAGCACCCCCCGGCCACGTTGGAAGCCATCATCAGGGAGGCTGAGAACATCCCCGTCCACCTGCCCAACATCCTTGCCCTCAAAGAGGCACTGGCCAAGGCCCGGGCTTGGATCGCCGATGTGGAGGAGATCCAGGTGAGTGATGGCCTCCCCAAGTCCATCCTCCCTCCTCCAGGCGATGCCTCAAGGAGCCCCCTTTTCCTCTTTCCCCCTCATCCTTACTTCCTCCGAACCCCTGCAGAACGGAGATCACTACCCATGCCTGGATGACTTGGAGGGACTAGTGGCCGTGGGCCGAGATCTGCCCGTGGGATTGGAAGAGTTGCGGCAGCTGGAGCTGCAGGTCCTGACGGCCCACTCGTGGCGGGAAAAGGCCTCCAAGACCTTCCTGAAGAAGAACTCGTGCTACACCCTGCTTGAGGTGAGGCGCCGGTGGACGCACACGCTTCTCCTTCCGGGGGGCGACTCCCAGGAATTCCCGGTTTCAGGAATGGGGGGACGGGAAGAGGGCTCTGAGACTGCGACCTTCTAAGGTGCCCGGCCCCGCCTCTTCGCGTCCCCAGGTGCTGTGCCCCTGTGCGGATGCAGGCTCAGACAGCGTGAAACGCACCAAGTGGAAAAAGGAGAAGGAACTGGGACTGTACAAATCGGACACAGAGAGCCTGGGCCTTTCCGCACAAGACCTCAGGGACCCGGGCTCTGTGGTGAGAGGTGGCGGCGACCGGGGAGGGGAAATGGGGACGTGGGGGGATGGGGCCATCCCCGGTGAGCCAAGTGTTTCCGCGTCCCGGGCCCAGCCCCCACCCCAGGGTTGCCGCGGCCAGTCACTCCAGCCAGCGCCTTCTCTCCTCAGAGGGGGCCACCTGACGAGGACACAAGAGGGAACGTGGAACGCCTTGGGGCCTCCCCGTCCCGGGGGTCCGGCTCCGGAGCGGGACTCGGGTGGTGGGTTGCCCCTGATGCTACCCTCCTCACACAGATCCTGGCCTTCAAGGAGGGGGAGCAGAAAGAGAAGGAGGGCATCCTGCAGCTGCGCTGGACCAATGCAGCCAAGCCGTGTCCGCGTCTGTCCACGTCGGCGGCCTCCTGTGTGTGCGGGCAGCCGACGGGTGAGGCCACGCTGCAGTGCGACCTGTGCCGGGACTGGTTCCACGGGGGCTGCGTGGCCCCCCCCGCCTGGGCACCCAGTGCCCCTCCCTGGCCTGGTGGGACCGGGATGCCAAGTTCCTGTGCCCGCTATGCATGCGGTCACGCCGTCCCTGCCAGGAGACTATCCTGGCCTTGCTGGTGGCCCTGCAGAAACTGTAGGAATTGAGAGGTTCTGGGACTGTGATCATCCAGTTTCTGCTCTCTGCTCAGCGGCCCGTTCTCAACTCTTGAAGATGATCTCGCTTCCCCTCAGCCTCCTCCTCTTCCTCCCTGCACAGGTAAGTATCCCTGTCCCCTCCAATCCCTTTTCCATCCCCTTCCCGGGCATGTTTGATTCTTCAACTCCCACAGTTCCTAGCCCGATCTTTCCACTTCAGCTACTGGGGCTTCAGTGCCTTTGCTTCCATAAGTGGTGGTTCCTGTGCGATGAGTCCTCCCCCCACACGCTTACCTGTTAGTGGGGCTCCACTTGAAAACAGTCTGCTGCTCTGGCCCTCCCTTAACTCCAGCCCAGTGGGCTTCACTAACTTTCTCTCCTTGGCCTCATCCCCAGAGCCTGCCCGGAATTCTGTGAGGGACGGGGGCAAGGTTGGACTCAGGGAAGATTTCTCACATGCCCGATTGTGGTGGTTATGGGATAGACTGGTTGGCTGTCTTAGGTAGCCCATTGGGCTCAAGAACAGGGGCCAAAAGGAGGAGGAGCAGAAGCTGTGAAGGCCAGAGGCTTTGTCCCCACCCTAGTAGGCCTACTTCAAGTGATGATTTAACAGACTGGGCTTAAAGGGCCTGGATCCAGCCCTCTTGAGAGGGGACCAGAAGTTCAGGTTAGGAAAGGATAGATTCCTAAATGACGGCATTGGTCCCCAGAACCGAGTGATGGGATGGGAGCCCAGGGCCCACAGTTCCTCAGAAGCCCCAAGCCTGTGCCTGCTGCTCTGGACACTCAGCTGGTCAGAAGTTGGAGTTGAGACTGCCTGCACTTAGGGAAGACCTCCTCACTGCCCTCAGGCAGGCCTGGTATCTGTTCTGGATTGGGCAGGCATTTACAGAGCAGTGCGGCTAGTGGAAAGAGCGTGAGCCCGAAAGTCCAAAAGACTTGGATTCTTATCCTGGTTTTGCCACTTGCTTGCCGTATAGCCTTGGGCAAGTTACTAAACTGCTGGTCCTCCGTTTCCTTATCTGTAAAATGAGAAAACCTGGGAGAACTGAGCGTAGCAGAAGGGACCCTCCCCTAGGAGACAGACTGAGGATGAGCTAATGAAAGAGGTGCCCAATAATGGGGTGGGAGGCAGGAAGGCATTCCCTCCATTCCCCTTCCTCCCCCTCCCACTGTCCCAACACGAGAGGTTAACTTGGGCGGCTAGCGGCACTGAGAGGAAGGAGCACGTGAGCATGTGCAGACACACACACGCACGCACGTGTTGAGGGTCAGTGGGGAGGAATAGCTGAGTTGTGGGGAACAAGCCACTTTGAAGTTGGAGTTAGTTCCCCATTCAGTTTTCCTCTTCCTGGCATCAGGGAATGGTGGGGCAGGGGAGAGGGGAATGGCAGGTGCCATGTGGCAGTGAAGATGAGAATCATGATATGCTTCTCTCCCAACCCACCTTCTCCCTCTGTCTCCCCCCTCACTCACAGCTGATATGACTTGGATCTCTCAATGGCTTCTACAAGTTCAAGATGTGATTACCCACCTGTCCAACCATCCCCCTGCTCTCCGCCCCCGGCCACCATCTCTGTAGGAGGGTGGCCGGGGCCAGGGGAGGGGGGGAAGTTCCAACTCGTTCAAGGTATTCAAGTTAGAGGGGTGGGTACCTCTTTTTGATTTTTGTGTGGGTGAGGGGAGGAACAAGGAGGCTGCAATGAGAGGAATCTCATCTCTGAAACTGCCTTTGCAATTTATTTTTGTTGAGCCAGCTCCATTTTTCCCTAACAGGGTCACTGGGGGAAAGGCCTAATGCTGAATCCTTATTTATCTTTATCAGGCCTTACCTCAGGCCTCCTCCTCTCTCCTCCCAAGCCCCTCGTACACAGACCCACCATCTAGTAAAAAAAAAAAAAGCCAGGAAAACGCCTATGACTAAGTTTACCAACCATTCCCCACAGCGATTCCTCTCACGTGCCCGTGACCACCACGGTAGCTCCAGGCGGGGTACATCATTCCTGATGTCCAAGCAGCCGGTAGGTGGGTCGTGCTTAACGGTGCCAGGCGCGCTAGTCTGTGCATCCCTCGGGGTCTGGGGGCTGTCCTGGACACAATTTTGGTGCACTGACTGGTGGGGGACCACATAGCGTCAAAGGACTCAGGAAAATTCCCTTCCTTTCCCTTGTGCCACTCTTAATTGGACAGAGCTACTTGGAGCCAGCTACGATGGTGGCACAGGAGCGGTACAGGAACATAGTAACAGTGGTATTTAAGTGGTTATTATGTACCAAACACTTTAGTCGATCATTTATTGAGCACTTACTGTGTGCAGAGCACTGTACTAAGCACTCAGAAGAGTACAATACATATTCCCTGCCAACAATGAGCTTACACTCTAGGTGGGGAGACAGACAATTATATAAATTATCGATATGTACATAAGTGTCGTGGAGCTGGGGGCGGGGGGGGGGGTGAACAATGGGAGCAAGCCTCAGTGTCCCTCCCAAGTGTTATATTGTACAATCCCAAGTGCTTACCCTTGGAGACAGTAATTGCTTGTCAGATATGAGGAGGGAGGGCCTTCCAGGCCAGAGGTAGGACTAAGGACTAAGTTACCTCAGGTCCCACATGAAGCTCACAGTCTAAGTAGAATAATAGGAATTGTGGTAATCGTTAAGCACTGATTACTAAACACTGGGGTAGATACAAGATAATCTGGTTGGATGCAATCCCTGTCCCACATAGGGCTTCTAGTCTCAATCCCCATTTTACAGATGAGGTAACTGAGGCCCAGGGGAAGTTAAGTGACTTGCCCAAGGTCACACAATAGACATGTGGCAGAGCTGGGATTGAAACCCATGTCCTCTGGCTCCCAGAGCCACTGGAAGAAAAGGAGTATGGGAAGAAAGATTTTGGGGAGGGGAAGACAGACAGAAAGAGCTGTAGAGCCATGGGTCCAGTTCTCATGTTTTCCAGGGAGGTAAAATTAAAGCTTGAAGGTCTCGGCTACTTGTGGTCCAGTCTTGCCAGACAGAGAATGTGATGCGGGAGTTTCTGAGGCCTCAACCGCCAAGTCTGTCTTGCTCAGGATGACTGACCCTGTTCTTGGTAGCTAACCTTCCCCAACGCACCAGAGATTTGGGCCAGTTTCTGACCTTCTTAGGCCCTACCCTCTCTCTTCCAGGCCATCACAGCAGGCTGCAGCTATTCAGCTGCAGGAACCCCCGGATTTTGGGGGTGGGGGCGGCAGTACTGTTGGCTGCCCCAAGGTTGAGGGAGCTGGCATCCATCCTGCTTGCCCTGCGTGACCCTGAGCAGGAGCCCAGGTGACTCAGCCCAGGTCAGTATCCCTGCCCTCCTGCCCCCTCTCACCCAGCTCCCCTCAGCCACCAGGAGCAATGACACAGAGAGGGCCTCACTGAGAGGGCTTTCTTTCCTGTGATTGAAAAATGGGGCAGGGACAAGGCCTAACACCCACACAGCTGAGAAGGGAAGGTGTGAGAGATCACAGGTATCCAGGAGGGTCCCGGGATGGAGCCACCTGCCTGCTTGGTTTTAAATTGAACCTCCTGGGACTGGTGGTGGGAGGCTTGTTTTTTTTAATAGGTATTTGTTAAGTGCTTACTAGGTGCACGGCACTACGAAGCACTGGGGTAAATGCAAACTAATCGGACAGGACACAGTCCATGTCCCACATGGGGCTCACAGTCTTAATCCCCGTTTTACAGAGAAGCTGTGACTTGCCCAAGGTCACACAGCAGACAAGGAGTGGAGTCGGGATGAGAACCCAGATCCTTCTGACTCCCATGCCCGTGCTTTACGCTCTAGACCACACTGCACACCTTTCCTCTGGGGTTCAGCTGGGGGGGAAATGGATGAACGTGATGACATGGCTTTCTCAAAGCTCCAACCTGCCCTCCCTCTCACCCTGCTAGCTTTCTAGCCTGGTGCCCGGTTCTGGGAGGGGCGACGGGCCGAGCTTGGGTGTCTCCTACCAACGGGAGGGGAATTCTTGGCCCAGGTTAAGCTTTCATGCGTCAGAGCCGAGCCCACATCCTCCTACCCTCTTCACCAACAACCTGGAAGCAAACACATGGGTCCAGATGCAAAGCAGTGACTCCTGGCTTTAATAAGCACAGCAAATAGCAACCGCCTCCCCTCCCCATTTTGCAGAGCGGGTGGGACGCAACCTATACTTTTAATGAAGCAGTAACAATTTAAGTCCCTCCCCCAGGCTGCTAGCCTCTCCACTCCTCCCCTGCCGATACCCCGAGGTCTTCACTGGCCCAGCTGTACAGGTAAGGTGGGACTTAAGTGAAGGCAGGAGAGGCTAGCCCATATGGGCCGTAAGATGGTGGCATACGTACTCCTTGGCTAAGTCTAAGTCTTCTGGTTGGCACCCCGTCTCACCAGCCCCGGGTCACTAGCACTAACAGCACCTGTGGGAGACAGAGGGTGGAGAAGGGGAACAGGGTTATCAGGAGAGAAGAGTGCCCACTGGATACAACTGTCGCTCAGTTCTTCGCTCTTCCCTCCTTCTCCAGCAGCCTTGGGCCCAAGCCCTGCACAGTCAGGCCAAAGCTGCTCAATGGCCGGTGGGCAGAAGGCAGAGCCAAACACTCTGAGTGATGCCCCCTCCCTTCCCACCCACCCTACCCCGCTCTGCACGGCGGGAGGGGCAGTTTGGGGCCAGTCCCTCCTCTCTTTGGTCTTGAAGCGGGGACCCAGTGGCCGGGCAGACGGGTACTATCACTCCACCGTGAGGTGCCGGAACGGCCAAGGTGGTCAGGGAGGACCGAGGGGCACGGGGAATGTTGTTGGGAGGACAGGAAGTGGGTGCGGGAAATGGGAAGGGGCACTAAGGAAGGAGGAGGTGCTAGGGAGAGATTTTCCCAGTATTGGCTCATCCCACTCTTGCCCCTGTTCTTTGGCCAGGTCAACCCTCCTGAGAGTTTCAGTAGCTCCAGCACATGGAGAAGCTGAGCGGAGAAGCATCCAGGAGTAGGGGAGAGAACACGAGCCTGGGATTCAGAAGCTCATTGGTTCTCAGCCCGACTCCGCCACTTGTCTGCTGTGTGACCTTGGGCGAGCCACTTAACTTCTCTGGGCCTGTTACCTCATCAGTAAAATGGGGCTTAATAATAATTAATAATCTGAATTGTTTCAGTGCCCCATGAGGGATGCCCAGGCCACTTCCCATTAAGGTAACTAACTTTCAGTTTGTGGAGGTGGGGCGGGGGGCTCAGCCCGGCCCTGCCCTGCCATACTGCAGCCCCTCGCCAACCAAAATGGAGACCTGTCCAAACCTGGCCTGGGTGCAGCTTGGGTGGCTTTGTGCCTGTCAGACCTGGCCCAGGACTCAGGAGCCACAGATCACGTGCGGGTTACTGCGATTGGTGTTGCGACTACGCACGTGTTGTTTTCCCACAAGTAGCTCAGAGGTGGACCGGAGCCCCCAGCCTCGTGGGCAACTGCTCATGGGTGCGGGGACAGTGGTGCCAGCCCAGTGAGGTAGGTGAGAACTGTGCCCGTCTTGTGCTTATTGCTGTTGTTACACAGAGGCAGCCTGGCCTTGGGGTCATTTCGGGACCACTGAGGCATGGGAGAGGACAGACTTCTGGGTGGAGCCAGAAATGTACACAGGTGCTCTCCGTTCCCTGTAGCTTTGCTCCTCCCTCCCCCAGCGCCACTCCCAACTCTGACCTTTTGACTTTAGGGGAGCAGCTCTTCAAAGGACTGATGCAGTAGGGGTCCCGGACCCTGCAGCACAGGGCACATGTCTTGTAAGGTGGGCAGCGCTGCAACTTCAGCTGGCTCAGACCCGTATCCGAGGCCACGAATAGATTTTCCTGCAGGTCAGAAGGATCAGAGGGGCCATCGAGGGCACAGTCGCTCCCCGCGCCAACAGCGCAACCTCGCCGCAGCCTTTTTCCCACCCTTCCACCTCCCCCAGCATGGTTTGGGGCAGAAGGACTCTGGCCGTACCTGGTTAGACGAGATCATCATGGTCTTCACCGGCGCTGGGGTCTGTGGGCAGGAAGAGAGAAGAGGGAGACATGGGGCAGAATGGGAGGTTCTGAGGCAGGAGGGGTAAAACAAAAAGGGCAGGGACCAAGAAGTGGATCCTCAGAGGGGAGACAGATGGGAAGGGATGTCCAAGAGTCAGGATCAGAAGGTGTCTGAGCGGGCGAGGATGGTTGGGCTCACCCGGAACACCGCCACCTCCTCCAGGTTCACGGCCTCAGTGGTCCCGTTGCTCTCGAGCACCGCCACCTTCTGCACGGTACCGTGGGCTGAGGGACACGGATGCCCACTGAGCCCAGGAGCTCAGGTGGGGCCCTCTGGGTCCCCACCGGCACCAGAGAGGCAGAGACGTGCTGGGCTCTGGCTCCCCTCGGCTGGGCGCGGCGGGCAGGGTGCAGCCCTACTCCCTGTGCCCAGAACGCGGTCTCCATACCTGTGCCCAGGTGGAACACTTTATAGCTTCCATCCGCAGCTTTCACAACGTCCATGACCCCAGTCGTGAAGGTGGAGTTGGGACCCGTACGCACAAACAGGGGCCGGCGTTGCAGGGGGTACACGGGGTTGAACATGAGTGGATGGGTGCGGATGAATTCGATCATCTTACTGGGAAAGGCCTTGGAGGAGTGGAAGTTTGGGGCGGAAACACCCCCTGGGCACTATAGACAAAGGGATGAACATGTTTTGTTCCCAAAGCGACGCCACCAGTTCCCTCCTCGTTACCCACATTAGACTCCCCCTTCCATCTGGGCCAATCAGGCCCCCTTTAGCCCAAGTCTGGTCGATTCCAAGAAGACCCCTGTAGTCATGGTGACTGGATCCAGTTGGGGTCAAAGGAGAGCCGGGCCTCACTCTCAGGGACACCCCCCCATCCAGGGGTGATGCTTTCCCAGAGGCCTGGCTCGCTGAGGGATACTGGGACTGATACTGGGACTTCTCTGGGCTAATAAAGTAACACAAACCAGTGCACCCACCTGAGGCCTGTCCTACCCAAGCACTCACCGAGCCAGGTCGAGGAGTGGGCACGTCACCTGTGTAAGGCTCCCCCGTGTTGGTGGAGCTAATCTTGTCGGTGAAAGACCCATTAAAGGCCGCACGAATGTCAGCCATGGAATAAACACAGATGGCTGAGCCCTGAAGTTGATCACTGGAGAGGGAAGGGAGAAGCAAGATGATGAAAGAGATCCAGAGTGCTCTCCTAACCCTAAGGGTCTCCAAAACCTCATTGGGAACCAACCCAGAGCCCAGGTGACACACTTTGGTGACTCAGTGAGTAGGGACAGGAGGACAGGCTAGGGATAACTGAGCGGGAGTCTGTGGGGGAAGGGAAGGTCCTTCTGAGGGGAACAGCCTCAGGCGGTACCTAGGGGTGGTGAAGATGCCATAGATTAGAGGGTCTCTCTTGTCATCGACAGGATGGATGAAGACATCCTCTGGAGGAAATAGACACGTTGTGAGGTCTCATTTCCCATGACAAACTGCAAAAGCATTTGCAGGTGGGTCTTGGGTCTCCCCCAAGACCCACCCTCCCCCCACATTAGCCCCCAGCCCGTGCTCACGGAGTTTGTTGAAAAAGGTCTTCCTGCCATCTTTCTCGGTCACAAAACACACTAGCCGGGCTTTCAGGAACGTCGTCCACTGGTTTGTCAGCAGGTACTGCCCTCCGACATCATTCTGAAGAGCAAGGGAATGTGGCCCCAGCACCATACCCTGTCTTTTCTTCCCTCACAAACCCAGAGTGTTGTTCACCCTCTAAGATTGGGAAGGAACTACAAGAGGCTAAGGCCAAGAAAAGCAGAAACTGACCTGGAAAATCTACTGCTCTCCCTTTTCCATACTGGACCACTCACTTGTAGGTTCTGGACTGGACTGGATCTGGCTATTCCCAAGAACCAAGTTCTAGGGGTCTAGGTCAAAGGCTGGTGGGCAAACCTAAATCCCTCCAAGGGGCCTTGGAGTGAACCTCTTTAGGGTTTGGGGGGGGGCCACAGGTGTGGGCAGAAATTGACCCTTTCTTGTTTCACCTGGGAAACGGCGGCCAGTGGTTTTCAGCTGGCTACTTCTGACTCCTCGGGGGACAGTCATTCCAATCCCTTGGGGCCCAGCTCCTCACCAAGCAAACGCGACCGACAAGAGCGAGTACGGTCGGTTCTGGTAAGCCTTGGATTGCTTTCTCCCGGAAGAAGAAGTAGAGTTTGTCGTCATTGCGGTTGAGGCTGTCTGAGATCTTGAAGGCCTTCAGGAACTCGGGAGCTGAGCCACGGGGCAGCAGGACCCATGAGAGAGCAGGAAGGCAGCTGGAGGGGCAATCCCTCCCTCACGTGGTACCCCAAAGGTAAGAGTCGTCCAAAGGGGCCTCTCCCACATGGTTGGGTTCCAGCTTGGGCAGAGGTGGGAGGCCGAATCAAGGCGGGGTTGTGGAAAGAGATCGGGAAAGATGGAGCAGGATCGGACCAGGTACAGAGGCGGAGAAGGAACAGAGATTGAAGTAGACCCTCCCTACCGTTGAGCCAGAGGTTGTTGTACGAGTCTGAACGGAGGGTCGGAAGGTGCCCCGTGGTGCGGAAGATGGCAGGGTCACTGCCTATGAAGTTCATGTACACGCCTGTGTACAGATTCCCATCTGAGAGGAGCAAAGGACAAGATAGGGTTAGTCCACCAAGGCCGGACCCGCAGCGATTCAGAGCTAGAGCTTCTCCCCTTTTTGATTTATTTGTTTTTAATGGTTCTTGAGAAGTGCTTGCTATGAGCCAGGCACCGTAATAGGCACTGGGGTTGATACAAGATAATTAGGTTGAACACAGTCCCTGTCCCTCAGGAGGCTCACAGTCAGAGGAAGGAAGAATCCCTTGTCTACAAGTGAGGTAAATCTGGCCCAGAGAAGTTAAGTCACTTGCCCAAAGTCACCCAGCAGATGAGTGGTAAAGCCGGGATTAGTGGCCTAGGAAACAGGACATTGGCCTGTCCGCCCCCATGACCAAAACTGCTAGATTGGCAGCCCAAGCCGGGAATACAGAAGGTGTCCCTCGCCCCCGTGCCAATAAAATTAGGTATGGAGCAGGGGGGAGGGCAGAGATTGGATAAACTGAGGCTGGAAACTGGAATGGCCTAGGAGCACAGGTGATAAATACCTGTCGCCTCTGACCTTCTGGGGGCAGAACACCAAGACACGCAGCAGCAGCGGTGGCCCACGTGTCTTTCTCTGCCCAGAAGGCCAGATGCCTGCTCTGAAACCAGAACCAACATACTGAGGAAAAGGCCGCGGGACGGGTGGGTGGAAGCCAGGTGCCCCAGTGCAAACGGGAAGCATAAGTGGATTCCTCCCATGTAGAGAGAACACATGGTGAGAGCTAGCCATCCACCACGTGCATGGGTAATGTAATGAATTTCTCCCATGTGGGAAAGTAAGTGGATTCTTCCCATGTGGGAAAGCACGTGGATTCTTCCCTAGTGGGAGCACATGGGTGAGAGATAGCAGCCTCACCCAAGCACAAGTAACGTATGAGTGTGTTCCTCCCATTACGGAAGCATTAATATTACTAATTGATCACATTCCTCCCAAAAGGTAAGTTCAATCCATTGCTCCTAAACAACTGAATAATTCAATTCACCTCGCAGAATACATTTTATATAAAACTCAGCCTTTCTGTCCTCGGCCTCTCTCCCTCTCTCTGTCTCTCTCTGTCTCTCTCTCTCTCTTTCTCTCGCTTTACCAATTACTGAACAAAGCCATCCCCGGACAACTGGTGACACTCAGTTACCTCATCTCTAAAATGTGGATTGAGACTGTAAGCCCCACGTGGGACCAGAACTCAGTCAACCCGATTTGCTCGTATCCACCTTAGAGCTTAGTACAATGCCTGGCACATTATAAGTGCTTAAAAAATACCACAATTATTATTATTAGCTTTTAACTACCCCAGCACTTAGTCCAGTGCCTGGCACATAGTAAACACTTAAATACTAATACTTTTTCAAAAGAAAAAAAAAGGTATCAGACCCAAGGCTGTGCTTTTTCCACTCGGCTAGGCTGCTTCCCCTCCATCCCCTCGTCCCTCTCTCTCTCCCTCCCTCCCGGTTGCCCCTTACCAATGAATGTGGCCATACTCTCGTAGTGGGGGCTGTAGGAACAACTTCCCAGCCCTGAGGTTTGGCTGTTGCGCACCAGGTGAAACACAAAATCCTACGGAGCAGAGCCAGAATGAGCACTCCCGGGCCATCTCCCTTACAGCCCTGTAACAGGCATGGGGCCACCACCATCCTCCCAGCTTCCCCCTCCTGGGACTTCTCATCAACGTTTCCACCTCAGGAATTCTCCTCACCCGCTTCCTAACATCCCTCCTGCTGTATTCATCCCATAGGCCAAGCCCAGCCGGGACTGGATTAGACCGACATGGCGTTCAGGCAAGGAATTAACATGGGCCCACCCAAGGCCAGCAGAATCAGGGACTGGGTGGCTTAGACAGAGAGGATGGTGTACAGGATCTGGAGTGCCCCATGATGGGACCCTGGCCAACGGTCCTACCACTAACACTGGCCCTGAACTTGGACCCACTTTGAGCACGGGCTTAGTGGTCTCTGGCTGCCAGGCATTGAGCTTGGAAAGTCATCCATGAACTGAGCCGCTTCGGGCCCCAAGTGCTACTGGCTGTGGACCTGGTCCCAGGGAGGAGCCGGGAGGAAGCCACCCAAGGGAACCAGATAGATTTGAGTGGAGATACCTAAATTGGGAGTCCCAAAGCCACCTGCATTTATCTGGGGTCTTTGGTCTGCCTTGGCATCCCCATTTACCCAGAGCACAGGCTCTCGGATCGCTTGATATTCCAGCATCCCTCGGGCTTCCCAATGTGCTCTTGCCCTCCGGCCCTGCCTGCCAACAACCTTAGTCCCCCAAGGGAAGCGTCTCTTTTCCCTCAATGGTCCCGGATAGGGACTGAGGTTCCCCGGGGCGGCTCCCGGCATCGACGCCTGAGGCCCAGGCCCCACTCTTGAGCGGCCTTTTCCACATGTCGCCCCCCGGCCCCAACTCTCACCCTCCAACCCCTCAGGCCCTCCTAACCTGAGGGTCCCTGCCACGGTTGGCAATGGCGCATATGGGACTGAAGGCCCCAGTCCCACACACCAGCAGGTGAGTCCGGTTCAGCGGCTGGATGACGCGAACGAAGTTGAAGCACAGGTTCTGGTGGGAGGGAGAGGAGAGGATGGTAGACAGGAGTCAGCCCTCGAGGCCGGTACCCCAACAGTCCCCCAGATCCCATAAGTCAGCCTTCCCGCAGCTGCTGGGAGGGGCTCCAGGAGGCGAGAAATGGGGAAGGCACTGCTTCCCAACAATGATCAGAGAAGACGCCTGGGGCTCAGAGCCCCACTGACCAACCCATTCGCCCTTCTCGATCAAGACTGTGCCATCCAACGTAGGTCCGGTTTCCAGTTCGACGTCGGTTTTCCCTTAGCCAGCCCGTTGTCCGCGGGGGGAAGGACTTGTAGCCTGCCCCCAACAGCCTTCTTGGGCCAGCGCGGGACTCCTGCACCTGCTCGATGGAGAAAGTTGGGAAGAGTGCCCTCGGGGAGGCCATTAGGAAGGGGCCCTTTCATCCTACTCACTTCCTGGCCCTTAATCACCTTCATCCGGCAAGTCTTCTCCTTCTCCGGTGAGGCTGGCCACTTGATCTGCCACCAGGGAAAGAGAGGGGCTAGTCTCAGAAGACTCATCCCCAAGCCGAGACCCCGGTTGTCCCCAACTTCCCCACCTGCCCGTCCTCTCATCCCTCGTGGCTCTGCCCCTCCCATCCCCCTCAGCCCCTCCTCCTACAATAAGTGGCTCCCGGTTCATCTTCGACTGGCTGAAGGACACCAGGTAGTCACGTAAGCCCGCATAGATCCAGCCTTGGTCCATGTGCAGGAGGCGGAAGTCTCTGGTCTCAAACTTGAAGATGAATTCCTTGACCGATTTGGCCTTCAGAACCTCTGTCAAGGTAAAAGTCCACGGGGTGACCACATCAGGAAGCGGCTTTGGTTGGACTGCCCGCTCCGGACTTATTTGTGGGATGAAGAACAGATTTCAGAAAGGGGTCAGAGTACAGCCTGTCCCATGCCGATCACTAAGTGGTCTACAGTCCTTAAAATCCCCCTGTGTTTTAAGGAACAGCAGACTAAAAGGTTGGGGGGCTGGGAGAACAAGGTGGAAATTGCTGCTGGGAGAACTCAGAATATCCTCTTTTCCTAATGCGGCCGGGAAGGCGGGGCAAGAGGAGCACAGAGTTGGAGCCCTAGGTAAGGACAGTGCTCTGCACACAGTGAGTGCTCTATAAATACGATTGAATGAATGAAGTTGCCTGTCCAGAGCACTCTCTGAGGCGGCAGGATTATCAATCATTAAACCAGTCAATCAATGGCTTTTATTGACCCAGACTGCACACTTCACTTGTCAAATGCTAACCTTCTGACTGTTCATCAGTCTCCTCTATCTCGCCTCTGACCCCTCACCAACATCGTCCCTCTGGCCCGGAACGCCCTCCTTCCTAATATCCGATGGACAATGAATCTCCCCCATTTCAAAGCCTTATTGAAGGCATATCTCCTCCAAGAGGCTTTCCATGACTAAACCCACCATTCCTCTTCTCCCACTGCCTTCTCTGTCACCCTGACTTGTTCCCTTTGTTCATCTCCCCCACCTCCCAGCCCCACAGCCCTGAGAGAAGCAGTGGGGCTTAGTGGAAAGAGCACGGGCTTGGGAGTCAGAGGACCTGGGTTCTAATCCCAGTTTCTCCACTTGTCTACTGTGTGACCTTGGACGAGTCACTCAGCTTCTCTGTGCCTCAGTTACCTCATCTGTAAAATGGAGATTAAAAATGAGAGCCCCACATGGGACAACCTGATTACCCTGTATCTACCCCAGTATTTAGAACAGTACTTGGCACATAGTAAGTGCTTAACAAATACCACAATTATTATTATTCTTAGCACTTATGTACATATCTGTAATTTATTTATTTGCATTGATATCTGCCTCCCCCTCTAGATTGTAAGCTCACTGTGGGTAAGGAATGTGTTTGTTTATTTTTATATTGTACTCTCCCAAGTGCTTAGTGCAGTGCTCCACACAGAGTAAGTGCTCAATAAAGTTGAGTTAATGAATGAATGAATTAATTAATTAATTAATGAGCAGTTACTGAGTGTGGAGTGCTGGACCCAACCCTTGGGACAGTAAGATACAACAGAATTGGTAGACATGATCCCTACCCTCACGGAGCTCACAGTCTAGATGGGGAGACAGACACTAATGTAAATTACAGATTCGGGGAGAAATGGAATATAACAATATGGACATAACTGCTATGGGGATGCTGGGGGATGAGTTACCAAATGCTTAGGTGGCGCAGAAATACTGAAGAGGTAGTTGGGGGATATCAAGTGAGGAGATTAGAAATTAATCAAGAAGGACCTCGTGGAGGAGGCATGATTTTAGGAAGGTTTGGTGGATGAGAAAGGGCTGTGGTGTAGAACGTAAGCTTCCTCTAGACTCTGAGGTTCTTGTGGACAGGAAATGTGACTACCAACTCTGCGGTACTGTATTCTCCCAAGTCCTAAGTGCTGTGCTCTGCAAACCTGATTGATTGGCTTGTCATATGTGAGGAGGAGGGAGCGCTGGTTGGGGGTGAGTGTGAGGAAGAGGTGGGGAGCAGGTGAGGTGAGAATGAGGCACAGTTTAAGGTTGGCTTGAGAGGAAGGACGAGACCGGGCTGAGATGCAGGGTGAGAAGACGGAGAAAGCTTTGACATGGGCGTAGCGTATCTACCGCAATACTTAGTATAGTGTACCGAGGCACAGAGTAAGAGCATGACAAATACCACTGTTATTATGACTATGGGCAGAGTCCTCCTACCACTTACTCTCCCAAAGGGATTCTGGGGACTAGTTCAGAGAGAAAGGCCAATCCCAGGGGCAGCAGGGAGTCTGGGGTGAGGTGAGGGGTGGGGGGGTTGTGGAATTCCTCCTGTGCTCCCCAAATCAATTCTCTTTCCTAATCTTAGTGGAAAGAGCACAGGCTTAGGGGTCAGAGGTCGTGGGTTCTAATCTCACTTCGACCACTAGTCTGCTGTGTGACCTTGGGCAAGTTACTTAACTTCTCTGTGCCTCGCTCACTTCATCTGTAAAATGGGGACTGAGACTGTGAGTCCCACTTGGGACAACCTGATTAACTTGTATTTACCCCAGTGCTTAGAACAGTGCTTGGCAAATAGTAAGTGCTTAACAAATACCATAATTATTATTACTATTATTATTCCAGCCCCTAGACAGCACCTTCCTTCTTGCAGCCATCTGGTAGCGGAGCCCTGCACAGGCTCGGGACAATTTGGGGGTCGAGTGGAGCCCAAGCGTGGCAGAAAGCTAATTCAGACAGCTCCTGTCTCCTTCTGGCCTCTCAGGAGGAGCCACGCTCTAACTAAGGACCAAGAGTCATCAAAACTGAGTGCCAGAGCAGCGGGGCTGGCAGGGAGGCCCGAATGGAGGAGGCGGGAAGGTGCAGAAATGCCTGAGACCACATTACATAGAGAACCAGAGGATCATGACGACTCTGATCACCGGTACCAGATACATTCTCTAAAGAGACTCCAGGGAGGGTGGCAGAGGAACCTGCTCATCCACGGGGCAGAGGCGAGAGAGTCCCAGAACTCTGGATCCCTGCCCAAGCCCGACTTTTGTTCTTGGTGGGCCTTACCCTTGAAGGTTGAGGAAAAGCGAGGAAGTTGCAATGAGCTGGCTTCTAGGAGGGAGCCCTGAGCCAGAAGAAGCAGCAAGACAGAGGCCTGCCGTAACTTGGCTGGAGCCACTGGATACCTAGAGGTAGGGGAAGAGAAAGGAGGGGTGAGGGGTGAGCGGAGGGAAAAGGAGGAAGGGAAAGAGAGAGAGAGACAACTTATGAATGAATGAAAATATGCCCATGCGAGCAATATTATCTAAGGGGAGGTGGGAAAATGTTACAGTACGGCAAAGCTCACATCTAGTACTATATCTCACGCAATGGTCACCTACTTGAACTTACCTGGATAGCTCTCACTTTCTGTCTGTCTGTCTGTCTGTCTCTCTCCCTCTCTCCCTCTCCTTTCTTATTCCCAGGCTGATGAGCTGTTGCCCTAAGAGACCAGGCCAGGGTCAAGGCTGGGGATGGGTGGCCTAAGTGGCTGGGCACCGTTTTAAAGTACCAGCTGTTTCCCTCCTATGCTGGGGACATCTCTGATGAAGGTGTGCTTGGGCACCCCTGAGGTGCAGATGCAAACCCCGGGCCAGGCTGTTGTCCCACCCCTCTGCCCCTGTCCAACTCTCATCCTCTGCTCCCTCAGCTCTTAGCTCTTTCCAGCCTCCCTCAGCCACCTCCAGCCTCTTTCTGCACACCGGGATCCTGAGACTCTGCTAAGCGGATGGGACACTGATCCCCAACCACGCTCCATTCCCCCAGATTCTGAGAGACGCACCGAGGGGATGGGATATCGATCCCCGGCTTCAGTCCACATCCCCGGATTCTGAGAATTGCACCAAGGGGATGGGACGCCACTCCCCAACCTCACCAGGCATCCCAGGAGCAGTGATTCAGCAGAAGCTCAGCTCTCAGCCCTGGGACTGCACCAAGGAACATCCATGGGTGCGGGGTGCTGATTTCCCCCCAGCCAAGCCAACTGCAGTGGGCTCTGACCTGCACCCAGCCACCTATCCGGGAGGAAACTAGCCATAGCCGGTCCTTCATCACCTCCATCCTCACCCTGCCTGAATATAGAGCTGGTAATTCAGTCCAGGAGCAGCCTGCCTCAAGTACAGGGAACTGACTGCTTACAAATCAACACAGATGCCTAATTACAAATCAACATTTGCCCATTCCCTCTGAAAGATCCCCCTGACTGAGAGCTGCCATATGTGGAATATGGCACCTGAGGAACTGCAATTCATCCCCAGAAATTCCAGATTCAGCTGCTGCTGCTCCGAACTGTCTCTTCAACTGTTCTGACCTCCCCCCCCGGTCTCCTCAATCCCCTCCCTCCTGTCAGCCCATCCCTGCCATCAGTTACCATCCCCACCCCTCACCTAACCCCTCTCCTCATTCTTCCTCCACCATTCCACAGCCCCTGCCTAGGGTGGACTGCCGAACCCCTGCTCCATGTTGGGAAAGCTTCCCTTCATCCTTAACCTGTTTCTCACCCAGTCACTGCACTTCCTAGCCATCAGTGAAATCTGGCTCTCCTCACATGACACTGTCTCCCCACTTCTCTCTCCCAAGGGTGCCCCACCTTCTTCCACTCCCCAAGACTCACTGTCCCCCAGTGCTGCTTTCACACCACCCTATCTCCCTCATCCCTCTTTCCTTCCTTTCCCATGTCATCGGCCTTTACCACCCCCTCCAATTTCTAACACCCCCAGGCCCTTCCTCCAACTTTCTAAACCACTTTGATCTTTTTCTCACATTTCTATTCTCTTTTTCCATCCCAAAGCTGATCCTTGGGGACTTCACCATCCAAAAGGATGTTCCCAGTGGCCTTCCTCTCATTCCACAATCCCACCAATTTCCTGCTCCACCTCACCTCACCCACTCACCAACTCGGACACATACTCGTTCTCCTCGGCTCTAGACTCTTTACAATTTCTACCCACGCCAATTTTGAAAATCTACTCTTCAACCATCACCTCCTCACCTGTCTTCTCTTCCACACACCCCCTCCCTGTAAATCTGACCTGTTCTCCCACAGAGACCTCCAATCTCTTGATCCCCTCCAATAGTCTCAAGTCAACATGCACCGTTTGATCTCCTTAGCTAACCTACCTTCTCGACACATAAATCCACACTCTCTCAATTCCACCCTCTCCACTGAACTGAACTCACTCACAACTTTGTCTTTCCACTGATCGCATACCACAAACCACAGCCCTGGATCACCCCCATAGCATGGTTCTTCTGCTTTTGTGCTCGAGTTAAAGAGGGCTGCTGGTGGAAATTCAGACCCACCAGGCAGATCTCGTCCTTCTCAACTTACCCTCACCTACTTTAACTCTGCCTTCTCTTTCCTCTGGCAACAATACCCTCTCCATCCTTATTGACGCCCAAGTCCGTTGCCTGTATCAGCTGTTTTAAAAACTTAACCCTCTTCTGAAAACCTCTGTCCCCACTGCCTCTCCATTTCTGTCCGTGCCACCTGTTTCATCAGGAAAATTGAAACCATCTGGCATGGTCTCCCCCAGATCTCCCCTGCATCCTCCAGTCTTTCCCTCTTCCCGACCTCTCTTCGACCCTTCCATCCTTCCCAGCAGTATCTCAATGTCTCCCACCATCCTCTCAAAGTCCTCCACCTGTGCCACTGACCCCATCCCTTATCCCCTTATTAAAACACTTGCCCCCTCACTTCTTCCCTCCCTGAACACCATTTTCAACCTCTCACTTTCCTTCCCCGCTGCTATCAAACATACCCATGTATCTCCTACCCTAAAAAAACACAGTACCTTCTGGTTATCACCCCATTTCCCTCCTACCATTTCTTTCCAAATTCCTTGAGCAAATTGTTTGCACTCGCCGTCACCCCTTCCTTCTCCTTCCGTACCTGAATTTCTCTCCTTCCTTCATCCTTCCCAATCTGGATAACCACTGATCCAGGAGGAAGTTTAAGACAAGGCAGTACAGAGCTACTGATGGAGTCAACTCGTGGCCAAGGTGAGAATCTGGCCCACTGGGCACATTTTAAAGCCAAAGATGGAGCTGTGCCATCCCCTCCTGGGGGTTCCAGGCCATGGGTGGGGTGGGGGCAAGTATGGGGGGGAGGGCGTGCTGGCCCCCCTGAGACTCAGTCTCCACCCTTAAACCAAGCTGATTTCTTCCCATGCCCTCACACCACCCTTAAGTGGCATCTGCCCCTAGGGCTGCCCCGGACCACTGAGCACCTGCTTAGAGAGCAAAGAGCAAGGGCTTCCCACCCTGGGGACGTTGAGGCTTTGAAGTCAGCCCTAATGACCCAGCTCCAGCTCCCTCAGTGGAGGCTGAAGTACAGCCAGTGACCCTCGATCTTGGTTTGGCATCCCAAGCCCGGTCCTTTGGTCAGGAGCCGCTCCTTGCTCTCGATGATCCGGATGGGCAAAACCGCCTGGTACAAACTGTTCACCCCCTGGGCCTCGGCAAATGATCGCTGGCTTGCAGTGGAGCACCGGAGCCTTTAACCCTTGGATTTCTTGGGGACCCTGAGCTTTTGGGGGTTTCACGTTAGGGTGAGAGAAAGAAGGAAAGGGGAGCCTGAGAGAGCCATTCATCAATCAGTAGAAGCTGAGGCCCAAAGAAAGGAAAATTCAACCCCTCTAATCTGCCTACTTCCTTTTCAGCGTGGAAAGAGCCCGGGCTTTGGAGTCAGAGGTCATGGGTTCAAATCCCGGCTCTGCCAATTGTCAGCTGTGTGACTTGGGGCAAGTCACTTAACTTCTCTGGGCCTCAGTTACCTCATCTGTAAAATGGGGCTTAAGACTGTGAACCCCCGTGGGACAACCTGATCGCCTTGTAACCTCCCCAGCGCTTAGAACAGTGCTTTGCCCATAGTAAGTGCTTAATAAATGCCATTATTATTATTATATTATTTTCCCCACTGTTTACTGTGACCAGGGTACAAATGCCAACCTCACAGATGACAGAGGGGGAGGACAGGCTGCTTGAGCTCTGCCCTGCCCTGCGGCACCACCTGTTAAGTCAAAGAAAGTCCACTCCCCCACCATCCCTAGTTTGCCCCAGTGTGGGACTCTGAGCACTCTCCCTTCTCTGGGCTTCTGCTCCTCAGTCTCAGGGGTCTGTCTTGTCTTATGCTGTCGAGTCATCTCCGACCCATAGCGATGCCATGGACACATCTCTCCCAGAACGCCCCACTTCCACCTGCAATTTTTCTGGTAGCATTACCGTAAAGTTTTTGGGTAAAAATACTGAAATGGTTTACCACTGCCTCTTTCCACGTAGTAAACATGAGTCTCCACCCTCGACTCTCTCCCAGGCCACTGCTGCCCGGCACAGGTGAGTTTTGACTTGTAGCAGATTACCTTCCATTTGCTAGCCACTGCCCAAGCTAGGAATGGAATGGATTTGCCTCTGCTTGACTCTCCCTTCCCTAGATGACACTGGTAGAGTACTGGAGACTCCAGGTGCATCCCTGAGAGGGGAAGCACTGTAGTAGATGGAAGATAATCAGGTCAGATACAGTCCCTGTTCCCCTGAGAGGGGAAGCACTGTAGTAGATAGAAGATAATCAGGTCAGATACAGTCTCTGTTCCATACAGGGACTCACTGTCTAAGGAGAGAGTAGGATTTAATTCCTATTTTATAGGTGAGGAAACTGGGGCCCAGAGAAGACTCGCCCCAGGTCACACAGTAGACAAGTGGCAGAACCAGATCCTCTTGCTCCCACGTCCTTGCTCTTTCCACTAGGCCAAGCTGCCTCTCAAAAGAGCTGATGAGGTGCTTTAAAAATGATGGTCAGCAGTTTC
The DNA here is from genome assembly GCF_015852505.1 of Tachyglossus aculeatus. Taxonomy (NCBI): domain Eukaryota; kingdom Metazoa; phylum Chordata; class Mammalia; order Monotremata; family Tachyglossidae; genus Tachyglossus; species Tachyglossus aculeatus. The sequence continues at coordinate 36,427,482 of NC_052071.1, forward strand.
TGCTCGCTATGGACAGGAATTGGCAACCATTTGAGGTATTTGAGAAGTGAGGAGAAGTGTGCCCAAAAATGTTTTAGGAAAATGATCCAGGCTGCAGAATGGCGAGGGGTGACCCTTGAAATAGGGAGATCAGAGAGGAGGCTGATGCGGTCGTCGAAGTGGGATACACCAGTGTCTGGCCTAGCGTGGTGGCTGTTTGAATGAAGAGGAAAGGGTAGATCCTGGAAATGTTGGGGAGGAAACACTGACAGGATTTGGGGACAGACTCAATGGGGATTTTTAAAGGAAGTGATAAGGATAATGTTCAAGTCATGGACTTGAGAGACAGGAGAGGATGGTGATGTTGTTGATGTTGTTTGGTTGGAAAGGTTAGGTGGAGGAAAGGATCTGGGAGGGAAGATGAAAATTTCATTTTGGGACATATTAAGCTTGATGTGCGGGAGAGACAAAAATTTTAAAAATATCCTGGAAAGCAAGAGAAAATGTGAGATTTCAGAGAAGGAGAGAGGTCAGGGCTAAAGAGGTAGATATGGAAAGTCAGACGCAAAGAGATGGTAGATGAAGCAATGAGAACAGGTGAGTGTCCCAAAGGAGTGAGTGTAAGTTGAGAAAAGAAGGGGACCAGAACTTGGGGGACATCCACAGTGGAAACGAAGAGCTGCTGAAAAAGACTGGAAAGGAGATGCCAAAGAGGAAAGAGAAATTTAGGAGAGAATTGTGAGGAAAAATCAATCAATCATATTTATTAAGCACTTACTGTGTGTAGAGCACTGTACTAAGTGCTTGAGAGAGTACAATACAGCACAGAAGGTAGATGTGCTCCCTGCCCTCAACAAGGTAGTATCTCTATTTGAAGAAATAGAGATACTTCCTCCATTTGTCTTTCCCCATCATCTGGCACTTTTTTTTCCCTCTGGGCTTGCTGGCCAGTGGTTCTGAGCAGTGGGAGAAAATAGGTGGGGTAACAGTGGGCCAACCCACAGCTCTACATTTCAGCCCTGCTCCTTTTCCGTGATTACACTCTCCTAATTTCCACAGGACTCCATCTGAATCTCCGTGGCTTCTCCCGAATTTCCCGGGTAGCACAGTGCTTGGCTCACAGTGAGCATGCAATAAATACCACTGATAATGATTTTGTAAATGAGGGAACTGAGTCACAGAGAAGTGAAGTGACAAGAATAATGATGGTATTTGCTAAGTGCTTAATACAAGCACTGTTGTAAGCACTTGTGTAGATACTAAGTATTCAGGTTGTCCCACATGAGGCTTCACAGTCTTAATCCCCATTTTATAGATGAGGTAACTGAGGCACAGAGAAGTTAAGTGGCTTGCCCAAGGTCACACAGCTGCCAAGTGGCAGAGTCCGGATTAGAACCCACATCCTCTGACTCTCAAGACTGAGCTCTTGCCACTAAGCCATGGGGAGGCAGGATTAGAACCCAAGTCCTTCTGAATGCCAGGCCTCTGCCAAACACGCTAGGCCACGCTGTTTCTCAGTTCAGGGGAAGGTTTGAAAAACGAAAAAGCCACAGAGTAGTCAATGGCACTGAAATCCCACATTTCCCTGCTGATCAGTGTTACTATCATTATTATTATTATACTGGTTAACTGTTTACTTTGTGTCAAGCCCTGTTCTAAGCACTGGGGTAGCTAAGTTGGCACAGTCCCTGTCCCACTTGGAATTCCCAGTCTAAAGGGGAGGGAAAGCAGGCATTTCATCCCCACTTTCCAGAGGAGGACACTGAGGCTTGCTCCTGTTGTTCATCCCCCTTCCCAGCCCCACAGCACTTATGTACACATCTGTCATTTATTTATTTACATTGTCTGTCTCCTGCCATCTAGACTGTAACTCATTTTGAGCAGGGAACATGAATGTGTCTGTTTATTGCGGTATTATACTCTCCCAAGTGCTTAATACAGTGCTCCGCATACAGTAAGTGCTCAATAACTATGATTGAATGAATGAATGAGGCACAAAGAAGTACACCCATGACCACAGAAGCAGCGTGGCTCAGTGGAAAGAGCCCGGGCTTTGGAGTCAGAGGTCATGGGTTCAAATCCTGGCTCTGCCAATTGTCAGCTGTGTGACTCTGGGCAAGTCATTTAACTTCTCTTAGAACAGTGCTTTGCACATAGTAAGTGCTTAATAAATGCCGTCATTATTATGATTCTCTGAGCCTCAGTTACCTCATCTGGAAAATGGGGATGAAGACTGTGAGCCCCACGTGGGACAACCTGATCACCTCTTATCCTTCTCAGCACTTAGAACAGTGCTTTGCACATACTAAATGCTTAATAAATGCCATTATCATTATTATTATTATTATTATTGGTCAGCAGCCTAAGCCTCAGGGATGTTGAGCCCCCCATAGTGGTGATTCAACCATTCATTCATTCATTCATTCATTCAATCGTATTTATTGAGTGCTTACTGTGTGCAGAGCACTGTACTAAGCGCTTGGGAAGTCCAAGTTGGCAACATATAGAGACGGCCCCTACCCAACAGTGGGCTCACAGCCTAGAAGGGGGAGACAGAGAACAAAACAAAACATATTAACAAAATAAAATAATTAGAATAAGCATGTACAAATAAAATTAATAGAGTAATAAATCTGTACAAACATATATACATATATACAGGTGCTGTGGGGAGGGGAAGGAGGTAAGGCGGGGGGGATGGGGAGGGGGAGCAGACAAGTGGCAGAGCCGGGATTTGAACCCATGACCTCTGACTCCAAAGCCCGGGCTTTTCCCACTGAGCCACGCTGCTTCCCCAGAGGTGTATCCATGGAGTCGTTATGGGTAAGAGATGACACAACAGCATAAGACAACAACAAATTCCTGCGCTTAGTACAGTACTTGGCAAACAGTAAGTGCTTAACAAATGCCACAATTATCATTATTATTATCCCACAGGAAGGAGGGGGCTCAGTCTGGGAAGGCCTCCTGGAGGAGGTGAGCTCTCAGTAGGGCCTTGAAGGGAATTGCTTGGGGCACAAGCCGAGTGGTTCTGAGGTGCGTTCTGGGCAGTGGCCTCGGTGAGGGTTTCACTGAGTTGTGTTTGACCGAAGGCATGAACCTTGAGCGTCCTTGAGGATTGAGCGTCCTTGTTTCTCAGAGGCTCTACTTAAAATTCAATCAATCAATCATCAATCAGTGGTATTGATTGAGCACTTGCAGAGTGCAGAGCACTCGACTCCACGCTTGGGAGAGTAGAATATAACGCTATAACGGGCACATTCCCTGTTCACAACGAGCTTACGGTCTCTCGGTCCTTCTTGCGGCGGAGGTGGGGAGAAAGAGCCTTCATGGGAGAGCTGATCCGAGTGGAAAGGGTGGGATGGTGAGGCAAAGGGGGTGGAGGTTTGGGGGTCCGGGCGGCCCCCCACTCACCTGCTGCTCGGTCCCCATGCTGAGAGTCCCAGGGGGACGAGGGACTCTGTCCAACCTGATTATCTTGTATCCGGTACTTAGTACTATACTGGACACATCCCGGCTCTGCCAGCTGCCAGCTGTGTGACTTTGGGCAAGTCCCTTCACTTCTCTGGGCCTCAGTCAGTTTCCTCATCTGGAAAATAGGGATGAAGACTGGGAGCCCCCCGTGGGACAACCTGATCACCCTGTAGCCTCCCCAGTGCTTTGCACATAGTAAGCGCTTAATAAATGCTATCATCATCATCATCATAGTGAGAGCTTAAAAATATTATTCCCTTCAAAGCCCTACTGAGAGCTCACCTCCTCCAGGAGGCCTTCCCAGACTGAGCCCCTTCCTTCCTCTCCCCCTCATCCCCCTCTCCATCCCCCCATCTTACCTCCTTCCCTTCCCCACAGCACCTGTATATATGTATATATGTTTGTACATATTTATTACTCTATTTATTTATTTATTTTACTTGTCCATATCTATTCTATTTATTTTATTTTGTAAGTATGTTTGGTTTTGTTCTCTGTCTCCCCCTTTTAGACTGTGAGCCCACTGCTGGGTAGGGACTGTCTCTATATGTTACCAATTTGTACTTCCCAAGCACTTAGTACAGTGCTCTGCACACAGTAAGCGCTCAATAAATACGATTGATGATGATGATGATGATTATCATCATCATCATCCCTTCTCCTTTGGCACCAGTCAGGAGTTACATTCCCCTCATCGCCGCATCCCCGACCTCTTCTTGGATCTGAAGCCCTGGGGTGTGAGATCAGCTTTAGACCGTACTTTGTGTCTGCCTTCCCAATCAATCAATCAATCGTATTTATTGAGCACTTACTGTGTGCAGAGCACTGTACTAAGCGCTTGGGAAGTACAAGTTGGCAACATATGGAGACAGTCCCTCTGCCTCCCTTCAGAGCTCAGTGCCCTGTGACATCCAAGCCCTCCCGGCTGAAGTTAGCAGACACGGGTTAGGGGTGGGGGAATCAGTGGCAGAGATCTCTCATAATAATAATAATAATAATAATAATAGCATTTGCTAAGCACTTACTATGTACCAAGCACTGTTCTAAGCGCTGGGGTAGATATGAGGAAATCAGGTTGTCCCACATGGGACAGTCTTAATCCCCACTTTACAGATGAGGTCACTGAGGCACAGAGAAGTTAAGTGACTTGCCCAAAGTCAAACAGCTGATAAGTGGCAAAGTTGGGATTAGAACCCATGACCTCTGACTCCCAAGCCCGGGCTCTTTCCACTAAGCCTCGCTGCTTCTCCAAGCAGCTCACGGCTGGAATCACTAGGCTCCTGTCAGATAATAATAATAATAATAATGATAATTGTGGCATTTGTTAAGCACTTACTGTTTGCCAAGTACTGTACTAAGCGCAGGAATTTGTTGTTGTCTTATGCTGTTGTGTCATCCCTTACCCATAACGACTCCATGGATACACCTCTGGGAAAGCAGCGTGGCTCAGTGGGAAAAGCCCGGGCTTTGGAGTCACAGGTTGTGGGTTCAAATTCTGACTCTGCCACTTGTCTGCTGTGTGACTTTGGGCAAGTCTTAACTTCTCTGGACCTCAGTTCCCCCATCTGTAAAATGGGGATGAAGACTTTGAGCCCCACATGGGACAACCTGATTACCTTGTATCTATTCCAGCGCTTAGAACAGTGCTTGGCACATAGTAAGCGCTTAACAAACACCAACATTATTATTATTAGACTATCCCACCTCTATAGGCAATGATTCTGGTAGTGTACCTATGGAGTTCTACCCCAGCGCTTAGAACAGTGCTTTGCACATAGTAAGCGCTTAATAAATGCCATTATTATTATCATTATTATTATTATTATTATTATTATTCAGCATGGCTTAGTGGAAAGAGCAAGGACTTGGGAGTCAGAAGATGTGGGTTCTAACCCCGGCTCTGCCACTTATCAGCTGTGTGACTTTGGGCAAGTCACTTCACTTCTCTGTGCCTCAGTTCCCTCATCTGTAATATGGGGATTAAGACTGTGAATTCCCCATGGGACAGCCTGATCACCTTGTACCCTTCCCAGCGCTTAGAACAGTGCTTTGCACATAGTAAGTGCTTAATAAATGCCATTATTATTATTATTATTATTATTATTATTATTAAGCAGCATGGCTTAGTGGAAAGAGCAAGGAATTGGGAGTCAGAAGTTGTGGGTTCTAACCCCAGCTCTGCCACTTATCAGCTGTGTGACTTTGGGCAAGTCACTTCACTTCTCTGTACCTCAGTTCCCTCATCTGTAAAATGGGGATTAAGACTGTGAGTCCCCCGTGGGACAGCCTGATCACCTTGTACCCTTCCCAGCGCTTAGAACAGTGCTTTGCACATAGTAAGCACTTAATAAATGCCATTATTATTATTATTATTATTAAGCAGCATGGCTTAGTGGAAAGAGCAAGGGCTTGGGAGTCAGAAGTTGTGGGTTCTAACCCCGGCTCTGCCACTTATCAGCTGTGAGACTTTGGGCAAGTCACTTCACTTCTCTGTGCCTCAGTTCCTTCATCTGTAAAATGGGGATTAAGACTGTGAGCCCCACGTGGAACAACCTGATTACCTTGTATCTACCCCAACGCTTAGAACAGTGCTTGGCACATAATAGGTGCTTAACTAATGCCATCATCATCATTATTATTATTATGTGACTTGCCCAGGGTCTCACAGCGGTTCTATGGCAGAGCAGGGATTAGAGCCCAGGTTCTCTGACTCCAGGCCCATGATCACATTTCCACTAGGCCAGGCTGCTTCTTGTGTCCCTGGCTACAATCAATCAATCAATTGTATTTATTGAGCGCTTACTGTGTGCAGAGCACTGTACTAAGCGCTTGGGAAGTACAAGTTGGCAACATATACTGAGGCTGCAGTTATAGAGCCTCAGAGCCACAGATAGGCTCTGTGTCAAATTCTTGTGCTTAATACTCTTCAGACAGTAAATGCTTAATAAATACTTCCCTCATCTGTAAAATGGGGATTAAGATTGTGAGTCCCAGGTGGGACAACCTGATCACCCTGTATCCCCCCAGCACTTAGAACAGTGCTTTGCACATAGTAAGCGCTTAACAAATGCCATCATTATTATTATTATTATTACTACTATTACACTGGGGGCTGCAGATCTGGCTGGAGGAGGTGTGTATATGTATATATATATATATATATACATATATATCCTGTATATATGTATATATGTTTGTACATATTTATTACTCTATTTATTTATTTATTCTACTTGTACATATCTATTCTATTTATTTCATTTTGTTAGTATGTTTGGTTTTGTTCTCTGTCTCCCCCTTTTAGACTGTAAGCCCCCTGTTGGGTAGGGACTGTCTCTAGATGTTGCCAATTTGTACTTCCCAAGCGCTTAGTACAGTGCTCTGCACATAGTAAGCAGTCAATAAATATGATTGATGATGGTGTGGGGGGCACAAATGGGCCCACCCGAGGATCAGGCCCCACCTTTGACTGGACTATAAGCTCGCTGTGGGCAGGGAACATATCTTCTGAGAATGTATCTGCCAACTGTGTTGCACTGTACTCTCCCAGTCGCTTAGTACAGTGTACTCCATATCACTACCCTCCTCAAAAATCTCCAGTGGTTGCCTGTTAGCCTTCGCATGAAGTAAAGATGCCTCACTATTGGCTTCAAGGCTGTCCATCACCTCGCCCCCACTCCCCCCTCTGCCCTAACCCCTTCCCCTCCCCACAGCACTTGTGTATATTTGTGCATATTTATTACTCTATTTTATTAATGAGTATAAATAGAATTATAGAATTATATTGTATATATTATAAATTATAATATATTATATATCATACATTATAATATATATTATATATCATATATATAATATATTCTATGTATTGTATTTATAGAATTATAAATAGCTATAATATTATATATAATATATTATAATATGTATTATATTATATTTATAGAATTATAAATAGCTATAATTCTATTTATTCTGATGGTATTGACACCTGTCTACTTGGTTTGTTTTGTTGTCTGTCTCCCCCTTCTAGACTGTGAGCCCGCTGCTGGGTAGGGACCGTCTCTATAAGTTGCCGATTTGTACTTTCCAAGCGCTTAGTACAGTGCTCTGCATACAGGAAGTGCTCAATAAATATGAATGGATGACATAAAGTAAGCGGTTAACCAATGTAATAATAATATAGTTACACTGATCAGCAGGCAAATGTGGGATTTCAGTGCCGTTGACTACTCTGTGGCTTTTTCATTTTTCAAACCTTCCCCTGAACTGAGAAACAGCATGGCCTAGTGGATTCTCCCCCTTTTAGACTGTGAGCCCACTGTTGGGTAGGGACTGTCTCTATATGTTGCCAAATTGTACTTCCCAAGTGCTTAGTACAGTGCTCTGTGCACAGTAAGCGCTCAATAAATACGATTGATGATGATGATGATCATGATGATATAGCACAGGCCTGGAATTCAGAAGGACTTGGGTTCTAATCCTGACTCCCCATGACTTAGTGGCAAGAGCTCGGTCTTGGGAGTCTGAGGTTGTGGGTTCTAATTCGGGCTCCGCCACTTGTCAGCTGTGTGACCTTGGGCAAGCCACTTAACTTCTCTGTGCCTCAGTTACCTCATCTATAAAATGCGGATGAAGACTGTGAGCCCCACGTGGGACAACTTGAATACCTTATATCTACCCCAGCACTTAGAACAGTGCTTGGCACGTAGTAAGCGCTTGACAAATACCATTATTGTTATTATTACTACTAAGTCACTTCACTTCGTGACTCAGTTTCCCCATTTACAAAATCATTATCAGTGGTATTTATTGCGTGCTTACTGTGAGCCAAGCACTGTACTACCCAGGGGATTCGGGAAAAGCCACGGAGATTCAGATGGAGTCCTGCGGATGTTAGGAGAGTGTAATCTAGACTGTGAGCCCGTTGTTGGGTAGGGACCGTCTCTCTATGTTGCCAACTTGTACTTCCCAAGCTCTTAGTACAGTGCTCTGCACACAGTAAGTGCTCAATAAATACGATTGAATGAATGAATGTAATCATGGAAAAGGAGCCGGGTTGAAATTTAGAGCTGTGGGTTGTCCCACGTTCTCCCCAGTTTAGCACAGGCCTGGCATTCAGAAGGACTTGGGTTCTAATCCTGACTTCCCATGGCTTAGTGGCAAGAGCTCAGTCTTGAGAGTCAGAGGATGTGGGTTCTAATCCAGACTCTACCACTTGTAAGCTGTGTGACCTTGGACAAGCCACTTAACTTCTCTGTGCCTCAGTTACCTCATCTATAAAATGCGGATAAAGATTGTGACCCTCATGTGGGACAACCTGAATACTTAGTATCTACACAAGGGCTTACAACAGTGCTTGGCACACATTAAGCACTTAATCAATCAATCAATCGTATTTATTGAGCGCTTACTGTGTGCAGAGCACTGTACTAAGCGCTTGGGAAGTACAAGTTGGCAACATATAGAGACAGTCCCTACCCAACAGTGGGCTCGCAGTCTAAAAGGGGGAGACAGAGAACGAAACCAAACATACTAACAAATACCATCATTACTATTGTCACTTCACTTCTCTGTGACTCAGTTCCCTCGTTTACAAAATCATTATCAGTGGTATTTATTGCATGCTCACTGTGAGCCAAGCAGCACTGTACTACCCGGGAAATTCAGGAGAAGCCACGGAGATTCAGGCGGAGTCCGGTGGAAATTAGGGGAGTGTAATCACGGAAAAGGAGCAGGGCTGAAATTTAGAGCTGTGGGTTGGCCCACTGTTACCCCTCCTATTTTCTCCCACTGCTCAGAACCACTGGCCAGCAAGCCCAGAGGAAAAAAAAGCGCCAGATGATGGGGAAAGACAAATGGAGGAAGGACATCCTCTCTCTTCAAATAGAGATGCTACCTTGTTGAGGGCAGGGAGCACGTCTACCTTCTGTGCTGTACTGTACTCTCCCAAGTGCTTAGTACAGTGCTCTACACACAGTAAGTGCTTAATAAATATGATTGATTGATTGATTATTCCTCATAGTTCTCTCGTAAATTTTTCTTTCCTCTTTGGCCTCTCCTTTCCAGTCTTTTTCAGCAGCTCTTCCTTTCCGCTGTGGATGTCCCCCAAGTTCTGGTCCCCTTCTTTTCTCAACTTCCACTCACTCCTTTGGGACACTCATCTGTTCTCATTGCTTCAACTACCACCTCTTTGCGTCGGCCTTTCCATACCTACCTCTTTAGCCCTGACCTCTCTCCTTCTCTGAAATCCCACATTTTCTCTTGCTTTCCAGGATATTTTTAAAATTGTTGTCTCTCCCGCACATCAAGCTCAATATGTCCCAAAATGAAATTTTCATCTTCCCTCGCAGATCCTTCCCTCCACCTAACCTTCCCATCCAAAAAACATCAACAACATTATCATCCTCTCCTGTCTCTCAAGTCCATAACTTGAACATTATCCTTTAAAAATCCCCATTGAGTCTGTCCCCAAATCCTGTCAGTGTTTCCTCCTCAACATTTCCAGGATCTACCCTTTCCTCTTCATTCAAACAGTCACCACACCGGGCCAGACACTGGTGTATCCCGCTTCGACGACCGCATCAGCCTCCTCTCTGATCTCCCTATTTCAAGGGTCACCCCTCGCCATTCTGCAGCCTGGATCATTTTCCTAAAACATTTTTGGGCACACTTCTCCTCGCTTCTCAAATTCCCCCAAATGGTTGCCCATTCCTGTCCATAGCGAGCAGAAACTGCTGACCATCAGCTCTAAAGCACTTCATCAGCTCTTTCGAGAGGCAGCTTGGCCTAGTGGAAAGAACAAGGACATGGGAGTAAGAGGATCTGGTTCTGCCACTTGTCTACTGTGTGACCTGGAGCGAGTCTTCTCTGGGCCCCAGTTTCCTCACCTATAAAATAGGGATTAAATCCTACTCTCTCCTTAGACAGTGAGCCCCTGTATGGAACAGGGACTCAATAAATACGATTGAATGAATGAATGAATGAACAGGGACTGTATCTGACCTGATTATCTTCTACCTACTACAGTGCTTCCCCTCTCAGGGATGCACCTGGAGTCTCCAGTACTCTACCAGTGTCATCTAGGGAAGGGAGAGTCAAGCAGGGGCAAATCCATTCCCATTCCTGGAAGGTAATGCAAATGGAAGGTAATCTGCTACAAGTCAAAACTCACCTGTGCTGGGCAGCAGCGGCCTGGGAGAGAGTCGAGGGTGGAGACTCATGTTTACTACGTGGAAGGAGGCAGTGGTAAACCAATTCAGTATTTTTACCAAGAAAATTCTACGGTTACACTACCAGAACGAGAGCAGATGGAGGTGAGGCGTTCTGGGAGAGATGTGTCCATGGCATCGCTGTGGGTCGGAGACGACTCGACAGCATAAGACAAGACAGACCCCTGAGACTGGGGAGCAGAAGCCCAGAGAAGGGAGAGTGCTCAGAGTCCCACACTGGGGCAAACTAGGGATGGTGAGGGAGTGAACTTTCTTTGACTTCACAGGTGGTGCCGCAGGGCAGGGCAGAGCTCAAGCAGCCTGTCCTCCCCCTCTGCCATCTGTGAGGTTGGCATTTGCGCCCTGGTAACAGTAAACAGTGGGGAAAAGGAAGCAGGCGGATTAGAGGGGTTGAATTTTCCTTTCTTTGGGCCTCGGCTTCTACCGATTGATCAATGGCTCTCTCAGGCTCCCCTTTCCTTCTTTCTCTCACCCTAACGTGAAACCCCCAAAAGCTCAGGGTCCAGAAGAAATCCAAGGGTTAAAGGCTTCGGTGCTCATTTGCCGAGGCCCAGGGGGTGAACAGTTTGTACCAGGCGGTTTTGCCCATCCGGATCATCGAGAGCAAGGAGCGGCTCCTGACCAAAGGACCGGACTTGGGATGTCAAACCAAGATCGAGGGTCACTGGCTGTACTTAGGGAAGCAGCGTGGCTCAGTGGAAAGAGCATGGGCTTTGGAGTCAGAGGTCATGGGTTCAAATCCCGGCTCCGCCAATTGTCAGCTGTGTGACTTTGGGCAAGTCGCTTCACTTCTCTGAGCCTCAGTTACCTCATCTGTAAAATGGGGGTGAAGACTGTGAGCCCCCCATGGGACAACCTGATCACCTTGTAACCTCTCCAGTGCTTAGAACAGTGCTTTGCACATAATAAGTGCTTAATAAATGCCATTATTGTTATTATGAAGGAAGGAGAGAAATTCAGGTACAGAAAGAGATGGAAGGGGCAGAAGCAGGTACAAACAATTCACTCGAGGAATTGGGAAAGGAATGGTAGGAGGGAAATGGGGTGATAGCTGGAAGGTCCTGTAATTTTTTAGGGTAGGAGATACATGGGTGTGTTTGATAGCAGCGAGGAAGGAAAGTGAGAGGTTGAAAATGGTGTTCAGGGAGGGAAGAAGCGAAGGGGCAAGTGTTTTAATAAGGTGCTAAGAGATGGGGTCAGTGGCACAGGTGGAGGACATAGATTCTGAGAGGATGGTGGGAGACATTGAGATACTGCTGGGAAGGATGAAAGGGTCGATGAGAGATCGGGAAGAGGGAAGGACTGGAGGATGCAGAGAGATTTGGGGGAGACCACGCCAGGTGGTTTCAATTTTCCTGATGAAACAGGTGGCACAGATGGTAGGAACAAGAGATGTGGAGGTAGTGGGGACAGAGGGTTTCAGAAGAGGGTTAAATTTCTGAAACAGCTGATACAGGCAACGGACTTGGAAGTCAATAAGGATGGAGAGGGTATTGTTGCCAGAGGGAGGAGAGGGCAGAGCTAAGGCATGTGAGGATACATTGAAGAGGACGAGATCTGCCTGGTGTGCCTGGATTTCCACCAGCAGTGCTCTTTAACTCGAGCACAAGAGCAGAAGAACCATGCTACGGAGGTGCCCCAGGGCCATGGTTTGTGGTATGAGATCAGTGGAGAGACAAAGTTGTGAGTGAGTTAAGTTCAGTGGAGAGGGTGGAATTGAGAGAGTGTGGATTTATGTGTCAAGAAAGTAGGTTAGGTAAGGAGACCAAACGGTGCATGTTGACTTCAGACTATTGGAAGGGATCAAGGGATTGGAGGTCTCTGGGATAAAAGGTCAGATTTGCAGGGAGGCGGTGTGTGGGAGAGAAGACAGGTGAGGAGGTGATGGTTGAACAGTAGATTTTCAGAGTTGGCGTGGGTAGAAATTGTAAAGAGTCTAGAGATGAAGAGAACGAGTATGTGTCCGAGTTGGTGAGTGGGTGAGATGAGGTGGAGCAGGAAATGGGTGGGATTGTGGAATGAGAGGAAACAGACAGCAGGAAGGCCACTGGGAACATCCTCTTGGATGGTGAAGTCCCCAAGGATCAGCTTAGGGATGGAAAAAGAGGGTAGAAATGTGAGAAAAAGATCAAAGTGGTTTAGAAAGTTGGAAAAAGAGCCTGGGGGTGGTAGAAATTGGAGGGGGTGGTAGAGGCAGATGATATGGGAAGGGAAGGAAAGAGGGATGAGAGAGTAGGGTGGTGTGAAAGCAGCACTGGGGGACAGTGAGTCTTGGGGAGTGGGAGAAGGTGGGGCCCCCTTGGGAGAGAGAAGAGGGGGAGACAGTGTCATGTGAGGAGAGCCAGATTGCAGTGATGGCTAGGAAGTGCAGTGAGTGGGTGAGGAACAGGTTAAGGATGAAGGGAAGCTTTCCCAACATGGAGCAGGGGTTCCACAGGCCACCCTAGGCAGGGGCTGTGGAATGGTTGAGGAAGAATGAGGAGAGGGGATGGGTGGAGTGGGGGGGGAATGGTAACTGATGGCAGGGATGGGCTGACTAGAGGGAGGGGATTGAGGGGATGCGAGGAGGTCAGAGCAGTTTAAGAGACAGTTCGGAGCCGCAGCAGCTGAATCTGGAGTTTCCGGGGATGAACTGCAGTTCCTCAGATGGGTGGGATGACCGCATATGGCAGCTCTCAGTCAGGGGGATCTTTCAGAGTGAATGGGCAAATGTTGATGTGTAATTAGGCGTCTGTGTTGATTTGTAAGCAGTCAGTTCTCTGCACTTGAGGCAGGCTGCTCCTGGACTGAATTACCAGCTCTGTATTCGGGCAGGGTGAGGATGGAGGTGATGAAGGACCGGCTATGGCTAGTTTCCTCCCAGATAGGTGGCTGCGTGTGGGTTAAAGCCCTCCACAGTTGGCTTGGCTGGGGGGAAATCAGCACCCCGCACCCATGGATGTTCCTTGGTGCAGTCCCAGGGCTGAGAGCTGAGCCTCTGCTGAATCACTGCTCCCGGAAGGCGGGGTGAGGTTGGGGAGGGGCGTCCCATCCCCTTGGTGCAATTCTCAGAATCTGGGGATGTGGACTGAAGCTGGGGATCGATATCCCATCCCCTTGGTGCGGTTCTCAGGATCCGGGGGTGTGGAGAGTGATTGGGGATCAGTGTCCCATCCCTTAGCACAGTCTCAGGATCCCAGTGTGAAGAAAGAGGCTGGAAGTGGCTGAGGGAGACTGGAAAGAGCTAAGAGCTGAAGGAGCAGAGGATGAGAGTTGGACAGGGGCAGAGGGGTGGGACAACAGCCTGGCCCAGGGTTTGCATCTGCACCTCAGGGGTGCCCAGGCACACCTCCATCAGAGATGTCCCCAGCAAAGGAGGGAAACAGCTGGTACTTTAAAACGGTGCCCAGCAACTCAGGCCACCCATCCCCAGCCTTGACCTGGTCTCTTGGGGCAACTGCTCATGAGCCTGGGAGTAAGAAAGGAGAGGGAGAGAGAGACAAACAGACAGACAGACAGAAAGAGAGAGAGAGGGCTATCCAGGTAAGTTCAAGGAGGTGACCATTGCGTGAGATATAGTACTAGACATTTTCCCATCTCCACTTAAATAATATTGCTCACATGGGCATATTTTCACTCTTTCATTTGTTGTCTCTCTTTCTCTCTCCCTTCTTCCTTTCCCCTCCACTCACCCCTCACCCCTCCTTTCTCTTCCTCTCTTCCTCTACCTCTAGGTATCCAGTGGCTCCAGCCAAGGCACAGCAGGCCTCTGTCTTGCCGGTTCTTCTGGCTCAGGGTTCCCTCCTAGAAGCTGGCTTACTGCAACTTCCTCGCCTTTCCTCAACCTTCAGGGGTAAGGTCCACCTAGACTACAGGCGGGTTTGGGCAGGGATCCAGAGTTCTGGGACTCTCTCGCCTCTGCCCCGTGGATGAGCAGGTTCCTCTGCCACCCTCCCTGGAGTCTCTTTAGAGAACGTATCTGGTACCAGTGATCAGAGTCATCGTGATCCTCTGGTTCTCTATGTAATGTGGTCTCAGGCATTTCTGCACCTTCCCGCCTCCTCCATTCGGGCCTCCCTGCCAGCCCCGCTGCTCTGGCACTCAGTTTTGATCACTCTTGGTCCATAGTTAGAGCGTGGCTCCTCCTGAGAGGCCCGAAGGAGACAGAAGCTGTCTGAATTAGCTTTCTGCCATGCTGATCTGACTCCAGGGGCTTGGGCTTCACTCGACCCCCAAATTGTCCCGAGCCTGTGCAGGGCTCCGCTACCAGATGGCTGCAAGAAGGAAGGTGCAGTCTAGGGGCTAGAATAATAATAGTAATAATAATTATGGTAGTTGTTAAGCGCTTACTATTTGCCAAGTACTGTTCTAAGTGCTGGGATAAATACCAGCGTATTTAGAGAAGCAGCGTGGCTCAGTGGAAAGAGCTCGGGCTTTGGAATCAGAGGTCATGGGTTCAAATCC
Organism: Tachyglossus aculeatus; assembly: GCF_015852505.1. Taxonomy (NCBI): domain Eukaryota; kingdom Metazoa; phylum Chordata; class Mammalia; order Monotremata; family Tachyglossidae; genus Tachyglossus; species Tachyglossus aculeatus. Next base: position 36,442,607 of record NC_052071.1, read on the forward strand.
CGGCTCTGCCAATTGTCAGCTGTGTGACTTTGGGCAAGTCACTTAACTTCTCTGTGCCTTAGTTCCCTCATCTGTAAAAAGGGGATTAAGACTGTGAGCCCCCCGTGGGACAACCTGATCACCTTGTATCCTCCCAGCATCATTATTATTATTATTAAATACAAGTTAATCAGGTTGTCCCAAGTGGGGCTCACAGTCTCAATCCCCTTGTTATAGATGAGGTGACTCAGGCACAGAGAGGTTAAGTGACTTGCCCAAGGTTACACAGCAGAAAAGTGGCCAAAGTGAGATTAGAACCCACGAGCTCTGACTCCCAAGCCCGTGCTCTTTCCACTAAACCAGGGTGAGGGGTCGTTCTGGCAGAAGAGCAGGAAAGCGAATTGATTTGGGGAGCACAGGAGAAACTCCACAACCACACCTCCCCACCTCAGCCCAGACTCCCTGCTTCCCCTGGGATTGGCCTTTCTCTCTGACCTAGTCCCCAGAATCCCTTTGAGAGAGTAAGTGGTAGGAGGACTCTGCCCATAGTCATAATAACAGTGGTATTTGTCATGCTCTTACTCTGTGCCTCGGTACACTGTACTAAGTATTGCGGTGGATACACTACGCCCGTGTCAAAGCATTCTCCATCCTCTCACCCTGCATCTCAGCCCGGTAGCATCCTTCCTCTCAAGCCAACCTTGAACTGTGCTTCATTCTCACCTCACCTGCCCCCGACATCTTCCTCATGCTCACCCCCAACCAGCGCTCCCTCCTCCTCACATTCGACAAGCCAATCAGGTGTGCAGAGCACAGCACTTAGGACTTGGGAGAATACAGTACCACAGAGTTAGTAGTCACATTTCCTGTCCACAAGAACCTCAGAGTCTCGAGGAAGCTTACGTTCTGCACCACAGCCTTTTCTCATCCACCAAACCTTCCTAAAATCATGCCTCCTCCACGAGGTCTTTCTTGATTAATTTCTAATCTCCTCACTTGATATCCCCCAACTACCTCTTCAGTATTTCTGCGCCACCTAAGCACATGGCAACTCATCCCCCAGCATCCCCATAGCAGTTATGTCCATATTGTTATATTCCATTTCTCCCCGAATCTGCAATTTACATTAGTGTCTGTCTCCCCGTCTAGACTGTGAGCTCCGGGAGGGTAGGGATCATGTCTACCAATTCTATTGTATCTGACTATCCCAAGGGTTGGGTCCAGCACTCCACACTCAGTAACTGCTCATTAATTAATTAATTCATTCATTAACTCAACTTTATTTATTGAGCACTTACTCTGTGTGGAGCACTGCACTAAGCACTTGGGAGAGTAGAATATAAAAATAAGCAAACACATTTCCTGCCCACAGTGAGCTTACAATCTAGAGGGGGAGACAGACTTCAATACAAATAAATTACATATATGTACATAAGTTCTAATAATAATAATTGTGGTATTTGTTAAGCACTTACAATGTGCCAAGCACTGTTCTAAAAGCTGGGGTAGATGCAGGGTAATGAGGTTGTCCCGTGTGGGGTTCACAATTTTAATCCCCATTTTACAAACGAGGTAACTGAGGCACAGAGAAGCTAAGTGACCTGCCCAAGGTCACACAGCAGACAAGTGGTGGAACTGGGATTAGAACCCAGGTCCTCTGACTCCCAACCCAGTGCTCTTTCCACTAAGCCCCACTGCTTCTCTAAGGGCTGTGGGGCTGGGAGGTGGGGGGGGATGAATAAAAGGAACAAGTCAGGGTGACAGAGAAGGGAGTGGGAGAAGAGGAAAGGTGGGTTTAGTCATGGAAAGCCTCTTGGAGGAGATAAGCCTTCAATAAGGCTTTGAAATGGGGGAGATTCATTGTCCATCGGATATTAGGAAGGAGGGCGTTCTGGGCCAGAGGGACGATGTTGGTGAGGGGTCAGAGACAAGATAGAGGAGATGGATGTACAGTGAGAAGGTTAGCATTAGATGAGTGAAGTGTGCCATCTGGGTCAATAAAGGCCATTGATTGACTGGTTAAATGATTGATAATCCTGCTGCCTCAGGGAGTGCTCTGGAAAGCAATTTACCTAGGGCTCCACCTCTGTGCTCCTCTTGCCCCGCCTTCCTGCCCGCATTAGGAAAAGAGGATATTCTGAGTTCTCCCAGCAGCACTTCCCACCTTGTTCTCCTAGCCCCCCAACCTCTTATATTTATTTATTTTGTTAGTATGTTTGGTTTTGTTCTCTGTCTTCCCCTTTTAGACTGTGAGCCCACTGTTGGGTAGGGACTGTCTCTATATGTTGCCAATTTGTACTTCCCAAGCGCTTAGTACAGTGCTCTGCACATAGTAAGCGCTCAATAAATACGATTGATGATGATGATGATGATGTTCCTTAAAACACAGGGGGATTTTAAGGATTGTAGACCGCTTAGTGATCGGCATGGGCAGGCTGTACTCTGACCCCTTTCTGAAATCTGTTCTTCATCCCCCAATAAGTCCAGAGCAGGCAGTCCAATCAGAGCTGCTCCTGATGCGGTCACCCCATGGGCTTTTACCCTGACAGAGGTTCTGAAGACCAAATCGGTCAAGGAATTCATCTTCAAGTTTGAGACCGGAGACTTCCGCCTCCTGCACATGGACCAAGGCTGGATCTGTGTGGGTTTACATGACTACCTGGTGTCCTTCAGCCAGTCGACGATGAACCGGGAGCCACTTATTGTAGGAGGAGGGGCCGAGGGGGATGGGAGGGGCAGAGCCACGAGGGATGAGAGGACGGGCAGGTGGGGAAGTTGGGGACAACCGGGGTCTCGGCTTGGGGATGAGTCTTGAGACTAGCCCCTCTCTTTCCCTGGTGGCAGATCACGTGGCCAGCCTCACCGGAGAAGGAGAAGACTTGCCGGATGAAGGTGATTAAGGGCCAGGAAGTGAGTAGGATGAAAGGGCCCCTTCCTAATGGCCTCCCCGAGGGTACTCTTCCCAACCTTCGCCATAGAGCAGGTGCAGGAGTCCCGTGCTGGCCCAGGAAGGCTGTTGGGGGCAGGCTACAAGTCCTCCCCGCCGCGGACGACGGGCTGGCTAAGGGAAAACCGATGTCAAACCAGAAACCGGACCTACACTGGATGGGGCAATCTTGATCGAGAAGGGCGAATGGGTTGGTCAGTGGGGCTCTGAGCCCCAGGCATCTTCTCTGATCATTGTTGGGAAGCAGTGTCTTCCCCATTTCTCGCCTCCTGGAACACCTCCCGGCAGCTGCGGGAAGGCTGACTTAAGGGATCTGGGGGACTGTTAGGGTACCGGCCTCGAGGGCTGACTCCTGTCTCCCATCCTCTCCTCTCCCTCCCATCAGAACCTGTGCTTCAACTTCATTCATGTCATCCAGCAGCTGAACCGGACTCACCTGCTGGTGTGTGGGACTGGGGCCTTCAGTCCCATATGCACCATTGCCAACCGTGGCAGGGACCCTTAGGTTAGGGGGGCCTGAGGGGTGGGAGGGGTGAGAGTTGGGGCTGGGGGGCGAGATGTAGAAGAGGCCGCGCAAGAGTGGGGCCTGAACCTCAGGTGTCGACGCCGGTAGCCACCCCGGGGAACCTCAGTCCCTATCCGGGGCCACTGAGGGAAAAGAGACACTTCCCTTGGGGGACTAGGGGTGTTGGCAGGCAGGGCCGCAGGGCAAGAGCACATTGGGAAGCCCAAGGAATGCCGATATATCAAGCGATCTGAGAGTCTGTGCTTTGGGTAAATGGGGTTGCTAAGGCAGACCGAAGACCCCAGGTAAATGCAGGTGGCTTTGGGACTCCCAATTTTGGTATCTCCCCTCAAATTCACCAGGTTCCCTTGGGTGGCTTCCTCCTGGCTCCTCACTGGGACCAGATCCACAGCCAGTAGCATCTATGGCCTGAAGTGGCTCAGTTAATGATGCCTTTCCAAGCTCAATGCCCGGCAGCCGGAGACCCCTAAGCCTGCGCTCAAAGTGGGTCCAAGTTCAGGGCCAGTGTTAGTGGCGGGACCATTGGCCAGGGTCCCATCATGGGGCACCCCAGATCCTGTACACCATCCTTCCTGCCCAGGCCACCCAGTCCCTGATTCTGCTGGCCTTGGGTGGGCACATGTTAATTCCTTGCCTGAACCCCATGTCGGTCTAATCCAGTCCCGGCTGAGCTTGGCCTATGGGATGGATACAGCAGGAGGGATGTTAGGAAGTGGGTGAGGAGAATTAATGAGGCGGAAGAGTGGATGAGAAGCCCCAGGAGGGGGAAGCTGGGAGGAAGGAGGTGGCCCCATGCCTGTTACAGGGCTGTAAGGGAGCTGGCCTGGGAGTGCTCATTCTGGCTCTATTCCATAGGATTTTGTGTTTTATCTGGTGTGCGACAGCCAAAACTCAGGGCTGGGAAGTTGCTCCTACAGCCCCCTCCACAAGAGTATGGCCACATTCATGGGTAAGGGGTAACCGGGAGGGAGGGAAGGAGAGAGGGATGAGGGAATGGAGGGGAAGCAGCCTAGCCTAGTGGAAAAAGCACAGCCTTGGGTCAGAGAACTTTAAAAAAAAAAAGTACTAGTATTTGTTAAGTGTTTACTATGTGCCAGGCCCTGAACTAAGTGCTGGGGTAGATACAGGCTAATAATAATAATTGTGGCATTTATTCAGCACTTATTATGTGCCAGGCATTATATGAAGCTCTAGGGTGGATATGAGCAAATTGGGTTGAAAGAGTCCTGGTCCGACGTGGAGCTTACTGTCTTAATCCACATTTTAGAGATAACTGAGGCACAGAGAAGTGAAGTGGCTTACCCGAGGACCCACAGCAGACAAGTTAGGAGTCGAACTCAGGACCTTCTGACTTCCAGGCCTGTGTCCTATCTCCTCGGCCACTAATCCCGGCTTTACCACTCATCTGCTGTGTGACTTTAGGCAAGTGACTTAACTTCTCTGGGCCAGAATTACCTCATTTGTAGAATGGGGATTTTTCCTCCCTCTGGCTGTGAGCCTCCTGGGGGACAGGGACTGTGTCCAACCTGATTATCTTGTATCTAATAATAATAATAATAATAGTGGTATTTATTAAGCGCTTACTATGTGCAAAGCACTGATCTAAGTGCTGGGGAGGTTACAAGGTGATCAGGTTGTCCCACGGGGGGGCTCACAGTCTTCATCCCCATTTTACAGATGAGGGAACTGAGGCCCAGAGAAGTGAAGTGACTTGCCCAAATTCACACAGCTGACAATTGGCAGAGCCGGGGTTTGAACCCATGACCTCTGACTCCAAAGCCCGGGCTCTTTTCCACTGAGCCACGCTGCTTCTCTAACCCAGTACATATTACAGTACTTATTATCACAAGAACCATTAAAAACAAATAAATCAAAAAGGGGAGAAGCTCCAGCTCTGAATCTCTGTAGACCACAGCGGGTCCGGCCTTGGTGGGCTAACCCCATCTTGTCCTTTGCCCCTCTCAGATGGGAATCTGTACACAGGCATATACGTGAACTTCATCGGCAGTGACCCTGCCATCTTCCGCGCCACGGAGCACCTCCCGACCCTCCGCTCTGACCGGTACAACAGCTTCTGGCTCAACGGTAGGGAGGGTCTACTTCAATCTCCGTTCCTTCTCCGCCTCTGTACCTGGTCCGATCCTGCTTCCATCTTTCCCGATCTCTTTCCACAACCCTGCCTTGATTCGGCCACCCACCTCTCTCCAAGCTGGAATCCAACCTTGTGGGAGAGGCCCCTTTGGACGACTCTTACCTTTGGGGTACCACGTGAGGGAGGGATTGCCCCTCCAGCTGCCCTCCTGCCCTCTCATGGGTCCTGCTGCCCCTTGGCTCAGCTCCCGAGTTCCTGAAGGCCTTCAAGATCTCAGACAGCATCAACCGCAATGATGACAAACTCTACTTCTTCTTCCGGGAGAAAGCAATCCGAGGCTTACCAGAACCGACCGTACTTGCTCTTGTCGGTCGCGTTTGCTTGGTGAGGAGCTGGGCCCCAAGGGATTGGAACAACTGTCCCCCGAGGAGTCAGAAGTAGCCAGCTGAAAACCATTGGCCGCCGTTTCCCTGGTGAAACAAGAAAGGGTCAATTTCTGCCCAAACCTGTGGCCCCCCAAACCCTAGAGAGGTTCTCCCCAAGGTCCTTTGGGGGGATTTAGGTTTGTCCACCAGCCTTTCATCATCATCAATTGTATTTATTGAGCGCTTACTGTGTGCAGAGCACTGTACTAAGCACTTGGGAAGTACAAGTTGGCAATATATAGAGACAGTCCCTACAATAGTGGGCTCACAGTCTAAAAGCGGGAGACAGAGAACAAAACCAAACATACTAACAAAATAAAATAAATAGAATAGATATGTACAAGTAAAATTAAAAAATAAATAAATACAGTAATAAATATGTACAAACATATATACATATCTACAGGTGCTGTGGGAAGGGAAGGAGGTAAGATGTGGGGGATGGAGAGGGGGATGAGGGGGAGAGGAACAAACATATATACATACGATTGAATGAATGAATGAACAGTGCTTGGCACACAGCAGGCGCATTTAAATAAATAGAGTAATAAATATGTACAAACATACATACATACGATTGAATGAATGAATGAACAGTGCTTGGAAATAGAGTAATAAATATGTACAAACATATATACATACGATTGAATGAATGAATGAACAGTGCTTGGCACACAGCAGGCACATTTAAATAAATAGAGTAATAAATATGCACAAACATATATACATACGATTGAATGAAGGAACAGTGCTTGGAAATAAATAGAGTAATAAATATGCACAAATGTATATACATACGATTGAATGAATGAATGAACAGTGCTTGGCACACAGCAGGCACATTTAAATAAATAGAGTAATAAATATGCACAAACATATATACAGATGATTGAATGAAGGAACAGTGCTTGGAAATAGAGTAATAAATATGCACAAATGTATATACATACGATTGAATGAATGAACAGTGCTTGACACAGCAGGCGCTTAACAAATGCCATTATTATTATTATTATTATTACTATTCCCACCACCCCCCTACCGTCCTCGGGGGTCCACAGCGGTCCTCACCATTGCAGGGGGTCCGGCGAGGGGAGTGCCTTTGTTGGCTCAGGGGCCGAGGGTCTGCGGGCTATATGGCCGGCCCTTGACCTAGCCTTTGACCTAGACCCCTAGAATTTGGTTCTTGGGACTAGCCAGATCCGGTCCAGAACCTCCAAGTGAGTTGTCCAGCATGGGAAAGGGAGAGCAGTAGCTTTCCCAGGTCAGTTTCTGCTTTTCTGGGCCTTAGCCTCTTGTAGTTCCTTCCCAAAGCTAGAGGGTGAACACCACTCGGGTTTGTGAGGGAAGAGAAGACAGGGTACGGTGCCGGGGCCACGTTCCCTTGCTCCTCAGAATGACATCGGAGGGCGGTACCCGCTGATAAACAAATGGACGACGTTCCGGAAGGGCCGGCTACTGTGTTTTGTGACCGAGAAGGATGGCAGGAAGACCTTTGTCAGCCAACTCCGTGAGCACGGGCTGGGGGCTAACGTGGTGGTGGGGAGCTTAGGGGGATGCTTTTGCAGTTTGTCATGGGGAATGAGACCTCACAACATGTCTGTTTCCTCCAGAGGATGTCTTCATCCATCCTGTCGATGACAAGAGAGACCCTCTAATCTATGGCATCTTCACCACCCCTAGGTACAGCCTGAGGCTGCTCCCCTCAGAAGGACCCTCCGCCACAGACTCCCGCTCAGTTCTCCCTAGCCTGTCCTCCTGTCCCTATTGAGTCACCAAAGCGTGTCACCTGAGAAGCAGGTGACACACCTGAGAAGCACCTGAGAAGTAGTGGCTCAGTAGAAAGAGCCCAGGCTTTGGAGCCAGAGGTCACGGGTTCAAATTCCAGCTCCGCCAATTGTCAGCTGTGTGACTTTAGGCAAGTCACAACTTCTCCGTGCCTCAGTTACCTCAGGTGTAAAATGGGGATTAAGACTGTGAGCCCCCCGTGGGACAACCTGATCACCTTGTAACCTCCCTTAGAACAGTGCTTTGCACATAGTAAGCACTTAATAAATGCCATCATTATTATAATAATAATAATTATTATTACCTGGGGCTCTGGGTTGTGTTCCCAGTGAGGTTTTGGAGAGCCCTAGGGTTAGGAGAGCACTCTGGATCCCTTTCATCAACTTGCTTCTCCCTTCCCTCTCCAGTGACCTACTTCAGGGCTCAGCCACCTGCGTTTATTCCATGGCTGACATTCGTGCGGCCTTTAATGGGTCTTTCACCGACAAGATTAGCTCCACCAACGTGGGGGAGCCTTACAAAGGTGACATGCCCACTCCTCGACCTGGCTCGGTGAGTGCTTGGGTAGGACAGGCCTCAGGTGGGTGCACTGGTTTGCGTTACTTCATTAGCATGGCTCAGTGGAAAGAGCACAGGCTCTGGAGTCAGAGGTCATGGGTTCAAATCCCAGCTCCGCCACATGTCAGCTGTGTGACTTTGGGCAAGTCACTTAACTTCTCTGGGCCTCAGTTACCTCATCTGTAAAATGGGGATTAAGACTGTGAGCCCCCCATGGGATAACCTGATATCCTTGTCAGCTCCCCAGCAGTGCTTTGCACATAGTAAGCGCTTAATGAATGCCATTATTATTATTATTATTATTAGCCCAGAGAAGTCCCAGCATCCCTCAGCGAGCCAGGCCTCTGGGAAACCATTACTCCGGGATGGGGGTGTGTCCCTGAAAGTGAGGCCCGGCTCTCCTTTGACCCCAACTGGATCCAGTCACCATGACTAC